>NC_040090.1:61889344-62199696 GCF_003369695.1 Bos indicus x Bos taurus | reverse complement strand
CAATGGCACCCCACTCCAGTACTCTTGCCTGGAAAATCCCATGGATGGAGGAGCCTGGTAGGCTGCAGTCCATGGGGTCACTAAGAGTCGGACACGACTGAGCGACTTCACTTTCACTTTTCACTTTCATGCATTGGAGAAGGAAATGGCAACCCACTCCAGTGTTCTTGCTTGGAGAATCCCAGGGACAGCGGAGCCTGGTGGGCTGCCGTCTATGGGGTCGCACAGAGTCGGACACGACTGACATGACTTAGCAGCAGCAGCAGCAGCATTGAACAAGCCCTGGGGGAAGTGCTTACACTTTTTCAGATACTATTTAATCCATCCAACAAACCTATGTGGAAAGTGATATTACTTCTATTTTATAGATGGGAAAGTGAGACACACAGATTAAGTAGCTTGAGCAGGGTCACACAGTAAGTGATAAAGCCCTCATTCAGGTTCAGATTTGATTCCAGACTCTGCACTCCTACCACTCTGGTTTATCTTGCATCCCAGGAGACAGGCTAACAAGATTCATCATTTCCTAGAAAAAGTGGCAGTGATAGTTTTAAATTCTATATGCGGTATTACTTCTTGACTACGATTCCTGAGTCAAAAAACCAAAAGTTGGCCCAGAAACTGCCAACCTAAATGAGGTAGCTGAAGGGTGCTCCACTGCCAGTCCTTTTCCAGACTCTCAACTTGTAAATGTCATGTCAACGTGGCATTTGTACTGGCAGCCTACTTCTGAGTTTGGCAGACGCCCGCGATGCCTGCACACAATGGTACCGTGCTTGGCATACACACCTCCTAGAGATCCTTCCCAACTGGGATGCTGGCCGTGCGCTGTGCTCAGCAGAGATTCACTTCACTTCAACAGCTAACAGCTCAAGGGCTTTGATAGAGAAAAGAGGCTTAGCAGAGAGACACACGAGATAAAGCAGGGCCTCTGCAAAGAAATGAACAGGACGAGGAAGCACCTACCTCAGTCAAAAAAGAAGTTAATTTTTCTTCTTTCTGTCCACGCTGCATAGATAAGGGGAAGGTCAGGACAGAAAGCTGTAAGCTGGAACAAAGTCCCGCAGGCTTCAGTGTAGTAAAGAAAGGCTAAACTGAATGAAGCATCATTTCCATTCCAGGTGACTCCATGCTAAAAGCTTCACTAATACAGTCAGTACCTGTCTCCAGTCAACTCACCCCTTGGTATAACATCAGGTCCAATGGGCCCTATTTTACTTTTTTTACTTTCTTTTTGGAACGACTCCTTACTACTTGGAAAGATCATTATTTTGTAATTTTATTCTTCTTGGAGTCTTCCAAAGAAGAAAGGAAAATTATACTTATTTTCAAAAATAGAATAAAACTCATTCTATCATGTAACTACCATATGGGTCCATTATAACCTTTTATAAATTTAAACTATATTAAAGAATCTTAGTGGTCTTTTTTCCCTCTACATCTTGGATTATTTACAACTATGCTTAAAAAAAAAAAAAAAAGACAGACAAATGATAAGAAAAAGAATGATGACATCCCCAAAAAGGATTATGCAAAAATGATATAATTACATTATCCTTCCATTTTTTCACTGCATTGTTCAAAGTATGCATCATCTTTCAATAAGGTACAAAAGATTTGTGACACTATCTTTGCAGCCTGCATTTAGCTTTAATTGAGCACAGCTGAGTTGAGAATTTAAAAATTTTCTGTCCATAATGCCAATGAGAAGAAAATCAACAGAGGAAGACACTTCACAATTAGACAAATCAGAAGATGAATGCGGAGACAGCGGCACTCGAGACTCTAATGATGATAGCGTGTATGTGTGTGTGTGTGCGCGCGCGCGCGTGCGTGCACGTGCACGTGAGTGTGCTCAGTCATGTCCGACTCTTTGCGACCCCATGGACTGTAGCCTGCCAGTCTCCTCTGTCCATGAAATTTTCCAGGCAAGAGTACTGGAGTGGGTTGCCATTCCCTTCTCCAGGGGATCTTCTTGACCCAGGGATGGAACGTCTCCTGCAGATTCTTTACCTTTTTTTTCTGAGCCACCAGAGAAGCCTATTTCAGGTATATATATTCAAAAGCAGGAAAACATGGAATAAAGATTGGGGTTGCTACATTCCAATTCTTACAAAAATTTCAAATGATGTTTTTTAAAACTATCCTTCCGTTATTACTGTTATTTATAAAATAATTTAAAAATATGAAAACAAAAGGGGTTATAGGCCCTTTTACAGACCAAGACAGTACCTGGTGAAGACAAGACAGTATGTGGTGACGACTATTTCTATGCTAACTCCTTGGTCATCACAAGGAATTCTGAAAGAGATCATTTCAGGAAACCATCCAGGGTGATACATGGGACATGTTATCATCAAAAATACTGACCTCCCTAAAATAGAAGAAGGGTCACTATGCATTACTGCTGAATGCAAAAGGCAAGCTGAAACAAAGGTAAAAGAATAATGGAGACTGGGACAAAATATTTACCGTATACATAACAGAGGAAGGGTATCTAGAATATATAAATTATATATATATATATGGGCTGGGCTTCCCTGGTGGCTCAGATGGTAAAGAATCTGCCTGCAATGCAGGAGACCCAGGTTTGATCCCTGGGTCAAGAAGATCCCCTGGAGAAGGGAATGGTAACCCATTCCAGTTTCTTGCCTGGAGAATTCCATGGACAGGGCAGCCTGGTGGGCTACAGTCCATGGGGTCGCAGAGTTGGACACTACTGAGCAAGTAACATGTATTGGGGCTTCCTGGGTGGCGCAGCGTTAAAGAATCCACCTGCCAATGCAGGAGACACAAGACACACAGGTTCTATCCCTGGATCAGGAAGATCCCCTACAGGAGGGAATGGCAAACCCACTCCAGTATTCTTGCTTATGGGACTGCAATAACCATATGAAATGATGTTCAATTTTACTAGTAATCAGGGGAACATAAATCTAGATATAATTTTTCAACAATCAGGTTTGCAAAGCTGAGAAGTATGACAGTATCAAACCCTGGGGAGGAAGGAGGAACCCGATACTGCCAGTAAAAGTGGAAACCTGCAAGAACCACTTGGAGAAGCAGTTTTAACAATACCAATAAAACAGAAATTATGCTGTCTCTATGACATAGCACATGATTTTCATTTTGTACTTTGCACCATAATGCTTTTTTTAAAACAACCTACTTTACTATTTGTTACAATAGAAAAATTCAAACACAAACAAAAGAGATATTTAACTTGTAATAATTTTTAAAGCTATGACAAACTAGACAGCGTATTAAAAAAGAGACATTACTTTGCTGACAAAGGTCCATATAGTCAAAGCTATGGCTTCTCCAGTAGTCATGTATGGATGTGAGAGTTGGACCATAAAGAAGGCTGAACGCTGAAGAATTGATGCTTTTGAACTGTGGTGTTGGAGAAGACTCTTTGAGAGTTCCTTGGACTGCAAGGAGATCAAACCAGTCAATCCTAAAGGAAATCAACCCTGAATATTTATTGGAAGCATGGATGCTGAAGCTGAAACTCCAATACTTTGGCCACCTGATACGTAGAGGTGACTCATTAGAAAAGACCCTGATGCTGGGAAAGACTGATGGCAGGAGAAGGGGACGACAGAGGATGAGATGGTTGGATGGCATCACCGACTCAACAGACATGAGTTTGAGCAACTTCAGGGAGATGGGGAAGCACAGGGAAGCCTGGCATGCTGCAGTCCATGGGGGTTACAAAGAGTCGGACATGACTGAGTGACTAAACTGAACTGAGACAATGTTTTAAAGAGAGGAAACCTCAAATCCTTAAAATGAACAAACATAAAAACCCTATGTGCTTGCTACGTGTATGGTTTTGTGTGCTGGCCCTGAAGACACAAAAGCCTCTGTTCTCAAAGAGCTAATAATCTACAGTTGGAAGAAAGAGATTATGAGTGATATACAATATGTCTCTGTGTTAGTTGATCAGTCATGTCTGACTCTTTGCGACCCTGCCAGGCTTCTCTGTCCATGGAATCCTCCAGGCAAGAATATTGGAGTGAGTAGCCATTCTCTTCTCCAGGGATCTTCCTAACCCACGGATTGAACCTAAGTCTCCTGCGTTGCAGGCAGATTCTTTACCATCTGAGCCACCAGGGAAGCCCAACTATAATATGGCAAATACTAAATAAAAATAGCTAATATAGAAGTTCAAAGTGATAATACACATATTCAGAAGAGAGGATAAAAAAAACACTGAGGGTTGCATAAGTGTGGAAGAAGCATTTATTATACATTATTTTATTTGACCCATTCAACATTTCAAGGTATACTAAGCAAAAAAAAAAAAAAAACTTGCTGATCTATAACCAAATCTATAGGCATCTCAGATTAAATTCTCTGTCGACTCAGCAACAATTGGAAAACGGCTTGAACAAAATCCAGACTCTGTAATGATCTACAAGCTGAAGGAGATCTAGCCCTCGCTAACCTGTCTCTCTTCACCTTGTACCATTTTCTTCCTTGCCCACTACACTCTCCCCACACCAGCCTCCTTTCAAGTTTCTCAAAGTTACCAGTTCTTTCCTACTATGATTTCAAAGTCCCATTGAATGTGTGGTTTGGAATAATACATTGCTAGGGACAAGCATGTATCTGACTCAGATACATCAAGAGACCCAAGAAGAACTGGGATTCTCCCAAGCTTCCTCTGCGTGCAAGCATAAAAAATTTGGCATCAGATTCTAGATAATGTGTTCAAGAAGCATGGAGGCATTTCTAGTTAGACCTGAACACAAAGCTATATTAAAGGTGAGAACTAAATATAAGGAAAAGTTAAGAAAAATTTATAATCCAAATTTGGTACTGGAAAAATCCTTGTTTGAAGATGAATCTTCCTTTCTCCTGCAGATTTTGCTTATGATTGTTAATTATCTGTCTTTAACATGTAAAGCCTCTACTTTCTTCCAGCGGATGAAATGAGTAAACAATCAACACAAACACTTCTGTGCTGGGATGGGAAGAGTCTGTGTTTTTGTTTTTTCTTTTTAGCCAAAAGAGCAAGTTGGCTTGAATTCTTCACTTTTAATACTATGGCTGCTCTTCTAGATTAATTTCTTTCTCATCTGTAGCTTTACTAAATCAAGCACAACTGGGGCTGTTCAAATCATTATATGGTTGCTGGAAGAACAAATCGGTTATTTGTCTCTGTGAAAGAAGAGAGCAGTTGAGCATTGGAATAACGTGCATACGCACACATTCATACTCATGGAAACAAAGATCAGACTGAATCACAAGTTAGAACCAGACTAATCCTGATCGAAACTCATGTAACAGTGTGTGTAATAACGTGAAATGCCAAAGCACTGCCCCAGAAAGCACAGGCAGCATAAATTAGGAAGGCGCTAAACGGACACTGAAGCACTTCCCCTCCCAGTGAGAAAGTCACTCAAGCAATTCAAGGATGAAACAGACATGGACAAAACGACCCCTGAATGGCATAATTAGCCGACAGCTCAGAATGTTTTCTAATTCAATTATCAGCCCTATTTATCAGGGCTGGGGGGCACTCTGCTGTGGCGATTTCAATCTGCTCTTGCTGACGTCCGTGGAAGACTGCCTGCCAGTCCCTGACGTCACCAGTGCAACAGGCCCAACGCAAATGCTGGGTCAATTTTTAATTTTAAAGAGAAAACATCTTAAGTACTCAGGCTGTCTCCATGATTTTTGTCTGTCTCTCCATCCATTCATCTACCGTCCATCCAAACATTGCTTATTCCTGTGAACCTGCAGCCTGGGCTCCCTGCCAGTTCTCTTTCTTTTTCAAAGCTAGTTCCTTCTCTTTTTGTTTTTGTCTCTGTCTCTTGTTCTCCTGCACTTAGTTCAGTGACAGACTTCCACAACCCTCAGAACAGAGCTGGCCTTTCAGAGAAGTCTTTAGTTCTGAAGAGAATCTCACAATTCCCTCAAGATTTACTCTTAGCCATGGCCAGTCCTGAGTCTCATATCAAGCAGTTTAAGAACTGCTCAGAAGGCTGATAATGCAGCAAAAATGTGGCTGATCTTTAATATTCTTTAATAGAAAATGTGGTGAGAGACATTACCCTCATGTTAAGACAGAGGTTCAGTTCAGTTCAGTCGCTCAGTTGTGTCCGACTCTTTGCGACCCCATGAATCGCAGCATGCCAGGCCTCCCTGTCCATCACCAACTCCCGGAGCTCACTCAGACTCATGTCCATCGAGTTGGTGATGCCATCCAGCCATCTCATCCTCTGTCGTCCCCTTCTCCTCCTGCCCCCAGTCCCTACCAGCATCAGGGCCTTTTCCAATGAGTCAACTCTTCACATGACGTGGCCAAAGTACTGGAGTTTCAGCTTTAGCATCATTCCTTCCAAAGAAATCCCAGGGCTGATCTCCTTTAGGATGGACTGGTTGGATCTCCTTGCAGTCCAAGGGACTCTCAAGAGTCTTTTCCAACACCACAGTTCAAAAGCATCAATTCTTTGGTGCTCAGCTTTCTTCACAGTCCAACTCTCACATCCATACTTAAGTACTGGAAAGATAGAGGTAACACTTACCTATTTTCCAAAGTAGAGAAACATGTATGTTAATGTTTCCCTGGAATGCCAGGCCCTTGAAGACAGAACTTACTCTGACCAACTGCTGTACTGCAGCTTTTAGAACAGGCTCATTAGGCTTCCGGTTCAAGATGGCCAAGGAGAAGGACATGTGTTCATCTCCTGAGAGAGCACCAAAATCACAACTAGCTGTTGAACAACCATTGACAGGAGGATGCTGGAACCCAACAGAAAAAGACATCCCACTATGAAAGACAAAGAAGCTGCAGAGAGATGGTAGGAGGGGCACAACCACAATAAAACCAAATCCCATACCTGCTGGGTGGGTGACCCACAAATTGGAGAACAATAAATACCAAAGAAGTTCTCCCACGTTGTGAAGGTTCTGAATCCCATGTCAGTCTTCCCAGCCTGGGGATCTGACAAGGGGACTGGGAATCCCCAGGGAATCTGAACTTGAAGGCCAGCAGGACTTGATTATAGGACTTCCACAGGACTGGGTAAATCAGACTCCAGGCTTGCAGGGCACAAATAAAATCTTGCATACACCAAGTCCCAGAGGAAAGGAGCACTGACCCCACAGGAGACTGAACAAAACTACCTACTAGTGTTGGAGGGCATCCTGTGGGGGCATGGATTGGCAGGGGCTCGCCACAGGGACAGGGGCACTGGCAACAGCAGCCCTACAAGGTCCCCCTTGGCATTAGCCCTCTTGGAGGTTGCCATTAACCCGACCACAGAGCCTGTAGACCCCAGGGCTGGGTTGCCTCAGACCAAACAACTACCAGGGAGGGAGTGCAACCCCAGCCATCAGCAGATAAATAGATTAGAGCTTTACTGAGCAAGGTCCTGCCCACCAGAGCAAGACCCAGTTTTTCCCACTGCCAGTCTCTCCCATCAAGAAGATAACACAAGCCTCTCAGCCTCAGCCATCAGAGGGCGGACAGAAGAAGCAAGAAGCACAGTCTCATAGCAGCTAAAACAAAAATCATATTACAGAAAGTTAATCACAATGAAGCTCCAATACTTTGGCCACCTGATGTGAAGAACTGACTCATTAGAAAAGACTCTGATGCTGGGAAAGATTGAAGGCAGGAGGAGAAGGGGACGACAGAGGATGAGATGGTTGGATGGCATCACCGACTCAACGGACATGAGTTTGAGCAAGCTACAAGAGATGGTGAAGGAGAGGGAAGCCTGGCATGCTGTAGTCTATGGGGTTGCAAAGAGTCGGACATGACTGAGTGCTTGAACAACAATAATAATCACAGTGAAAAAGCAGAAAGTTATGTCCCAGATGAAAGGACAAGATAAAATCCCAGAAAAACAACTAAATGAAGTGGAGATAGGCAACTTTCCAGAAAAAGAATTTAGAATAATGATACTGAAGATGATCTAGGATCTTGGGAAGAGTGGAGGCGAAGATTAAGAAGATGCAAGAAATGTTTACCAAAGACCTGGAAGAACTAAAGAACAAACAAACAGAGATGAGTAATACACTAGAAAGAACCAATAGCAGAATAACTGAGGCAGAAGGACGGATAAATGACCTGGAGGACAGAATGGTGGAAATCATTGCCACAGAACAGAATATAGAAAAAAAAATGAAAAGAAATGAAGACAGTCTAAGAGACCTCTGGGACAACATTAAACACACCCAACATTTGCATTATAGGGCTCCCAGAAGGAAAAGAGAGAGAGAAAGGACGTGAGAAAATATTTGCAGAGATAATAGCTGAACAACTTCCTGAACAGGGGAAAGGAAATAGTAAAGTCCAAGAAGCACAGAGTCCCAGGAAGGATAAACCCAAGGAGGAACACACCGAGACACATAGTAATCAAACTGACAAAAATTAAAGACAGAGATAAAATATTAAAAGCAACAAGGGAAAAATGACAAATAGCATACAAGGGAACTCCCATCAGGCTGTCAGCTGATTTCTCAATAGAAACTCTACAACCCAGGAGGGAATGGCATGATGTATTTAAAGTGGTGCAAGTGAAGAACCTACAACCAAGAATACTCTACCTAGCAAGACTGTCCTTCAGATTTGATGGAGAAATCAAAAGCTTTCCAGCAATCAAAAGCTAAGAGAATTCAGCACCATCAAACCAGCTTTACCACAAATGCTAAAGGAACTTCTTAAGGCAGGAAACGAGAAGGAAAAGACCTACAGAAAATAAACCCAAAACAAATAAGAAAGTGATAAAAGGATCATATATATGGATAATTACCTTAAATGTAAATGGATTAAATGCCCCAACCAAAAGACATAGACTGGCTGGGCATTTGAAAACATGTACATGTATGCACTTCTACTTACCATATTACTCTGCTTGACCCCCCCTCCCAAACTGTATGTAATTATTCTATATTGTTAGGTTAATTACGTTCCCATTATGGTTTGTAAATATAATTCTTTTATTTTTTCTCTGGTTATTGATTGTGAAAAGGCTGATAAACATCCTTTACTATTGTGATTATGTAAGTATTTCTCAATACCACTACATCATGATTGGTCAACAGAAAAAAATAGAATTCTATATTACCAAAACTACCATTTAATAGAAAACCTGTAATTGCTTTTCAAAATCCAGATGTGTATCAGAATTATCTTGGAGTTTTTTGAAAAACACAAATGCCCAGGTATTGCTTTTTCACTCTAAAGCTCCAGATATGTTTCTAATGAGCAGCCATGTCTAAAAGCAGCTGGACTATCTGATGATCTTTTACTTTTATCTAGTTTGTTTCACTTTTTCCATTTCATAGTCAGTGCTCTCATTTTATTTAGTTTATATTTTCCAATTTCTCCATCTCTCCTTTTCTTTTTTGCTGTTCTTTCTCAAGCCTTTACCGAGTGTTGTAGAAAAGCTTTTGTATACATATATATATATAGAGAGAGAGAGAGAATGTGTAATATATATATTCTAGAAAACTTATGAATTTTTGCCCAATTAAAAAATTTATGACATTTTGATTCCACTGGCTTGACTTAGTAATGAATAGAATGCAAGACTTCTACTTAAAAAAAAATAGATATGCAACAAGCAACAAAGGTTAACTGTATGGCACAGGGAACTGCAGTTATATCTTGTAATAAACGGTAATGGAAAAGAATTTCAAAAATCACATATGTGTATCTGTATAACTGAATCAGCTTGCTGTGCACCTGAAACACCGTTAAGTCAACTATATGTCAATAAAATATGTATATATATTAAGGAAAAAATAATGTGAGGCTCTTCCTCTTCTCTTCCCAAACAATTCAGTCCTAAAGCCACTGGGCAGGGCGGAGCAAAGTGGGAGTCTTTGGAGCGCACATGGGGAATGGGAAGCTGTGGTGGGATGTTAGCGCCCAAGGGAGATGCAGAGGGCGTTCATATCAAAAGAGAGGGCATTCTTTTCTTTCCTAAAAAGTTTTAATCTTTTTTTGGGTGGGAAGGAGGCTTCACATATCCAGGGTTTATAAAACAAAATACGGTATAAACTAGATGAGAGATACCTGTGGGACACAAACTGTACAACACAAACGGCCTAAATGTCAGTAAAATAATAGCTGGGGGAACCGACAGCGACTGGAGGAACAGGAAGAGGAGAGACAAGAGACAAGACCATGGAGAATGTGCAAGACTCTGATAAAGAGGAGAAAAGCGCTCAAATCCATTATGACATGACGTTCATATCATCTTCTGGTTCCTACTTCCTTTATGGCCTCGTCTGTTACCCCCTCCAGCCTCTCATTCTGTACCCCAGAGACACGGGACTACTTGTGCCCTGCCATTTCCTACCTAGCAAAGAGAATGTTCACGCAAAAGGTCAAGAAACCTCTCCGGGTTTCAGTTTACACAAAATCTGCTAAATCGTCATTACCCACGTGACCAGAATGACCCTGTTTTCAGAGGGCATGTCCACAGACCCTGAACATTCAATGAACACATTCACGGTTTTGGCTCTTCAGCAGTGACCTCCAAATCCACACTGGGTAACGACTTGGAAGCTTGCTGAGGCACAAACGGGGATCACGTCACTGTGAGACACGTGTACGGGGTGGATCATTTCACTGACGTGCGGCCTTGGCCAATCAGTATAACCTCTGGACAGTATAACCTCTTGACCAGTCACCTTTCACCAATATTCAGCATGAGGGGATTGAGAAAGAATTGGTATTAAGCAAGCAGTCATTTTCTGACCTTCAGTCCCATTAAGTTTGCTGGAGAAAAGCTCGTGAGCGGCCCTTTCCCATCTGATAGCTCCTGAGATGTTAAGGTACCACGTGCTCCATCCACTGTGCAGAAGACACTGAACGGTGTTCAGGAAGGGGTCTGCCCCTACTCTCTGGACCCTCGTCTGAGCTACTTCTCTGTGACAAACAGTAAGCGGCACTGGAGGCCACAGCCGGCTGACGGTTCTGGCAAGTTTTACAGAGGGGAAATAATGAGTATACTCTGAAATAACTCAACAATCTTTTTTTTTTTTTTTTCCAGCTTAAAAAAAAAAAGCCATCTATTATTTCTCTCAAATCTGTGGCTGACTGATGGGCTTTCTGTTTCACTGGGCTTTGGCTGGAATGCTTATGGCCAGCCGTGGGCTGCGAGTTCAGCTAATGCTACAGGCCTGAGGACTCCTTCGTGTGGGCTCCTCTCTGCACACAGTCTATGGATTTTCTTAAGGGGTGGAGCCTGGGTCTTAAGAAGGAGCACTCCAGCAGATAGGAAATAGAAGCCAATCAGCTACTCAGCGATCTTTATTTTACCAAATAAGGGCATGAGATGGAGAAGGAACTGGCAATCCACTCCATTTTTCTTGCCTGGAGAATCCCATGGACAGAGGAGCCTGGCAGGGTACAGTCCATGGGTCGCAAGAGTTGGACACGACTGAGTGACTAAGCACACAAGCACACACAAGGGCATGAGAAGCTTCTGAAGAAATTCTATTTCATCTTTTCCCTTTATGCAATGTCAGATAATTGATAAATATTTTCTAAGACCCTAATATGTGCTAGGAGTTGTGAGAGTCAACAAGAGATGTTCTAACTCTCAAGAAACTGAGAATACATGTCTCTGATGATGCCAGTTGCCTGGCCTAAGCTAGCAGAAAGTGGTGCAGTTCTAAGACACTGTACATATGCATGCTTCAAGCCTGAGAGGCTCTTGCATCATGGACATGAGGCTCAGACAGTCTGTCTCCAGAGAACTAACTTCACAACAAGGCAAAGTAGACCCTCCGAGCTTCGGGAAAAAAAGAAAAGGGTTTATTCTCCTGCAAGTGTCAGTAGACAATGATTAAGCAGTCAAGAGTACAATGGGCAAACAGAGTGTGTTCTGAAGCCAAATCTAGCCTGAGGTAGTAGTGATGCCGGGCGAAGGGTCTAAGGAAACCATCTGGGGAGAAGGAAATAGGGACAGCCCCAGACTGGTAAAAAAAAGAGAAAGCATAAGAGAACAACGAGGAGTTAAGGAATTACAAAAGTACAAAAACTCTGACGGCTTTTCCTTACAGTTTCTCAGTATTCTTGGCAAAGACAAAGGAGCTGAAGGCAGTGCTGTGACTGACGTGCGGGGAACAGACAGGAGCACTTCATCACGGGTTAGGAGGGAGAACCGATTCCACTGAAAGGATCTGAACACCACGTGAAGCATGTCCAACCGCTGGCCTGGAGCCAAACTCTGCCAGGGGGTGCAGTCTCCCTTTCCACCTGGGTAGCAAGAAGCTGCAGATGGGAACAGCCTGCTGGACTATTTTGGGCGCCATATGTCTCTTCTGCAAGAAATCGCCTTCAAAAAAGGTTTTTGTTTTTTTTTTCCAAAAAGTGTCTAATTTGGATGAAGAATAGCATCAAAAGAGCAGTGATGTTTTAAAAACATGTCCATAAATTCTTTGACAATCTTCCCATCAACAGGGGAAATCTAATTCCTCTCCCCTTGACCATGGGCTATTAGACTGGCTTGCTTTCAATGAAAAGAATGAGGTGGGAGTGATGCTGTGTGAATTCCAAGGCTAGGTCATAAAAGCGACACTGCTCTTGAGATTCTAGCTCCTGGTAACCAGCCACCATGCTATGAGGAAGCACAGGCCACATGGAGAAGCCACGTTAGGTGTTTCAGCCAAGAGTCCCAGCTGAGGGCTAACCAGTAGCCAGCATTCCCTGTCAGATGTGTAGGAAAGCCCTTAAGGGGATTCCCAGGTGCTGCCAGTGGTAAAGAACCCGCCTGCCAATGAAGGAGACTTAAGAGACGCAAGTTTGATCCCTGGGTTGGGAAGATCCCCTGGAGGAGGGCATGACAACTCACTTCAGTATTCTTGCCTGAAGAATCCCATGAACAGAGTAGCCTGGCAGGCTGCAGTCCATAGGGTCACACAGAGTTGGACATGACTGAAGCAACTTAATAAGCACACACACACGCAAAGCCTTTGAAATGCCCCAGTGCCAACCACCATCTGATGGCCAATGCGTAAGAACACTGAGAAGCTTGGAATGGCCCACTGAGCCCAGTGAGTCCCCAGAACCATGAGATAAAACAATAACAAATTACTGCTGCCTTTTAATACCATTAAGTTTGGGATGCAGCAATAACTGGGACAAGAGTTTACAATTAGTTTTCACTTTACAGTGATCTTCCAATGGTCTTCTTATCTTTTGGAAACAAACAGTTCTGCTTGTGCTGGGGTTAGAGTTGGGACATGATGCCTGCTATCCACGAGACAATGACACAGAACCAAACTGGATTCAGCACCATGGCCTCACAGCTGCTGGATTCACTTTCCGGATGCTAAAAGGAAAGTAATAGTCTCAGCTGAAAACTTCCACGAGGATCCTGTGCTGGACACTGAAAGAACACAAGCATCAGGTGCTATCGCCACAACCCCCACCTGGCTCTACAGAAATCCACTGATGAGTGTAAAGGCCCCTCCCCTACCACACCAGCTGAAGATGTTATGTTTAACTCTTCGCTTGCATCTACCTGTAATGATACATTGGGCAGGGCTTTGAAATCCTGCCCTACTAAGTGTCCCCAAATTATCTCACATCCCTTGTCAGGCAAGCCTAAAATTCAGCTGGATGAGGCCAATAGGTTCCAAAACGGGGAAGAATAAAATATCACAATCCAAAAATCAAAGGTGAAGGCAAAGACAGCAAAACAGAAGGGACCTACAACGAAGGAGGAAAAAGTGGGTGGGAAGTGGCTGCAAAGCAGTGGCCGGGCCTCCCGACTTGTTTCTAAAGCTACAAACAGGCTCTGCTGCTCAGCAGGCCAACTCCAACATCCTGGAGAGGCATTCCCCACCAGACTCCCTCAGCCAAACACTCTCACCACCCTTAGAAAGGAACCCACCATCCAGCTGAGTTATTGCAACAGTCTCCCTTCACTCCTCCCTGAGGAATCTCAGAGTAACCATTACATCCACCCACTTGTCCAACTATTTTATACAAGTAGCCATTATATCATGCTTCAAAGAAAGAAAGAAAACAAAAAAATCCGCTCATTTTAGAAAGTATGTAATATGAGATGTCCAAAGGGTGACAAATGTGTCTGGTTTAAAAAGTGATATGTCAACGAGTTTAGCCCCCATATCTTGGAAGTTTGATAAACGCTAATAATATTAGCCAGACACAGACACAGCAAACTTAGGGAGAGGAAGTTGCAGCTCTGGTACCAGTCATGCGTGGGAGGAGACTAGAAAATAGTTATCAAGATCTTGTGCCTGATGGAGGGGACACATGTATACCCATGACTAATTCATACTGCTATATGGCAAAAACCCTCACAACTGTAAAGTCATTATGCTCCAAGTAAAATTAAAAAAATAAATAAAAATCTTATGTCTGGATCTTCTAAACATAAGAAGATCTAATGTGGTCTGGCCTCTCCAGTCCTCCGATAAAGCAAAGAAGTCTTATTGGAAGAGCATGGGTGGGCATCTGGGCGGCCATTCTCCCAGACAGGTTTACAATGTTCAGCCCTCTTTCTGAGTCCTTCTCCAACAGTCCAACAGGAAACTCTGCTTATCTTCCAACAATTTCAGCAGAAAACACGCCTCTTCACATATTCATAGATATTTAGAATTCCTAAATTTGCACCAGTCACAGCACTGTCCTAATAATTTTAGGTTGCTTCCCCGGGGGTTGAGTCTCCCCTGGCACACACTCAAGAGTGTGATTTTTCTACGTGCTGGTACTGTCTTCAAACTAGCCTCACCGCTTTCCTTTCAGACAGCTAAGGCGCAATCCAGGCTATGGCACCAAGCAACGTCTGAAAATTAAATCAAATAAGTGACCTATGGGCAAACCTGATGCTAGACATGGAATGACCATAACCATGTGCTCAGCTCTCCAGTCCTGCTTTCTGGGATAAGCCATTGTATTCCAGTCACATTACGACAGGATGACCAGCTATCTCAACTCACCCAGGGCAGGGTCCCTTTTACTTTCAAAAGTGTTCTCATTTGGATACTATATTACAGATCACTCTAACTAAAAGCAAATTTAAATCAAAGAGGTAAATTAAGCTTTCCTCTATGGACCCTCGGGTCCCCTCTTTTAACAGGCTTCTTTTACTTTTTCTACTTGTGTTCATGATTCCTTCTTCTTGAATTACAGATATGATTCTGCCCTCTTTACCACGAATACAAATCCTTTTTCTTGTACACTTTGGCTAAGCACCACCTTCTCCAGGAGACCTTCCTGGTACACTCTAACCTCCACAGAGCTCTCCTTTCTCTGAAGTTTTAGCACACCACCCAGCACCTTCTATGGCCTTAATGTCTTCTCTGGCGGCTCAGATGGTAAAGAATTTGCCTGCAGTGCAGGAGACCCAGGTTCGATCTCTGGGTCAGGAAGATCCCCTGGAGAAGAGAATGACTACCCACTCCAGTATTCTTGCCTGGAGAATCCCATAGACAGAGGAGCCTGGGGGGCTACAGTCCATGGGGTCACAAAGAGTCAGACACAACTGAACGACTAACACTTTCACATGGTCTTAGTCCTATTTTCAAGGTGTTTATGTGTGACTACAAAGAACGAAAGTGAAGTCCCTCAGTTGTGTCCGACTCTTTGCAACCCCATGGACTATAGCCTCCCAGGCTCCTCTGTCCATGGGATTTTCCAGGCAAAAATACTGGAGTGGTTTACCATTTCCTTCTCCAGGGGAATCTTCTTGACTCAGGGATCCAACTCGGGTCTCCCACATTGCAGGTAGACTCTTGTCTTTTCACCATCTGGGCCACCAGGGAATCCCTACAAAATTTTACAAAAGGAACTACAAAAGTTGTAAATTATTCAAAGGTAAAAATCTGTGTCTAATTGCTTCTTTCATAACCCCTAAATAATCTAGTGCTGTGACAAGAACATTATAGCTTTTCAATAAATATTTTCTGATTTCCAAACCTGCTTAACCAGCTGGCTTCATGACTTAAAAGCAGACTCCAGGGGCGTCTCCTTCTCTCTGAGCACCCTGTACTTTTCTCTTAAAGTACCTAACAGGGCTGTAATTCTAGACTGATCTAGATGGTTATTTGTTTAATGCTAGCCTCCCCATTATGCTGTAGGGCTCAAGAGGACAGAGAGTTTGTGTTCACCGTCATATACACTTAAGATCCATCACAGTTCCTGGCACTGTTCAAAAATACCTGCTGATTAAGTGGGTGTCAGATGGCTAGAAAGACAGAGAGATGGATAAAGGAAGGAAAAAAATGATCTCAAGGTGAACTCTAAAGAAAGCAGATTTGTATTTCAGGGGCTTGGGCTTCCCTGGTGGCTCAGTGGTAAAGAATCTGCTTGCCAGTGCAGGAGACATGGGTTTGATCCCTGGTCTGGGGAGATCCCACATGCCGCAGAGCAGCTAAGTTCCACGTGCCACCACTACTGAGCCTGTGCTCTAGAGCCTGGGAGCTGCGACTACTGAGCCCACGTGTGCAACTACCGAAGCCTGTGCGCCCGAGAGCCTGTGCTCCACAAGAGGAGCCACTAAACTGAGACGCCTGCACGCTGCAACCGCAGAGCGGCCCCCACTCGCCGCAACTAGAGAAAAGCCCTCGCGGCAACAAAGACCCAGCACGGCCAAAAATACACAGATTTTTTAAAAATTAAAAATAATAAATTTCAGGGACTTAAAACATTTGAGAAACTAACCTGCTTACATTTCTAAAAAGATCATGTGTTGGTATGTCACAGGCTCATGAAAACCCTTCCTCAGGAAGAGCTAGATAACAGCTAGGCCTGCAGCCCACCTGATCTAGGGTCTAAGACATGAGTGACTATGACATGTGGATAGTGCCATTCTCCTCCCTCTTACATAAATTGCTAAAATACAAAAACCATTGTTTCATGAAGACAGAGGAAATGTAATAGCCCCATTTGAGAGGCTCAAAGACATCCCAGGGTCGAGTTCTCAAGGGCATTTCATGCACCACCTCAGAGGGGTATCTCTGAGGCACACCGCCTCCCACAGTACAGCCCAACTTAACTGGCCCAAAGTCAGCAACATCAGATGTCACAGTGCTGACAGTTACACACTGCTGTGGCAAAGGGCGCTGGAAGATCCTGCTGTTTTTGCAGTTGGGTCAGTACATACTAGGAATGGCTGAGGAAGAGAAATGTACAGAAAATCAGCATAACTTTGGAGCTTCAGGCAGCCTGCTAATTAATAGGAAGGCCTGATATTTATATAACGCTTTAGAATTTAAAAACACTTTCGTATTTCAGCTCTCCTTTAATCCTTCCAACATTCCCATAAAATACATAAAATATTATCTCTGTTTTACTGATGTGGAAGTGTGGGAACAGAGAGGAACAACAGCAAGTAACCAGGACTGAATGCACATGTCTTCTGACCTCCTGTTCTTTTCATTATACTTCACATACTGTCAAATAAACTTCCATTATGCTTTGCATATCTTCAAGAAATCTGTAACCAACAGATTTCTTTTTTTTTTTCTCAGCACACGGTCATGAAAAGAATGCCAGTTTAGGGAAATGAGTACAACTTATGGGAAATCGAAAACCTCTGAAGGCATTCTCCAGGGGTCTTCTCCTTTCCTCCACCTCCACTGGACGTGTGCTCGATGTTAAATGAAGCGGCACCAGGGACCAACAGGAGAGACAGGACGTACAGCGGGATAAGCTTAGGGTCCTGTCTCTCTGGCAAGTGCTGCTCAATGTGTGAAAGCTTCCGGTCAGGGAGCAGCCTAGCTAGAGAAAGAAAACCGTAACAGCAACTAGCACTGCATTTCTAATAGAACAGAGGAAAATATTAAACGCTTGATCAAGGCCACTGGAGAACATTGTGGGCTTCTGGGATCCAAACTCTGGCCTGATCCTTTTCTGCAAAAATGTGTCTCCTGAGTCCATTCATCCTTTACAGCTGAGTTCACTTCCTCGTCACGGCTCATTGAGTCAAGCAGAATAGCCTCCCAGCTTGTTTGAATGCCTCCTACCGTCCCGCCTTCCAGTCCACCCCCCACAGCGGAGCCAGTGTAATCTTCAGATGCCATGTCCTCTTGGAATCTTCCTTGGTCTCACCCATTCTAGCCTTTTGGAGCTAACACCACCCTCTCACGCCCCAGTAGCACCTCTCTGAACTATGGTGCATCTCCCCAGGTAAACTATAAATTCCCAAGGCAGTGGTCTTGTCTGCACACAGTCTATAAAGTCTTATATGCAGAAGACGGCCAACGAATGTCTATCAAACTGAGCCTATCATACAAATGTCTGTCAAACTATGCCTTATTTCTGCCCTTAAAATCTAGCTGCTTAGGGAAGCAGATGTTCAGTGGGGAGCAGCAAATAGTATCTCTGGGAAAGGCTCTCATGTTTCATGGGCTCCCAGTGTGTCCCCTGCTCCCAGTAACTGAGGAGAGTGCTGAACAGAGGGCCCTGGAGGAGCGATGCTTGGCCACATCACTGAGTGACAGTGTGGTCACCTCTGTCACTCTCTGCTCGCCACAAGGCAGGTGAGAAGGTGCCCAACACCTTCTGCTCTTCCCTCAGGAGATTTCCAGTTCTCCGGTGAGCAGTGTACAAGCATCAGGCTTCTTTGCCTTAAACAGGCTCTCAGTTCATGTCTACCAGCTGCTGGGCCCACGTGCTACCAAAAGGGGAAATGGGAAGATGAGGAACTTTTCCCACTCCAATCCTTTAAGACCAAAAGGGAAAAAAAAAAAGTTGCTTCAAAAATACTCCCTTGCCCCATTCTGTGACCAAGGTACTGCTGGTCAGTATCCGTCACCCATTGCTTCCCTTTGTTAACAGGAAGGCTGTTAGGGAACTACTGACCCTCCTGGGCTGGAGATCTTTTCAGGCCCAGATCTCATGTCGTCATAGTTTCCTCAACTCAAAAATGAAGCCACGACAGTGACCTGCTCTCCAAATACTGTATCAAATAACAAGTCAGGCACCAAAAGAATATGTATGATGCAGAGAAATTCATACCTTTGCTGCTGCTTGAAAGGGAATTTCAAGTTCCCTCCTACTACTGTTCTGATTCTGACAATGTTTTTGAGTATCAGGTCATGATCCTATCATCTGTCATGGTCTCCCACTCCTTCAATGCCTACCCCCACTCCCTCCTTACTCACTTAAGGACATGATGATTGATCTTTTCTATTGTTTTCTTCATCTCTGTTTCATTTATTTCTGCTCTGATCTTTATGATTTCTTTCCTGCTAGTAACTTTGGGCTTTGTTCTTTCTCTAGTTGCTTTAGATGTAAGGTTAGGTTGTTTGAGATTCTTGTTTCCCAAGGCAAGATTGTATCACTATAAACTTCCCTCTGAGAACTGCTTTTGCTGCATCCCATAGGTTTTGCGTCATTATGTTTTCGTGGTCATTTGTCTCTAGGTATTTTCTGATTTCCTCTTTGATTTCTCCAGTGATTCATCAGTTGTTTATTAGCCTATTGTTTAGCCTTCACGTGCTTATGTTTTTAACAGTTTTTTTCTTGTAATTGATTTCTAATTTCACAGTGTTGTGGTTGGAAAAGATGACTGACATGATTTCAATTTTCCTGAATTTACTGAGGCTCGTTTTGTGGCCCAGAATGTGATCAACCCTGGAGAATATTCTGTGTGCACTTGAGAAGAATGTGTATTCAGCTGCTTTTGGATGGAATGCTCTATAAATATCAAGTAAGTCCATCTGGTCCATTAATGAAAGTGGGTGTTAAAAGTTCCGCACTATTATTGTGTTACTGTTGATTTCTCCTTTTATGGTTGTTATTAGGTTGGTGCAAACGTAATCATGGTTTTGGATCGTGAATTTTAAATAACTAGGCTCAAACACACACTTATTAATCAAAATAGGAACCATTACAATCAACACATTTCTGCCAATGAGAAATAAGTTTGCTTTTTCCTGTAGCATAAAAATCTGTTCTTCAGGATTTAATGAACTCTTAGAAAACATTTTCTGCATCCTGTTGGTTGTAGAAGCATTCTCCCTGCAAAAAATTGTCAAGATGCCAGTTGGTGAGAGGTCAGGTGAATATGGAGGATGAAGCGAAACTTTGAAGCCAAATTCATTCAATTTTTGAAGCACTGGTTGTGTGACCTATGGTCAGGCATTGTCATGGAGAAGAACTGGCCCTTTCTATTGACAAATGGTGGCTGGAGATGTTGCAGTTTTTGGTGTATCTCATTGATCTACTGAGCATACTTCTCAGATATAATGGCTTCCTTGGGATTCAGAAAGCTGTAGTGGATCAGACAGAAAGCAGACCCCCAAACAGTGACCATGACCTTTTTTGGTGCAAGTTTGTCTTGGGGAAGTGCTTTGGAGCTTCTTCTCAGTCCAGCCACTGAGCTGGTCATCACCAGTTGTCATATACAATCGACTTTTTGTCACATGTCACAATTCGATTGAGAAATGGTTTGCAGTTATTGCACAGAATAAAAAAAGATGACGATGACACTTCACAACAATGATTTTTTTGGATTTCCAGTCAGTTCATGAGGCACCCACTTATCAAGCTTTTTCACCCTTTTCAATTTGCTTCAAATGCCGAATGACCATAGAATGGTTGACACTGAGTTCTTCGGCAACTTCTCGTGTAGTTGTAAGAGCATTAGCTTCAATAATGGCTCTCAACTGTCATTATCAGCTTCTGATTGGTAAAGGCCAGCCACTAAGCTCCTCATCTTCGAGGCTCTCATCTCCTTTGCAAAAGTTCTTGAACCACCACAGCACTGGATGTTCATTAACAGTTCCTGGGCTAAATGTGTTGCTGATGTTGCAAGTTGTCTCTGCTTCTTTATAACCCATTTTGAACTCAAGAAAATCACCCAAATTTGCTTTTTGTCTAACAGTATACCCATAGTCTAAAATAAATATAAAATAAACAGCAAATATTAAGTCATTAGCAAAAAAAAACAATGAAGAAATGTGCATTAAAATGATGTATAACTTAACCACATTTATTTATAATGTATTCCAATATCAAATGGCAAATTTCAACAATGCAAAAATCACAGTTACTTTTGCACCAACCTAAACAGTATTAATTTCTGCCTTTAAATTGAGGTGTTCCTATGTTTCGCATATATAGTTAAAACTGTTATAGCTGCTTCTTCTTGGATTGATCCTTTGATCACTATGTAGGGTTCTTCTTTGTCTTTTGTACTAGATCTTTATTTTAAAGTCTATTTTGTCTGCTATGATATTGCTACTCCAGCTTTTTTTTTTTTTTCCATTTTAATGGAATGCATTTTTCCATCCCCTCACTTTCAGTTCTGTACATGTCCCTTGATCTGAAGTGGGTCTCTTGTAGACAGCATATATGTGGACTTGTTTTCGTCATCCATTCAGCCAGTCTATGTCTTTTGGTTGGAGCCTTTAATCTGTTTCAGTTCAGTTCAGTCGCTCAGTCGTGTCCGACTCTGAGACCCCATGAACCACGGCACACCAGGCCTCCCTGTCCATCACCAACTTCTGCAGATTACCCAAACTCATGTCCATTGAGTCAGTGATGCCATCTAACCATCTCATCCTCTGTTGTCCCCTTCTCCTCCTGCCTTCAATCTTCCCCAACATCAGGGTCTTTTCAAATGAGTCAGCTCTTCGTATCAAGTGGCCAAAATATTGGAGTTTCAGCATCTTCAGTAGCATATTGGGCACCTGGGGAGTTCATCTTTCAGTGTCCTATCTTTTTGCCTTTTCATACTGTTCATGGAGTTCTCAAGGCAAGAATACTGAAGTGGTTTGCCATTCCCTTCTCCAGTAGACCACATTCTGTCAGACCTCTCCACCATGACCCCTCCGTCTTGGGTGGCCCCACACGGCATGGCTTAGTTTCACTGAGTTAGACAAGCTGAGGTCCATGTGATCAGATTGGCTAGTTGCCTGTGATTGTGGTTTCAGTCTGTCTGCCCTCTGATGCTCTCTCAGCACCTACCATCTTACTTGGGTTTCTCTTACCTTGGACGAGGGGTATCTCTTCATGGCTGCTCCCACAAAGCGCAGCCACTGCTCCTTACCTTGGATGTGGGGTAGCTCCTCTCGGCTGCTGCCCCTGAGCTTGGGTGTGGGGTAGCTCTTAAGGTAATTATCAATATCTATATTCCTAGTGCCACTTTGTTAACTGTTTTGGATTTGTTTTTGTAGGTCTTTTTTCTTCCTTTCTTTTGTTCCCCTCACTTTGATTTGATGATTGACTTTCAGTGTTGTGTTTTGATTCCTTCGTGTGTGTGCGTGTGTGTGTGCATGTGTGTGTCTACTGTAGCTTTTCAGTTTGCAGTTACCAGAAGGCTTTGCTAGAGCAATCTATATATAAACAATACTGTTTTAACCTACTCATCTTTGAATACCAAATGCATTTCCAATATCCTGCATTTGTGCTCTCCTCTTCTCATAGTCTGATATCATATTTGTGTGCAGGTGATTTCTTACCTTTACTGTTTGTTTGCCTTTACTGGTGAATTTTTCCATTTGTAATTTTCTTGTTTCTAGTTGCGGCCTTTTTATCCCCAGAGAAGTTCCTTTAGACTTGGTTGCAGAGCTGTTTTGGTGGTGCTGAATTCTCTGAGTTTTTGCTTGTCTGTAAAGTTTTTGATTTCACCATCAAATCTGACAGTCTTTCTGGGTAGAGTATTCTTGGTTGTTGGTTCTTCCTTTTCATCACTTTAAATATATCCTGCCACTCCCTTCTGGTTTGCAAAGTTTCTGGTGAGAAATCAGCTGATAACCTTATGGGAGTTCCCCTGTGCATTATCTGGTACTCTTCCTTTGTTGCTTTTAATACTTTTTCTTTGTCTATAATGTTTACTAATTTGCTTACTATGTGTCTCAGTGTGTTCTTCCTTGGGTTTATCCTGCCTAGGCCTCTCTGCATTTTCTAGACTTGGATAATTGTTTCCTTTCCCATGTTAGGAAAGTTTTCAGTTATTATATTATCTCTTCAAATATTTTCTTAGATATGTTCTCTTTCTCTTCTTCTTCTGTGATCCCTATAATGCAAATGTTGGTATATTTAATGTCATCCCAGAAGTCTTTTAAACTGTCATTTCTTTTCATTCTTTTTTCTTTATTCTATTCCACAGCAGTGATTTCTACCATTCTGTCTTCTAGGTCACATATCTTCTTCTGCCTCAATTATTCTGCTACTGATTCCTTCTAGTGTATTCTTTATTTCAATTAGTATATTGTTCATCTCTGTTTGTTTTTTAGTTCTTCTATGTCTTAGTTAAACATTTCTTGTATCTTCTCAATCTTTGGCTCCATTCTTTTCCCAAGATCTTGGATCATCTTTACTATCATTATTCTTAAATTCTTTTTCAGGTAGATTGCCTATCTCCACTTTACTTAGTTGTTTGGGATTTTATCTTATTCCTTCATCTGGGACATATTCCTCTACCATCTCACTTTGTCTAACTTTTTGTGATTGTGATTTCCGTTCCATGGGCTGCAGGGTTGTAGTTCATCTAGTTTCTGCTGTCTGTCCTCTGGTGGATGAGACTGTCTTAAGAGGCTTGTGCAGGTTTCCTAGTTGGGGGGACTGGTACCCGCCTACTGGTGGGTGGAGCTGGGGCTTGTCCCTCTGGTGGGAAGGGCCATATCTGAGGGTGTGTTTATATCAGGCAGCTGTTTATTCAGGACAACTTTAAGCAGACTGTCTGCTGATGGATGGGGCTGTGTTCCCACCCTGTTGGTTGTCTGGCCCGAGAAGTCCCAGCACTGGAGCCTACAGGTTGTTGGGTGGGGCCGGGTCTTAGTTAGAAAATGGCAGCCTCCTAGAGGGCTCATGCCAATAAGCACTTGTCAGACCCATGCCACCAGTGTCCGTCTCTCCAGTGAGCCATAGCTATCCCCTGCCTCCATAGGAGACCCTCCAACACTAGCAGGTAAGTCTGACCCAGTCTCTTATGAGGTCCCTGCATTTTTCCCTGGATCTGGATGCCCATAACACCCTGTGTATGCCCTCCAAGAGGGGAGTTTCTGTTTCCCCCAGTGCTGTGGAATTTCTGTGCTCAAATACCACTGGTCTCCAAAGTCAGATTCTCTGGGGGCTCCTCCTCCTGCTGCTAGACCCCTGGGCTGGGCAGTCCAATGTGGGGCTTGGAAAGTTCACTTCTGTGGGAGAACTTCTATGGTATAATTATTTTCCAGTTTGTAGGTCGCCCACCTGGTGTCTATGGGATTTGAGCTTATCATGATTGTGCCCCTCCTGCCATCTCGTTGTGGCTTCTTCTTGTCTTTGGTTGTAGGGTATCTTTTTGGTAGGTTTCAGCGATTCTTTTTGTCAGTGATTGTTTAGCAGTTAGTTATGACTTTGGTGTTTTCGTAAGAAGCGCTGAGCATATGCCCTCTACTCCACCATCTTGGTGCGTTTCTCCCTGCCATTTTTGCTTCAATCCCTCTAATCTCTCAAATTCTATGCCCCCACCACTCCACCAAAATTGCTTTTACCAACTGTCAAATCCAATAGACAGTTGTTATTCTTCACCTTATTTATCAGTAGGTTCTGATCATTCTGTCTTCCTGAAAATATTTTCTTCCCTGTTTCTGAGTTCCAAATCTGCCTCTCAAGACCTGGTCCTTCACCCTTTGGTTTTTACTTGACCTCTTGGATCCTGGGCTTTGCCTATGAGACCTCCTTGGAGCTCCTTCAGCTTTAATCTCCTTGAACTTCAACTGTCTGTCTACCTGGACCTGGGCCCACAGACAACCTATACCTTCTAATTCTTTCCCATTCATTACTGCTTTACCTGAACGTCCTGACTCCCCTCTTATCATGAATTCTGAGGCCTTTCTGAAGAGCTAGTCAAGGTCTAGTCTATTTGGTTTCTTTACTTAAGATGTAGTAAGGCCTGGCCTCATCTCTGACTGAGCCAAAAATAATCGATATGAATTTCTAGCTCCACAAAGAACATAGTCAATCTTCCTAACAGTATTAGAAAACTCTGGTTAAGAAAGCTGAAGTTTATTGTCAAAAATACTCAATGTCAAACATTTTGTGTCTTCTTCAGTGGATCTATCTGTTTATAGATTCTTTTATTTGGATGATACCAGAATATACTTTGCGTTCTGATGCCTAGAAAAGGACAGCACTCTTTTAGATTTCTCAGGGAACTGGACACAGATAAAATAAAATGGATACTAGAGTTAGCCCAGGACTGGAAGTTATTCAATCCCAGATTCCAACTTTCATCCTTATTAGTCCTAGTACATTGCTTAGGATTAAAGCCACATACCTAGAAGCATCAAGGAATGGTCTGTAGGCCAAGTTGATCCATTCTTCTCTATTGGATGAATATTTTGGCTCCCGGGGTGTTTCTCTCATGGTGTCCAAATCCACTAAATAATGGCATTTACTGATGTCAATCTGCAATGGAGAAAGATGAACTCTTATCAGGAATTGCAAAGGTCCTTTCAGGGTAAGAAAGATAAATTGTAACCCTAAGAATTCAGGCAGGGTTTTAGAAGCACAAACATCAAAGTCCTCAGATGTTATCAGTGCTCTCTTCGCTCAGATAAGAGTGCTGGGTGTTAGGGTATTATTTAGGCTCCTGGGGGAGGGAGGAGACATCAACTCACCCAGCCAAATATACATGTAGGCTCTGGGAGTTTTGACTCCAGTTTGGGCATGAAGTCTCTCTAGTCTCACAAACACTTTTGAAGCTAGCAAGAGTCCACAACCTACTCAAAAAACTTTCTTTTGTGGCTCACTACTGCTCCCTTCCAAACTATCACCTTTTGTTTCAGAGATTGAGAGGCCTGATCAAACAAAAATGTTAATGTGTGAGAAGCCCCGTCTCTGCTGACAGAGAGCCAGCAGGGTCACCGTATACCTCATAAGTAGTTCAAAGACATCATGCACATTGTTTCCTTCAAACTTCAACAGAACTGACAGAGACACAAGGACTGTCCCTGCAGAAAAGATCAGTAAAGCAGATACAAGGACTGCAAGAGTAGAGGTTATGAAATGTATATAGTAACTATTGGCAAAACTAGAGTCATCCAGTTGCTCACAATACGGATACATCAGAGGATCACTCGTACTCATAAGAAATTATTAATGCATTTAATTTAAAACCATGTTGGTACTGTGCTTCTCACAAAATTGATTAATTCAACTGAACATGCTACAAAATCTGTAGGATACTTTTGCAGTTAAATGGTTCATCTCAAACTATTCTTCCTCTCATCTCAAAGCCAGGGGAGAAATTTTTAAGCCTTTTTAATAATAATAATAATCAAAAATCTGTAGACTTAAAAAAAATTCAATACACACACACTAATGTTCATAGCAACACTATTTAAAACAGCCCAAACATGGAAGCACCTAAGTGTTCATCAACAGATGAAGCGATAAAGAAGATGTTGTATATCATTCAACCATAAATAAGAATGACATAGTGCCATTTGCAGCAATATGGATGGACCCAGAGATTATCACAAGTGAAGTAAGTCAGAAAAAGATGAATATTATATGATATCATTTACATGTGGAATCTAAAGAATACTAATGAACTTATTTACAAACCAGAAATAGGCTCACAGACATAGAAAACAAATGTATGGTTTATAAAGGAAGAAGGGTGGCAGAGGGATAAATTAGGAGAATGTGACTAACAGGTACACACTACTATATATAAGATAAACAACAAGGATTTATTGCATAGCATAGGGAACTATATGCAGTATCTTATAATAATCTATAATGTGAAAGATTCTGAAAAGAATGTGTGTGTATGTCTGTGTGTGAATCACCTGCTGTATACCCAAAGTAGAAGTCGCTCAGTCACGTCTGACTCTCTGCGACCCCATGGACTATACAGTCCATAGAATGCTCCAGACCAGAATACTGGAGTAGGTAGCCAGTCCCTTCTCCAGGGAATCTTCCCAACCCAGGGATCAAATCCAGGTGTCCCTCATTGCAGGCAGATTCTTTACCAGCTGAGTCACCAGAGAAGCCAGTATACCCCAAACTAGTACAATATTGTAAATCAACCACAGTTCAAAATCATATAATACACAAGTTTCTATGATGTTAAATAAAAGCCCAAAGATGGAGAACATCACTGTGACATGATTTATAATAAATATTCTTGGGGGGTCTTTTTCCAAGGTTTCTGACTGGCAGCTCCTAAAACCCTGGTAATTTCCTAGGCAATAAGAGCAATGGGAGCATTTTTTTGTTAAAATGTTTATACTCTTATCCTCAGTTCCTGATATCTCTTCAAAGCAATAATGGTGAGTGGAATGTCTTGTTATTCATAGGTAGCCCCTGTGTACCACAACTGAGCTTAGGTTAATGGGGTGACTTTTGGAAATCCCCTAAAGATGGCAGGGATGCTGGTCACCAGATGAACTAACCATATGAATAGAATGTTGGTCTTTCCAGTCACCAGGGGAGGGGTAAAGGGCTGGAGACAGCCAGTGATTTAATTAATCATTCCTGTGTCAGGACGCCTCCATAAAACCCTGAAAATCCAGGTTTAGAAAACTTCCAGGTTGGTGAACGCTTGGAGATTTGGGAAGGGTGCTGAACGTGGAAAGAGCATGAAGACCCGAACTCTTCCCTCCTATCTTGCCCTATTCATCTCTTCCATCTGGCTGTTCCTGAATTATACCCTTTTATAACAAACCAGTTCTCTAGTAAGTAAAATGTTTCTCTGTGTGTGATACTCTAGCAAATTAATCAAACCCTAGGAGAGGGTCGTGGGAGACTCTGCTTTACACCCAGTCAATCAGAATTACAAGGAACAACCTGGACTTACAACCAGTACCTGAAGTCCAGGAAGGGGGTCATGGCCCCAGTCTGTCACCAGCCAGTCAGAAACAGGTACCAACCTGGGCTTGAGATTGGCATCTGATGTAGGCAAGAGAAGCGGGCAGTCTTGTAGGACTAAGCCCTCAATCTGTGGAGTCGGATGCTGTCTCTGGGTAGACAGCATGAGAGTTGCATTGAGTTGTAGGATGCCCAGATGGTGTCTGAGAATTGTTGTTACTGTGGGGAACCCCCCCAACCCCCAACATTAGAAATCAGTCCCAGAACCCTCTTAATTACTAATGTAGTCAGTTAAAGGAAAGTATATCTCAAGGGAAGGAAACTACTAATTTTCAGTGTTTTTTTTACATGCAAGTATGTTACACATATCATTTTTGAAATCATTATATAAAGGCCTATAGAGGAATTATTAATTTGTATTTTATAAATGAGGAATCCAAGACTCAGAGACAAATTATATAACTTCATTTTTTTCAAGATCTATATTAAGCCCCTACAATATACTAGGCATTAATAAGTTAGTGCTAACGATATAGAAATGAATAACAGATAAACAAATAATAAGTTCTCACCCTAAAAAGATATATAATCCTCACCAAAATGACAAAAGTTTACAGTAGAGCCATGTGGGTATTTAGCTGTTTCAGTTGTGTCTGACTCTTTGTGACCCCATGGGACTGCAGCCCACCAGGCTCCTCTGTCCATGGGGATTCTCCAGGCAAGATACTAGAGTGGGTTGCCGTGCTCTCGTCCAAGAGATCTTCCCAACCTATGGGTCGAACCCAGGTCTCCCTAATTGCAGGTGGATTCTTTACTGTCTGAGCCACCAGGGAAGCCCAGTAGAGCCATACTGGACTCAAGTCAGTGTGACTGCCAATGTCATACATCAACTGCCCAAAATGACCGAATGAGAGGCAAAGTACTCTCAGGACCTCATCTAAATGTTGCTTAAAAATTACAACCAAAAAAGAGTTGTCCAAGAATGCCAGGTTTCAGCTAAGATAAAGACCATTTGAAATACAATTAGATCTATAGCAAATCTCATATTTCAACCTTGATGAAGGGTTGAAAGCTTTTCCTTTGGAAGCAGGAATAAGTCGAGGCCACTTGTTATCATTACTCTATTCAACACTTCACTAGAGATTCTAGTCAGCAGCAAAAGACGAAAGGAAAAAACAAATGGTAGAAGAAATGAAAAGAAAAACACTCATTTATTCATCACAATGATATGATTGGTATACATAAAATCCAAAAGAGTCAACAGAAAAATGTTTGGAATTAAGAGAGTTTATCAAACTTCAAACTATTTATAGAATGTAAAATCAACATCATATATTCCTACATAACAGCAGTAAACAACATATTAAATTATACTGAAAAAATTACATATTTTCAAATTATATTATAAAAGTACCATTCACAAGGATTTGAAAACATGTGGCTTGAAATAAACCTAACAAAATATGGGCAAGGCCTCCATTAAAAATTATAGAATTTTATTGACAAGTGTCTATCAACTGATGAATTTATAATGTGGTATATTCATATAATTAAAATGTGGTCTAAAATGCAGTGGTATATCACTTTCTTAAAAAGGATACATACTACAACAAAGATGAACCTTGAAAACATTATATTAAGTGAAAGAGACACAAAAGACCATTCTTGTGTAACTCCATTTATAAGAAATGTCCAGAAGAGGCAAATACATTAAGATAGAAAGCAGATTAGTGGTTGCTAAGGATTGGGGGAGTTAATGGGTATGGGTATTTTTTCTGCAGTGGGTTGGGGGAGGGGCAATGAAATGCTCTGAAACACTATGAACATACTGAAAGTCACTGAAAAAGTTCTGGAGATAAGAGAGTGGTAATGACTGCATAACAGTATGGATGTTCTTAATGCAACTGAATTATATACCTAAAAATGATTAAAATGGTAAATTGGATAATCAAAAATAATTGAAATGATGAATTTTATCTCAAAAAATTTTAGTAAACCATAAAGTAGACCTTTAAGATAAACCTTATTTCTAGGTTAAAGACTCACTATTATAAAGATGTGAATTCTAAATAAATTGATTGAGAGATTAAATGCAATTTCAATAAAAATGCCAATAGACTTTTTTGATGAAATTGACAAACTGATTCTAAAATATATTTGGGAATGCAAAGGACAAGGACAGTCCAGGCACTCGTGGAAAAGAACAAGGTGGGTACTTGTTATGGTAATTAAGACAACGAGGTATTAGTGCTGGATTAGAACAGACCACCAAATAAAACAGCTTACAGACACACATGGACCCTAATCTATGATACAAGTGACACCTTAGAGCAGTGGGAAGAGTATGGTGTCTTCACTAATGCATGCTGGGACAACTGAATATCCATTGGAGGGGAAATGAAATTGGACTTCTGCACACAATAAATAAACAACAAGGACCTACTGTATAGCTTAGAGAACTGTATTCAATATTCCATGATAAACCAGAATGGAAAAGAGTATTTTTTAAAAAGAATGTATATATGTATATATATAACTGAATCACTTTGCTGTATAGTAGAAATTAACACATTGTAAAATAAACTATACTTCAGTGAAAAAACACTGATAAAGTAAAAAAATCTACTTCAAATGGATTACAGAACTAAATGTGAAAAGCAAAACTCTTGGAAGATAATATGGGAGACTATTGTCAAAATCTAACGCATGGCAAAAGTTCTTTTAGACAAGCACAAAAAGTATTAACTATAAAAGAAATGATGGATAAATTTGATTACGTTAAAATTGGGAATATCCATTCATCAAAGATACCATTAAGAGAGTGAAGCGATGAGCCAAAGAATGAGAGAAGATATATGCAATATATTAACAATCAAGCACTCATGTCTAAAATATATAAAGAACACCTACCAATCAATAAGACAAAAAATGGACCGTCCAACAGAAAAATGGGCAAATAATTCGAATAGGTACTTCAGAAGAAGAAATCAAAGTGGCCAAAACCAAAAAGTTTTCAACTGCATTAGTAACCAAGGAAATGCCAATCAAAATTACATGAAAAATTGCAGTACCAAGTACTGACCAGAATGTGGAGCGATTCTTATACATTGCTAGCAGGAGATTAAGTTGGTACAAAATTTTCAGAAAAGAATTTGGCAGAATCTGCTAAAATTGAACATATGCATTTCTTATGATCCAAAAATTCTACTCCTAGGTATTAGAATGAACCATATGGAATCATTAATACGTGACTGATCCACACACACAAAAAATGGTAATTTCACATGGTTCAAGCTAATGTATATCCAACAGGAACGCATGCACCAAAAGATAAGTTCAAGAATATTCGAAGTGGCATTATTTACAGCTGGCCCAGATGGGAAACAACCAAAAAATGATCAACAGTAAAACAATAGTGATATAGCCATACAATGAAATCTATACTGTAATAAAAGAGAACAAACTACACTACACTCATCAACATGTGGTTACAAACAAATGTTAAGCAAAAGGATCAAGACATAAAAATGCAGTATGATTCCATGTATATGAGGTTCAAAAACAGGCAAAACTAATTTAAGTTGTTTAGGAATGCTTACAAAAGCAGTAAATCTAAAGAGAAAAGCAAGACCATTTTTATTATAAGCAAAAGAGGGAATAGGGTAGTGATCAAAGGAATTACTCGGGGAACTTCTGGGTGCTGATAATGTTCTAGTATTTGACCTGGGTGATGATTACACAGGTAGTTGCTCTATTATTATTGTATTATTACTAATTTAATGTACATTTATGTTTTGTGCACATTTAGGCTTATGGGTTATACACAACTTAAGGTTTGAAAAAGTGCATATAAAAACAACTTGGTCATCTCTGGCTTGCAGCAAACTCTGTTCTTCCCCAACCTCTAACTCACAGTACTGTTCTCATTCTCTCTCAGCATTATTTATATGTAAAAAAGACTTCAAGTCTCACATCTGTCTCTACATATGGCTATTCCTCCAGGGGAGAGAAAGCACACTGCGAATTGACGTCAGACCCAATTCCATTCCACATAACTCTCTAAAAATGATCCTTTGCATAAACATTCCAGGAAGCAGCCTTTTTGGTCTGAACACCCACTCTGTAGCTCCCAGGGATTTTAAAAACATGAAACAAGTTTTTTAAAGCTTTACAAGTGCCATGCCTCTGTAATCAAATAGAACCGGCAAGGGGTAAAGATTCACAGTCTCAAGTCTAGACCTCCTCTGGTGAGGGAGCTCTGAGTTTGACATTTCAATACTTGAGCTCAGCCTGGCTTTTTCTGGCCAGGCATGCTACAGGTCTGATTATTTAGCTTTGGTGCTGGACACATGGTCTACCAGAGATGTGGACAGTAACTAGTTAACACCCAGCTATACCAGTTAGCTTTAGACTTCACTCATCACACCATCCATAAGCAAATTGCATTTAAAGTTTTTAGAAAGATACCAAGGCAAAAACTGTATTAATTGAAATACTAACCCATTAAAAAGAGAAATGTAACCTCTTTTCATCTATTCTGGAAAGCAGCTGATGAATATTCTTTTTTTTATAGCAATCAGTTACCGAACAACTGCAATACACAAGGACAAAGGTCTCTGGCAAAAAACGATTAGGTGTGATCAAGGGTAGTTTCTCTAGTAGAAAAGAAATAAGGCAGCTAAAAAAGGAGCCCAAAATAAAAAGGCAACCTATGGAAAGAGAAAAAAATATCTGCAAACCATCTATCTGGTAAAGGATTAATATCCTCAATGTATAAGGAACTTGTAGAACTCAACAGCCAAAAAGCCAAATAAATATGATTTAAAATGGGCAAAGGGCCTGAACAGACACTTTTCCAAAGAAGACACACAAATGGCCAACAGGTATGTGAAAAGGTGCTCAGTATCACCAATCATCAAGGAAATGCAAATCAAAACCACAATGAGATGGCAACCTCATACCTGACAGAATGGCCATCATCAAAAAGAAAAGAGATAAGTACTGGCAAGTATGTGGAGAAAAGAGAGAAACCCTGCACTGTTAGTAGGAATGGGAACTGGCACAGCCATTATGGAAAACAGTATGGAGTTTCCTCAAAAAAATCGAAAATAAAACTACCATATGATTCAGCAATCCGACTTTTGGTATGGACCTGAAAGAAATGCAATCACCAACGTGAAGCGATATCTGCACCCCGGATGCTCACTGCAGCATCATTCACAATTGCCAACACATGAAACGAGCTAAGCATCTGTCACAGGATGAAATGTCGGATGGATAGCTAGCTTGCTCTCTCTCACTCTACCTCACACACGCGCGTGCATACACACAAAAACGAATATTATTCAGCCATAGAAAGAAGGAAATACTGCTATTTGTGACAACATGGATGAACCCTGAGGGCATTATGCTAAGTGAAATAAGTCAGACACAGAAAGACAAGTATATCCTGTATAGACAAGTATATGACTTCACTCAGGTATAGAATCCCAAAGTCAAACTCACAGAAACAAAGTAGAATGGGGGTTACGAAGGGGCTGGGGGAAATGGAGAGATGTTGGACAAGGGCACAAAATTCAGTTACAGACGACTAAGTTTTACAGATCTAATGTAGAGCATGGGAACCACAGTTAAAACAATACAGTGTTGTATACTTGAAATCACCTAAGAGAAGACCTTAAATACTCTCACCACAAAAGGTGATGGATGTATTAACTAACTTACTGTGGTAATCATTTCACAATATATACATACATGAAATCATCACATTTTACACCTTAAACTTGGACTTCCCATGTGGTTCTAATGGTAAAGAACCTGCCTGCCTACAGGAGATGTGAGAGATGTGGGTTTGATCCCTGGGTGGGGAAGATCCCCTGGAGGAGGGCATGGAAACCCATGGACAGAGGAGCCTGATGGGCTACAGTCCACAGGGAAGCAAAGAGTCAGACATGACTGAAGTGACTCAGCACACATACCTTAAACTTACATAATGTCATTTGTCAATTATATCTCAATAAAGCTGGAAAAAAATTATATTTAAAAAATTAGAAGAGGAACTCTAAGTCAAAAGCCTAGATTCTGGTCTGGGCTCCATAAAAACTAGCTGGGTGATTCACATTCATTTAAGTTTTTTATACTTTACTTTCTTCTGTAAAAAATAAGGATAATACCATTTGGCTCAAAAGCTGTAATGAGGATTAAATGAGATGATTCATTTAAGTAAAACTTGCAAACTATAAAACACTACTATGCAAATAGCTATAATATTAGAAGGAAGTCTAATTCTGTGAAAAGTGAGAACTTGACTAATATAAGAGAACCTTGGAGCATTAGAGCCCAGTAAGATGAATTATTCTTGTCTTCAACCTAGATTGATATTTATTGTCAAGTCATGTCCAACGTGTAGGACACAACAGTTATAATATTAACTACTCACAGTCCTTGATTAGCAATGAATTGGCAGCATCTGCTAAATGATATCAAAATGAATCTTCTGAGCGCACAGAAATAGAAAACAAACTTATGGTTACCAAAGGGAAGAGGGAGAGGGGAGACACAAATTAGGAGTTTTGGATTAACAACTATAAACTACTACATATAAAATACATAAGCAACAAGGATTTACTGTATAGCACAGGGAATTATATGTATTATCTTGTAATAACCTGAAATGGACTATAATTTGCCAAGTCCTGAATAAGTATGCTGTACAACTGAAATATAATGCAATATTATAAATCAAATGCATTTCAATTTTTTAAAAAACTGGAAAAATCAATCTCCTGGGCATCATCAAAGCCTTTATTAAGTACCTATAGTTAGGTGAATACTAAACTAGGTATATAAAATTCCTCTAAGACATGTCTCGTGTTATTAAACTTGTAATTTAGGTCAGGAAATAATACTGGCACATATGAAATATAGAAAATATTATAAGTAGAGTTCAGAGACAAAGAAATCACAGGGGGCTTCAGTAGTTGAAAAGCTTTCCAGGACATGGTGGCCAAAGTTAGAACAGAGAATAAAAGGCAGAAAAAAGCAAGGTCTTCAGGGGAAAGAGGTGGAATATCTGCTTGTCCCAGAATGTGTGCAACGAGAAACAGAACTAGAGAGAGGAGGTCCAAGGACTGATAACAGAGGACCCAAAGTAGGACAGTCTGGATTTTGTGCATCAGGAATCTACTCTAGGTCTCTTCAGTGAGTGACAGTCATTCAGTCGTGTCCGACTTTTTGTGACTCCATGGACTGTGGCCTGCCAGGCTTCTCTGTGCACAGACTTCTTCAGGCAAGAATACTGGAGTGGGTTGCCATTTCATTCTCCAGTCTTTTAACCAGGGAGTCTTTTAACCAAGGAGTAATACAACTGAAAAATGGGTCTCAGAACGAGAGGTCCATATTGGCTATGCCGGGGAGGGCAGGGGAAGAAAGCACTTGCAGAGAAGGCGGGAAGCTAAGACTGCAGTCACCATCACAGCATCTAGTTGCGATGGGACCACACCCTGAAGCTCCACGGCAGGCAGAGGGGTGAAGGGAGCAGAAAGGGTAGCTCTCGGGTCTGTCTGAAAGGAAATCAGTGACTCCGGGATTTCTAATGCAGTGAACTGGGGAGAAGGAGGAAATGCAGTGAAGAATCAGTTTAGGTTAAGACTGAGAGAAGACGATGTTTCAACACCTACTGTTTCAACTTGTTTCAACACCTACTGAGGTGGGAAGAAACATGGTGTATTTAAGTCCTGAAAGAAGCTCCGTGTGATTAGAATACTGAGTTAGAGTCTACAGTTCCTACTGCCTGGAATACTCCCTGCTGTTACCTCAGAAATCCCTACTCATCCTTCAGATTTTAGCTAAAAATGATTTTCAAGAAAGACTTCACTGTCCACTTAAACTAGGACAGGCCCCTAAATTACATGCTCTCCTATCAACCAGTACTTCTCCATTAACACATCATATAATTATAATTTATGAATCAATTGGGGAAAGAGTAAATTCTGTGGAAGTTGGGACTGTGTGCATCTCATTTCATGCATTCCAAAAATCTAGTATAGTGCAAAGTACACAGCAGGTGCCAAATAAACATGTTAATACATGTACACAGAGAGCATGAATTTTAAAAAGTGAAAGTAAATTGAGGGAGGAAAAGATGAAAGGGTAGGAGAAGGAAGAAGACCCCAGATAAAGCTTGGGAGGATGCCAAAAGAACTGGCAGAAGAAAGTGGAAGAAGTAGGGGCTGAAAAGATCCCTTAGACAGGCCGCTGGAGAAGGATCAAAGAAGTACACGGTTGGGAAACTCGGGGAGAGTGGATTTCAAAAGCCACAGAAAGGCTGCGGAGGAGGTTGAAGATTGAGAAAAAAACAACAGGACTGGGTTCAACAGCTGCATCAAACAATAAATTTATCACAGCTTAGAATGTCATGGGGGGACAAGGAAAGAACTAACCTCCTTCTCTCAGTGACCTTCCCTGCTGTCTACCCAGTGCCAGAGCCAAGCCCCCACAAGTCCTAAGGCAGGAAGGATGTGAACTTGCATTCACGCGTTTATCAGCTGGAAATGACAATGACGCACGTAGCTGTAAAAATAGAGATCTCTGGCGAGGGCCAACGTGAAGTTCAGGGAGCATCACAGAGAAACCATCTCCATGTAGAGAACAGATCTTATTTCTCAAACGTCACTGAAAGTTCTCCAGTAAACAAATGCAGGAAAGAATCCTCTACGAGTTTAAGGGCAGGGAATTCCCTGGTTCAGCGGTTAGGACTCTGAGCTTTCACTGCTGAGGGTCCAGGTTCAATCCCTAGTCAGGGACACAAGGATTCCCACACAGCGTGTGGTGCAGTCAAAAAAAAAAAAAAATTGTAAGAGTTTAAGGAAATAATGTGAAAGATCAATCAAAATCGGCCTGTAACCTCCAAGAAAAGTGGGAGGACTGAAGTTGAAAAAATTGTTTAGATGCTTTGCTCAGCTGCTTATTAATTGTGATAAATCTACCAAAATGTCTCCAGCTATCAAAATGAGTTCAAGTTCCAGTAAACTGGCTATTAATTTTGAGTAAGGCTAGACAATTCATCATAACAAGATTTGACTTGCTTGTATATTTTATAGAATAAAATAATTAAAGTATGGGAGTTGCCTAGAAAAATTAATTTGAACAATTATTCCGGGATCCCACTCCTGTGAACGGAACATACAACTCCCTTCAGATCTACGAGGGTGCTCCTGCTCTTAGGATGAGGGTTAGAGAATATGAAGAACACAGAAAATGAACAGAAGAATCGGACGTAAGAACAAACCAAAACTCCACATGGATGTTCCTTGCTTATTCTCAATTCATACAGAAGACGTTAGAGACAATTAAGTCCAGATCTGCAAGCTTGCAGAACCTTCCGCTTATGAAGAACTTCTCTGAGAAGATATCTTTTGACTCCATTTTAGCCATGACATCTCATTATAAAAAAATACAAATATATAAAGAAATCCTATTGTATATAATACTACTATATTTAGACGTGGATTATGTCAGCAAGGACTCATAAAACAGACAAGTGTTTGAGACAGCTAACTCTCTGAAATGACACCAGCAGAAAAGCAGAATAATGCTTTGAACTCCTTGTGCCCAACTACACATTATTCTTATTTAAATCTATCTAATATTACCATTCTCATCAAGAGATGGGACCTCTAAAGGCTCTGCTTCTAGCTCCAGCTCTGCAATTTAGGGAAGTTCTTAATCTAGCCTAACCTTTACGATCTCTTTAAAGAGTTTAGCCTGCAAACCACTAAAATCCCTCTCAACTCTAACAACTACTATAGAGAAAAAATTCCATCACAATTGTAGATATACTCCATATTGCTGACTCTACTCTTCTCAAACTGCTGGGGCGCATCATTAGATGTATTTTCATATTGAAAGACATCCCTGTACTAGACGTAACAAATACACAAGGTCTGCTTTTCGTACTGCCAAGACATGAGCAATCAAAGAGTCTGTCCCACTACCAGCACTGAACATAGCTGAAGACACGTATTTGTCAGGAATGGCAAAGGCAAAATAAGATCATTCAGTTCTCTGAATGTGCTGAGCTCAAGGAGCTGTGGAAGACTTCCCTGGTGGTTAAGACTCTGCACTTCCACTGCAGAAGATTTGGGCTGGATGCCTGGTCGGGGAACTAAGATCCAGGGATTCAAAGCCGAGATATCACCATTGTTGTTCTGACACTGTTAAAAATGTAAAGGGTAAGGGAAATTTTGTGGGCCTGCGTGCTTGAAGAAATTTTAAATTTTTACAGAGCTTCTTCAATTCCAATGGCTTTGTCAATAAATATGCAAGTGAATATCCAGAACAGTGGTAATTACCAGAACAGTGGTAATGCTACTCAATGAAGCCCAATCTACATATCCCTTAGCTCTCAATGACACAACTCAATATAAACAAACTTACTATTTTATACGAAATGCATCTTTAGAAAATTGAGAAGTCATGGGAAATTGTTTAATTCCTTTTGTTTTATAACAGCAAATTTAGGGTTTCTTTTCTAAATTTGATTTTTTTTTTTTTTTTGGATGTGTCTAATGGCTTGTGGGATCTTAGGTCTCAGATCAGGGAGCGAACCCAGGCTCTCGGCAATGAAATCACTGAATCCTAACTGGACAGCCAGAGAATTCCTCATTAATTTGATTTTTTAAAATACCAGTTTATATATAACATTTTAAGATTACATCTATAACATAGGATGAAATTCATTAGTTTTTATAACTAAAGTTACTATCATTACCACCTTTATGAAAAAATCTATTGAGTACCAAATTAGGAAACAAAAGAAAAATCACTCAACTTCCAAAAAATTTCTACTTGAGTCATATATACAAAAAGCCATACACACCATTTTTGTCGAAAATTTTGATTTTCCTTTAAAGTTTCTATATTGTCACTGTAATTTAAAAGAGGACAAAAGGAAGACAAACATATAGATAGATACGTGCCCTTTAGGAGTTCACTACCTGAGATGGATAATACGAGGTAAAGAAATGTAAATGGCATTCAGCCAATGGAATAAAACAGTTGTGCCAAAGCAAAAATAAAAAATAACAGAAAATTAATTTTTAATCATTTGGAGCTGGGAAAACATGTTCACATAATTTTCTATTATAATTTTCTCTGCTTTATTAGTTGATTGATATTATTATCAGTTCCTGGTATATATTTTGCATTCCAAGAAGAGGAAATGGCTTTTTAAACTCAAACCTTTCACAGTTGTTTTCATCACCCATTCAAAACAGTATAAATTCAATAAACAAAGCTCTGCCTAGGTTAACATTTAAGCATCAACCTATAACGTGTTCTGTACATGAATACTGGAAAAAGCAAAGTAAGGGAAAATGGACTGGGGAAGGTGATAATTTTCTGATGATTCTTATGCTGGGTTTTAATGGGTAGCTTTTTTAGTTTATTTGAAATTCTGTGAATTCCCAAAATATTAGTAGCAAAATATATTCAAGAGTAGGGGTTATTAATATACTGCTTTTTCTACTAACATAGATAATTGAGTGGTGATTTGTTTTTAAAGGGAAATAGATGGTGCATAATATGGGATTAGATCTGGTAAACAGCCATGGGAAAATTGTGTTGCAATAGCAAAATAAAAAAAATATAAGAAGGTCTCCTTTGCTCAATCTGCAAGAACTCCTGTAGAAAACAAGATCCGTAGTTGGAAAAGTAGTTTGGCAGACTAGCTGGAGGAAGGGCAGCCGAAAAGAGTGGCATGACAGGAATAGCAAACTACCTTTGTGAGACTCACAGGTGTAAGTGAGCCAGACAGACAGGCCAGGTGGATGAGGCTATGTTATGTGAAGCAGCTGTGGTTCCCAGGCTTTGAATTAGAGTCTCTGCAAATGCCACTGACTGTGAAAACAGACCTAACACGGGTAAAAGAAAGGTAGAAAAGTATTCCGTCTTCCTGCAATACATCAAACTTGAGAGCGAACCAGCCAAGACATAAATCAGCCAAACGCTAAGCTCTGCCAACTCACATCAGAAACAAAGGACAGAAGAAGGCAAGTCTGTGTCTTAAGAGACCCTGAGGTCACAGATAGGATGCTGAAGGTCTCTGAAGCCAAGAGATGATACTTTCAATTTCTTTCCAAGTTAAAGGTCGGAAGTTTGGAAGAGAAAGATAAGGGAGGTGAACAGAAGAATACAAACAATGGGACCGAATCACAGTACTGTATTTCTGAATTATGACTTATAGACTACTGCATTTGTGGCAAGGATCAGAATATTGATACATCTCACTAAGAGTGAATGTGCTTAGAAAAACCTCCAACCAGATGAAGAAAATCTCAAACAAAAATCTGGAGGAAAAGAACTCCCAGAGAAAATCATAGACTAGACACTCAAGTCCAAAAAACGTGGTATTTCTTAAAAAACACACAGGTGATCCAGGGGTTAAGAATCCACCTGCCAATGCAGGGGGAATGAGTTCAATCCCGGGTCTGGGAGCGTCCACATGATGCAGGGCAAGTAAGCCCGAGGGCCACAACTACTGAGCCCACGGGCGACAGCGACTGAAAGCCACACACCCTAGAGTCTGTGCTCTGTGACAAGAGAAGCCACTCCAGTGAAAAGCCTGTGCACTGCAGCTGGAGGGCAGGCCGTGCTCTCCACCACTAGAGAAAGCGGCAACGCAGACCCAGCACAGCCAAAAGTTAAATTAAAAAACATACATGCACAGAAGGAAGAATTTAAATTTCAGGAGAAAATAGAGGAGAGAATTAGAAATAAAAACCTATGGCCTCAAATATCAATGAAGCATTTAATCTAATATGTTAAAAGAAGGTGACAAAGAAAAACCAGAGAAGGTACTTTTCCATATTCCTTCTGCTGAGTCCAGCTGAAACCCTGGACACCACACATGAAACACATATAAGACAACTCCAAAGAGTAGATGAAAGAAGGCAGAGTGGCTAGGAACCTCAGGACTCGAGGAGCAATACTTTTAGACAATAACCACTCTATTCCAATAGTGATCATTAATTTTATGTGCCAACCTACTTGGCCACAATATCTAAATATCAGGCCAAATATGTTGCTACAAAGATATTTTAAGATTAGATTAACATTTAAATCAGTAGATTCTGAGTAAAGCAGACTACCCTTCATAATGTGGATGGGCCTCACCTAATTAGTTGATGACCTTAATAAAAAAACAAGTATTCTCTCACCCCCTCCTCCCCACCAGGAAGAGAGAATTCTGTCTCCAGACTGCCTGTGGACTGGAGTTGCGACATCAATTCTTCCCTAGGTCTTCAGTCTGCCAATCAACTCTGCAGACTTCAGACCAGCCCCCACCAATTGTGAGGCAATTCCCTAAATCAATCTCTCTCTGATACATACAAACACTCACACACACATACACCTGCACACACACACACACACACCCATGCACACATTCTATTGGTCTGTTTCTTTTGAGAACCCTAACATACTGGCCAACACGCCCTCAAAAACAGATCATTCCACCCACACCTCTGACAGTAAATGCCCAGTGGAGAGAACTGAGTTTCGCACCTTCATCAGGCTGTAAGAGGGACGCCTCCTGCCAGCCTGGATGGTGTCAGAGAAGACCCAGTAGGGAGGTGGGCAGCACCAGTTTCCCTCCTCCCTCACCACAGCATGGAAAGAGCTGGAAGCCCTGTGGGGAGCCTGGACTCCCCCACTCCCTGGCAGTAACGGGGCAGCCAGCCTCTCAAATACTAGGGTGGTGTTGGAGAGGGCCCCGTGGAGGGTCAGAACTTTCACTACTGTCCAAAAGTAACGAGACCACGCCCCCTCCACAAACACACTCGTGGCATCAGTAGAGGCTACACAGAGAGTAGTGAAAAGGCATGACAGCCCTCCAACAGCCAAGGTGGTATCAGTAGAGACTAGTAGACAGCCTGAACCCCCGCTGCCATCCAGCACTAACAAACACCCCTGTCTAGCCCCAGGTATCAGCGGAGGCCACGTGGGGAATGTGGACTTCTATCCCCAACTGTCAGTAACAAGGCAACACTCCCTTCTTCCCATCACAGTAGGGTCAGAGGAGGTTGGCTAAAGCAGAAGCTTAAAATAGAAGAATCAGAGTCTCATAATACTCGAAATACCCAGGTTCCAAAGTAAGGAAGATCTCATGACACGACAAACGACAACAAACAAACTCCAACACAGGAATGACAGAGATGTTACCATTACCTAACAAAGATTTTAAAGCCACCATGATAAACATGCTTCAATGAGCAACCACAAACATGCTTGAAACAAAAGAACAGAAAGTCATGGCAAAGAAAAGGTTTCACCAAAGAAACAAAGGAAGAAAAACCAAACGGAAATTTTAGAAATAAAAAAGGACAAGAACTGAAATTAAAAGCTCAGTGCATGTGCTAAACAGCACAACAGAGGAATCAGAGGAAAGAATCAGTGAACTGGAAAACAGAATCACAAAATAATACAATATTGGAATAACAGAAAGAAAAAGAACTGGGGGTCGGGGGAGGAGAAGAGAGCTTCGGGAGCTTGTGAAACTGTAACAGAAGATCTAACACTCATGTCATTGAGCCCCAGAAGGAGAGAAGAGGTAGGGCTGGAAAGGTACTAAAATAATGGCCAAAAGCTCCCCAAATTTGGCAAGAGACTTAAACTTATGGCATCAAGAAGCTGAGTAACCCCCAAACAGACTAAACTCAAAGATATACACTCTAAGACACATCATAATTCAACTTCTGAAAACTGTAAACAAAGAAAAACTCTTGAAAGCAGCCAGAGAAAAATGAACCCCACCTATAGGGGAGAAAGAATTAGGATGACAGCGGGTTTCTCATCAGGAAACATGGATGCCAGAGAAACGGACATATTTTTCAAATGTTAAATGAAAAAAATTGTCAACCCAGAATTCCATATCAAGGGGAAATCAAAACATTTCCAGGATGCACACTGGTCAGAATGGCCTCATCAAAATGTATACAAATAATAAATGCTGGAGAGGGTGTGGAGAAAAGGGCACCTTCTTACACTGTTGGTGGGGATGTAAATTGATGTAGCCACTATGGAGAACAGTACGGAGGTTCCTTAAAAACCTAAAAATAGAATTGCCATAGGATCCAGCAATCTCACTTCTGAGCATATTATCTGGAAAATATGAAAACTCTAAAATTGAAAAGATACATGCACTCCAGTGTTCATAGTAGCACTATTTACAATAGTGAAGACATGGAAGCCCCCTAAAAGTCCATGACATATGAATGAATAGAGAGGATGTGTTGTAATTATATATATTCAATAGAATATTACTCAGCGACAAAAAGAATGAAGCAATGCCATCTGTAGCAACATGGCCGGACCTAGGGGTTTCCCTCATGCCTCAGTGGTAAAGAATCCACCTGCCAACGCAGGAGATGTGGGTTCGATCCCAGCTTGGGAAGACCCGAGAGACAGAAACAGCAATCCCCTCCACTGTTCTTGCCTGGGAAACCCCATGGACAGAGGAGCCTGGTGGACCACAGTCCATGGGGTCGCATGGAGTTGCACATAGCGACTGAGCCCAAGTACCAGCACGAAGTGACTTAGAGATTAGCAAACTACGTGAAGCACAAAGACAAAGACAAATACAATATCACCTATGTGTGGAATCTAAAAAAAATGGTACAAATGAACTTATTTACAAAACAGCAACACACTCACAGACATTAAAAACAAACTTGGTTATTAAAGGGGCAAGAGGTGGGGAGGGATAAACTAGATACATCCTGCTATATATAAAATAAAGAGCCAGGGCCTATTGTACAGCACAGGGAGTTATGTTTGATATCTTGTAATAATCTATAATGGAAAAGAATCTCACATATACATATATATATATAACTGGACCACTCTGTGGTATATCTGAAACTAACGCAACATTGTAAATCAACTACACCATAAATTTTCTTTTTAAGTTCCTAGATGAAGGAAAACCAAGAAAACATGTTACTGGCAGACCTACCCTGAAAGAATGGCTATAGAAATTCATGAAACAGAATGATGATAAGAGAAGAAATCACGTAAGATTAGGAAGGAAGCAAGAAGAGAAAGCATAAGCATACAGATAAAAATAATAGAGGTCCCTTCTCTTGCATTTTCTAAATTATGTTTAGAGGTGGAAGCAAAATTATAACATATTCTAATGTTGTTCTCAATATATGTAGAGAAAATATTTAAGACAATTATATCATAAACAGGGGAAGGTAAAGGAATGCAAAGGGAGGTAAGATTTCTGCACATCACTTGAACTGGTGCAGCCAATCTGGAAAACAGCTTGGCGGTTTCTGAAAAACTAAACATATATTATACCTACCATATGAGCCAGCAATCACATTCCTGGGCATCTATCCCAGAGAAATTAAAATGTATATTCACACAAAAACCTGTACACAAAGATGTATAACAGCTTTATTTGTAAGAGTCAAAAATTGGAAACAACCAAAATGTCTTTCAATAGGTAAAGGGTTAAACAAACCATAGTATATCGATAGTATCAAATACTAGTCAGATATAAAGACCAAAGTGTACAATTTGGATGGATCTTAAGAGCATTATGCTGAGGGGGGTAAAGATCATTTCAAAGGTAATGCACTACGTAATTCCATTTATATAAAATTCTCAAAATAACACAATCATAGAAATAGAGACAAACCAGCAGTTGCCAGGGGTCAGTGATGGTAGAGATGGGCTGTAACTATTAAGAAGCAGGACAAAGATGATCTTTGTGGTGATGGAACAGTTCTGTACCTTGACTGCAGTGGTGTTACATGAATTTACACAGCTGATAAAATGGCACAGAACTGTACTAAGGTCAATTTCCTGGTTTTGGAATTATACTATAAGTACACTGGGGGAAACCGCATGAAGGGTACATGCACCTCCTCTGTACTATTAATCTTTGTAACTTCCTGTGAATCTGTGATGATTTCAAAATAAAAGTGCTTTTTAAAATGAAAATAAAGCAGCAAGGAGCCTCAAGATCTGGGGGGATGGTATATGTGACTCAACTGGTAAACTTGTATCTGTAAGAGAAGGGTGTCTTTCTCAAAAACAAACCCAAATAATATAAACTGAATGCCAAAAACTCATGAAATCCTCCTGAAAATCCTTCAACGTGAGAGGAGAAATGGAGAGGACTAAACAGGTTGATGAGACTTGAAAGAAAAATAATAGAAACAACACTAATCACAAGGAAATATCAAAGTTGTTTTCTAAAAAATAAACTGCTAACCAGTCTTACGGTTAATGCTATAATGTTAAAGCAATAAATAATATGAATCTTTTTAGTGGGTTGGAATCTTGGTAGATAAAATAAACCTACTTAGCTCTCTTCCTCACTAAAGGCAGGCAGAGACCACTACAGAAATCAGGGTTTTTAGTCATGTAAGGATCTCATTAAAACAAGAGGAAGCAGGAGCATTTCTCTCTTTCAGTCTGGCATCTGTTAATAAAAGTGAAAAGGTTCATCCAATTACTATCTGCCAATGCTGGGCCATTGCAGTGATGCCTTGGTGGGAAGGCATCACTGGGAAAGGATGTGATCGCTGCCCTCCAGGGGCTTGTAACCTCGTACGCTCATCAGCGTACACCCAGACCTTGAAGAAGGACACTGCTCAAATCCTAGTCTGAACTTCTACTATTACCAGGGCCTGGGGAGGCCTCTCTTGAGTTCAAGAAGATTAAATGAAGGGCTATTTTAGTTAAATATTTAAACTATCTGCTATGTATAAGCCCTAAGAGAGGTACTGTGGAGGTGGCATGAACTCCTGTCCTTAAATAAGTGTATAATCTGTTAGAGAACACAGTCACATACATAAACAATGACAAGAAATGAAACATGCTCTGCCCAATTATTTCAAATCTAGAAACTTCAAACCATTTATTTCCCCCTAAACACTCAATGCTTTTTCATACTTGAAGGCTTTCCACATGCTGTTCCCTTTGATGGAAAACGTTCCTTTCCCTTACTCCTCCAGGGAACCAGTAATTCTCCTGTAAGACCCAGATCCTCTGCTACCTCTCATGTGAAGCTGCCTCCAAACAGAGAAGTAGGAAGAGCCCTTCCCACTTTATCTGTGCTTCCACAGCAGACGGGGGGCACTTATTACACTGTTGAAAATATTTTAGAACTCTCTCTCCTACTGAACTGCGAGGAAATGATTTATGCGTTTCTCTAAATTCACCTTCAGGTCTATTAAAATAACGTTTATGTGCATAGTTCAAAATGGTACAAGAAGCTTATTAGGAAAAACAGTACCTTCCCATTGCCAGGTCCCAGTTCCCAGAGGCAACTTTCATTTCTTCCAATGCTTTATTCTGGTAGCTCTTGATTTTTCAATTATTAATAATAATAATACACATTAACTTCTTTTGGTGCTTAGTGATCTGGGTATGAATCATTTCTTATTCATCATTTTAGGTACACTTTGTGGGCTCTTTGAAACTGAAAAGCAGTATCGTTTAGTTCTTGGGCAATTTCCTCACATTTTTTCTTTGGTAATTTTCTTTTCTCCATTTCCCTTGTTCTCCCTCTCTGGACTTCCTATTAGCTAGATGCTGGATTCTCTGATCTTTTTTCCTTTTCCTATTTTCTCTCTCTTCGTTTTTCTGTTCTGTTTTTGTACTGTCACTGTATTGAAGATTTCAACTTTGGCCTCTAATCAAGCTCATTATTGATTTTTAAAATCTCAGTATCTTATTTTTAATTTCCAGAAGCTCTTATTTTCTGACTGTGCCCTTTTCAAAAAACATGCTTTTTTTTTATGGTCCCCAAACTTTTCCTTTAACCTATCAGGGACGCTGGTTAAAAAACTTTTTTTTTTCTGCTTCTTACAGAGTTTTCCAAATTCCTTTTTATCCCCATAAACTTTTCCTTTCCTTTTCCATTTGTTCAGGACTTTTCTTCAATGACAGGAGACTATGTTTCTTGTCACCTTTGAATCTTTAGCACAAAATTTAGAACAATAAAGAGTCAGATACTGAGTAGATGAATAAAGAAGGAACAAAAAGAAAAACATTCAAAAATAGTTAAGAATAAACAGATGACAAAAGACTGGAGAGAACACTTATTGTGCTGATAAGACTTACACGTCACTGTCTTTTTAAGCCAGTGATCCAGGACTGCTGGGGATGCACCTGTCCACAGACGCTCTCTCAACTGGATGGACACGGCCTTTTGTCCATACCTCACCAATAACCAAATTATTTAATTTTATTTGTGTAGAAAAATAAATTCTTTAACGCTCTTCCTGTCTGGAAGAACTGAACATATTACTTCATAATTTCTTTGCCACAGCAGCATTCTCTTTTAGTTTTAGGTTTTTAAAAAAAAAATTTTTCCTCATAGCTTGCAACAGATAAACCAAATCTATTTCTTTGAAGCAATCTACATCTAGTTTTCAGAAAGAACAGCAAAAGTAGTCTTAAATACAGTGACTGAAATGACTTAAGAGGCCAGAAGCCTACGAGGTATAAAAAAAAAAAAAATGTAACAGAAAATCTATCTTCCAACTCTGAGTGGAAGGTTCTTGTGCTTAAAGACAAAAACCTAATGTCAGCTGACTGTGTGCTGAGTTTTGTTTGTAAAGCCTACCAGAGATCTTGGTAGTTTCAAAGATTTGATATCTATAGCCCTTATTATGGTAACTTTTTTAAATTATGAAAGTAAGATATCATTTGTTATCAAAATATCTTTAAAATGCATTTTAAAAATCACTTATAACTCTACCACCCAAAGAAAATCAACATTAACCTATTAGTTTATGTTCTAGGATTTTGTCTTTGGAGATAAGGATTTTTCTTCATAAAATCTGGATCACACATTTTACCGTGACTATTTAGAGTCTGAGATTTCTCCGTTTGAACCACTGGTAACACCAAGTGACTACTGCCCCTTAGGGCTAAGAGAATCAGAAAGAATAGTTTCTTCTCTAGATTTTATCAATATCTCAGTGCACAATCTGAGACCATACTCCATACCACATCATCTACAATTCAAAAATCAAAAGGCTGGATTTGTAACCAAAGAGCTCATTTTTTTTTTTTTTGTTTCTTCAGATTTAATCATTCTTTCTTGCATCAAAAATAACAAAATTGTAGGGTGACATTAACACATGATGGTGAAACAAAAATGTGTTTCATTTCATTAGTCACAGGCTACATATCAACCAGCTGTCGAAGCTAAAAATATGCCTTAGTTTAAAATTTTGTAAAATACAAGCGTTTAAGACTCATTTTGAAAGAAATGTGACTTCTTTTCATTTCTAACAACCCACTGGAAGCTTTGAGGAAGAAAAAATCAGCACCTCTAAAGCAAAAGAAAAAGAAAGGCGGTGGGAGGGGAATTCAAACGATTTATTGATAATCAGTATTGCATTGTTTACATCTGATCAGGAAGATGTAAGGATATTACACATTAAGGATGACAATTTAAGGCCACCCTAGAGGTAAACAAAAATACAGACTCTAAAAAGAAAAGGCCTGAGCCAGAGATCAAGACATCAATAATAAAAGCTGTGCATTCTGGTGGGGAGCAGTGGGCCAAGGGGATGGGGCAATAATACTCTCACAGCTTTTTCTCACAGGGGTTTTGCCAGAGATGGAGTGTGCAGCCATGTCTTCCCAACTCTCAAACATCACACTCAGGTGCCATGACACAGATGCTCAACTTTGGGACAGAAACAGCAGAGAGACTTCCATGTCTGGTCATTAGGTCACATGGCCCAGAAATCATGTTTCAAGATAACACTTTCTACCATGAAATATCTTGATTAGAAAACAGGTCATGGGAGAAGCTGAAATCTAAACACTACAATTGGAAGTCAGGTGTAGCTACAGCAAATTAGAGATGCAAAGCTATTTCAAGGGTCTCGGAAACCCATGAAATCATATAAGAATAAAATACATTTCACTGAATTTTAGAAAAGAGTCCCAGCTTCTCCTAACTCCCAGCCCAGTCAGTGCTCTTGCCACCACATCATTCTGCCAGACATCAGTACGATCCTGGGATTGTCTCTCTCTCTATTTTTCAAATAGGAATTCTGGGGCCTAGGATGAAACATCTGATAGGGAAAGATTTCAAGTATTTTTCTGGATTTTTCATTTATTTTTTATATACTAAAATTAAATTTTAAAAAGTAATTGTCACCCACAGTCACAGATTTATAGTTTTATTGCCTCCCATAAAGCCTTGATAAATGTATATTTGTTGAATGAATCTTTAAATTCACAAGTAAAAATTTACTTCCCTATAAAAACATAAACTCACAGGTAAAATGCTGGGGTCATTCAATCACTAAAGATCATGAAAACATCATTTCTAAATGCCAACACAATGGATATGAGTGAATTAATTTTAAAGAAGCATTTTGAACATACTTAAATTCAGAGTGGATTCCAATTTTACTGTACTGAACATAGTACAGCAATTTTAATCTGCCTGCTCTGCTACTCAAGGCTGATAATAATTACCAAGGATATCTATCAGGTAATTACTTTTCTCCTCAAATAAGGACTTTGAATAACAGTAGGAAAAATGATTAAAAGAAAAAAGGAAGGAAGAGATTAAAAAAAGGGACTAGACACCAATTTCTTTTGATAAACACAATAATTATATAAAGCATCTGGCATACATGTAACAGAGCTCTAGAAATGAAAAATAACCTCTTAAAAATGTAATGCTCAACAACTTAAGGGTCTATTCAGTCCTTCTACATGAAAGAACAATTAACCATTGCATGAAAACATACATTCAAGTGATACATTATATGTGACTTTGGAACTAACAGGAGTCATGAAAAGAATAAAAATAAAACTGGGGAATCCTGAAACCAAGCTTTTATCTTAGGACTAACCTTTGTCAGGTTACAACCCAAGCCCCAGTTTTTTCACCCATAAAGTGAAAAAGATCTTTAAACTTTATGATACCTATACCTTCCAAAACCATAATTCTTTCCACTGGTTAAATGGTAAAAGCGGGGAGAAAGATGAAAATAATACACAAGCAGTTCTGTTCTAACATTTGTTTTGAATATGCACATTTGTTTCAATGCAACTGAACAATGTGAGCATAATTCACTCTCCACATTTGCTTACGTATCATTTAATCCACAAGAAAAACTAGATGAATCCAGAAAACTGCACCCAACTGAACCAATCAGTCCAGATATATACAAAGTGCCCACACTCAAATATCTCCCAGCTTCTTCAGTTCACTGCATGTTATGAGACATACCCATCCATATCATCCATATTTGGCATTACAACTTTCTGTCGTATTTCAGATAATCCTTACTTCACAAGTTACAGCCCTCCTAATGCCACTTCAAGAAGCATACCTGAGGTCTCTTTCAAGGTAAACTTCCGTATTATTGTAGCATTTATGCATTTTTAGCCATGTAACACATACAATGCAGCCAAAGATGGAGAAGCTGTATATAGTCAGCAAAAACAAGACCGGGAGCTGACTGTGGCTCAGATCATGAGCTCCTTATTGCCAAATTCAGACTGAAATTGAAGAAAGTGGGGAAAACCACTAGACCATTCAGGTATGACCCAAATCAAATCCCTTATGACTATATAGTGGAAGTGAGAAATAGATTTAAGGGACTGGATCTGATAGACAGAGTGCTTGATGAACTATGGACTGAGGTTCGTGACACTGTACAGGAGACAGGGATCAAGACCATCCCCAAGAAAAAGAAATGCAAAAAAGCAAAATGGCTGTCTGGGGAGGTCTTACAAATAGCTGTGAAAAGAAGAGAAGCGAAAAGCAAAGGAGAAAAGAAAAGATATACGCATTTGAATGGAGAGTTCCAAAGAATAGCAAGGAGAGATAAGAAAGTCTTCCTCGGTGATCAATGCAAAGAAATAGAGGAAAACAATAGAATGGGAAAGACTAGAGATCTCTTCAAGAAAATTAGAGATACCGAGGGAACATTTCATGCAAAGATGGGCTTGATAAAGGACAGAAATGGTATGGACCTAACAATAGCAGAAGATATTAAGAGGAGGTGGCAAGAATACACAGAAGAACTGTACAAAAAAGATCTTCATGACCAAGATAATCACAATTGTGTGATCACTCACCTAGAGCCAGACAACCTGGAAAGTGATGTCAAGTGGGCCTTAGGAAGCATCACTACGAACAAAGCTAGTGGAGGTGATGGAATTTCAGTTGAGCTATTTCAAATCCTGAAAGACGATGCTGTGAAAGTGCTGCACTCAATATGCCAGCAAATTTGGAAAACTCAGCAGTGGCCACAGGACTGGAAAAGGTCGGCTTTCATTCCAACCTCAAAGAAAGGCAATGCCAAAGAATGCTCAAACTACTGCACAATTGCACTCATCTCACACGCTAGTAAAGTAATGCTCAAAATTCTCCAAGCCAGGTTTCAGCAATACATGAACCATGAACTTCCAGATGTTCAAGCTGGTTTTAGAAAAGGCAGAGGAACCAGAAATCAAATTGCCAACATCCGCTGGATCATCGAAAAAGCAAGAGAGTTCCAGAAAAACATCTATTTCTGCTTTATTGACTATGCCAAAGCCTTTGACTGCGTGGATCACAACAAACTGTGGAAAATTCTGAAAGAGATGGGAATACCAGTTACCTGACCTGCCTCTTGAGAAATCTGTATGCAGGTCAGGAAGCAACAGTTAGAACTGGACATGGAACAACAGACTGGTTCCAAATAGGAAAAGGAGTACGTCAAGGCTGTATATTGTCACCCTGCTTATTTAACTTCTATGCAGAGTACATCATGAAGAACGCTGGGCTGGAAGAAGCACAAGCTGGAATCAAGATTGCCGGGAGAAATATCAGTAACCTCAGATATGCAGATGACACCACCCTTATGGCAGAAAGTGAAGAGGAACTAAAAGGCCTCTTGTTGAAAGTGAAAGAGGAGAATGAAAAAGTTGGCTTAAAGCTCAACATTCAGAAAACGAAGATCATGGTATACGGTCCCATCACTTCATGGCAAATAGATGGGGAAACAGTGGAAACAGTGTCAGACTATTTTCTGGGGCTTCAAAATCACTGCAAATGGTGACTGCAGCCATGAAATTAAAAGACGCTTACTCCTTGGAGGGCTTTCCTGGTAGCTCAGATGGTAAAGCGTCTGCCTACAATGCGGTAGACCCAGGTTCGATCCCTGGGTCAGAAAGATCCCCTGGAGAAGGAAATGGCAACCCACTCCAGTATTCTTGCCTGGAAAAATCCCAGGGATCGAGGAGCCTGGTAGGCTATAGTCCATGGGGTCGCAAAGAGTCGGACACGACTGAGCAACTTCACTTCACTTACTCCTTGGAAGGAAAGTTATGACCAACCTAGACAGCATATTTAAAAGCAAAGACATTACTCTGTCAACAGAGGTCTGTCTAGTCAAGGCTATGGTTTTTCCAGTGGTCATGTATGGATGTGAGAGTTGGACTATAAAGAAAGCTGAGTGCCAAAGAATTGATACTTTTGTTTGTTTGTTTGTTTGTTTTTGAATTGATACTTTTGAACTGTGGTGTTGGAGAAGACTCTTGAGAGTCCCTTGGACTGCAAGGAGATCCAACCAGTCCACTCTGAAGGAGATCAGTCCTGGGTGTTCACTGGAAGGACTGATGTTGAAGCTGAAACTCCAATACTTTGGCCACCTGATGGGAAGAACTGACTCAGTGGAAAAGAGCCTGATACTGGGAGGGATAGAGGGAAGGAGGAGAAAGGGATGATAGAGGATGAGATGGTTGGATGGCATCACCGACTCAATGGACATGGGTTTGGGTGAACTCCAGGAGCTGGTGATGGACAGGGAGGCCTGGTGTGCTGCGGTTCATGGGGTCACAAAGAGTCAGACATGACTGAGCGACTGAACTGAGTTGAACACATATAAAACTATCCTTTTGTTTTTGTTAGGTTGCTATACGAAAAAAGCTAGTGGAGATGATGGAATTCCAGCTAAGTTATTTCAAATCCTAAAAGATGATTCTGTTAAAGTGCTGCATTCAGTATGTCAGCAAATTTGGAAAACTCAGCAGTGACCATGGGACTGGCAAAGGTCAGTTTTCATTCAAATTCCAAAGAATCCCAATGCCAAAGAATGTCCAAACTATCATACAATTGTGCTCATTTCACAGGCTAGCAAGGTTATGCTCAAAAATACTTCAAGCTAGGCTTCAGCAGTATATAAACTGAGAACTTTCAGATGTACAAGCTGGGTTTACAAAAGGCAGAGGAACCAGAGATCAAATTGCCAGCATTTGCTGGCCCATGAAGAAAGCAAGGGAATTCCAGAAAAGCATCTACTTCTGTTTCACTGACTATGCTACACTTTGTGTGGATCACAACAGACTGCAGAAAATTCTTAAAGAGATGAGAGTACCAGATCACCTTACCTGTCTCCTGAGAAACCTGTATGTGGGTCAAGAAGCAACAGTTAGAATTGGACACAGAAAAACTGACTGGTTCAAAATTGGGAAAAGAGTATGTCAAAGCTGTATATTTTCACACTACTTACTTAACTTCTATGCAGAGTACATCATGTGAAATGCTGGGCTGATCAGTCACAAGCTGGAATCAAGATGGCTGGGAGAAATATCAGTAACCTCAGATATGCACATGATGCCATTCCAGTGGCAGAAAGGGCCTTCCCTGTGTGACTTAGTGGTAAAGAATCCGCCTGCCAATGCACGATAGGTGGGTTTGATCCCTGGGTCGGTTAGATCCCCTGGAAACGGAAATGGCAACTCACTCCAGTATTCTTGCATGGGAAATCCATGGACAAAGAAGCCTGGCAGGCTATAATACATGGGGTCCCAAAAGACTAGGACATGACTTAGCGACTAAACAACAATGGCAGAAAGGGAAGAGGAACGAAAGGGCCTCTTGATGAGGGTGAAAGAGGAGAGTGAAAAAGCTGGCTTGAAACTCAACATTAAAAAGACTAAGATCGTGGCAACCAGTCTCATCACTTCATGGCAAACAGAATGGGAAAAAGTGACAGATTTTATTTTCTTGGGCTCCAAAGTCACTGTGGATGGTGACTGCAGCCATGAAATTAGAAGACACTTGCTCCTTGGAAGGAAAGCTATGACAAACCTAGACAGCATATTAAAAAACAGAGACATCACTTTGCCAACAAAGGTCCATGCAGTCAAAGCTATGGTTTTCCAGTAGTCATGTACAGTTGGGAGAGTTGGACCATAAAGATGGCTGAGTGCCAAAGAATTGATGCTTTCCAATTGTGGTGCTGGAGAAGACTCTTGAGAATCCCTTGGACTGCAAGGAGATCAAATCAGTTAATTCCAAAGGAAATCAATCCTGAATATTCACTGGAAGGACTGATGATAAAGCTGAAGCTTCAATACTTTGGCCACCTGATGCGAAGAACTGACTCATTGGAAAAGACCCTGATGCTGGGAAAGACTGAAGGCGGGAGGAGAAGGGGACGACAGAGGATGACATGGTTAGATAGCATCACTAACTCAATGCACATGAATTTGAGCAAACTTTGGGAGATAGTGGAGGACAGAGGAGCCTGGAGGGCTACAGTCAATGGGGTTGCAAAGAGTAGGACACCACTTAATGACTGAACAACAACAAATCTCTTCCGTATGTCACTGACAAAGTTTGTGAGTATTGTGTCCTTAACTCCATTTTTCCCACAAGACTTGTGGCTTTGCACACCATTATCTTTAGCAACCGCACATCATGCTATAGCAGAACAGACTATATTTCTATTTGGGGAAAAAATTAATCAATGACCAGTTTTATTTTTTTCAATGGTAACAGATGGACAAGCTTCTTGAAAATCTGCTTAAGCATTAAGCCAAAGTCAGAGAAAAGTCTTTAAGCTCCCTCCTGAAGACATACTTTTTATTCCAAACTCTATCCATTGACTTAGTAGTTCCCAGATTAGATACCAGATTTGGAACCAAATGTTATCATTCACCTTGGAATAGTGAACAAAAATTGGGATTTGTCAAGAGATAGAGGAGACACTGAAGGTATCTTCTAAATTCAGACCTTGATTCTGAAAGAGAATCTTGGTAGGTACCACTGAATAATGCCACCTGTTCAATAATGGGATGTTCAACAGCTACTCAATAACTATCATGAAAGAATAGGCAGCAAAAAAAAAATAACTGCTGCAGTATAATTATAACACTACAGTAGAAACCACAGAACCTTTACAAACACTCCTAATTCTTGCTAAACTCAGAGGTAACAGAGCATAGGGAAAAGCAGGAGGTCAGGCATGTTTCTTAGTTTCCATTCAGACAAGAAACAGGAGACAGACCGCATCACTTAGCACTGAAGCCAAAGGTTGGGTAAAACATGTTACTCAGAACCAAAGGGCAAATAAAAATAATGCTGCTATTCCACATGCACAGGAAAGACAGAGAACATGACTGTTTTGCCTGTTTGATTGAACCTGTACTTAAAACCAGGACTGATACCAGAGTACCAAACACAAACGTAGTACAACGTGAACTCTTACAAGCCCGGCAGAGCTGTTTGGTCACTACAGTCTTGATCCTGGTACCAGTTCTTAAAGAACTACAGTATTTTTCAAAATAATTGAGATCATTGTTCACATACAAATGCACATATGAATGCAAGAGAAAAAAAGTGAAGAAAAAGAAACCATCAAAATGGTTATGGTGGTTTAATATTTGGGTAATTAGATTATGAGCTTCCCTGGTGGCTCATGATAAAGAATCCGCCTGCCAATGCAGGTGATGTAGGGTCCATCCCTGGGTCGGGAAGATCCCCTGGAGGAGGAAATTGCAGCCCACTCCAGTGTTCTTGCCGGGAGATCCCATGGACAGAGGAGCCTGGAGGGTTACTGTCCATGGGGTCGCAAAGAGTTGGACATAACTTAGTGACTAAACAACAGCAACAACAAATTAGATTACAGCTGATTTCTTTTCTTATTGGTAGTGTTCATTATTTTACACAATAAGTGTTTACTACTTGTATCATCAAAGGAAAACAAATGTCTTTTTAAACCCTTAACTGAAAGAAAGTAATCCCTGACCATAGTTCGTGTAGAAGCCACAGTAAGCCACCAATTGCGTCTTCTGCTTTCCAAAGGGTCAAAGGTGAGTGGGCTGGATTTGAAGGGCACTTCCCCCACCACACAGGAAAATCCAGGGAACTCTGCAAGAAACGCAGTCACAGAAAGGTCCAGGAGCACAGTGACAGACACTGCACACGCAGAGCACGTGCGGGACCTGCTTGTCCCTGGTTTTACCACCTAGCGTTTTGCTGACTCCCACAGCTCTTCTGGAAAATCTTTACCTTTGGGGTAAAGCTAATACCGTCACCGAACAGTTATCTTGAAGCAGAGAATATGGAAATCAACCCATGACCAGAGCATACCAAATGTACAATAGGCCACTGTAGTTTTAATTGAAGTGCAGTTGATTTACAATATTTTATTAGTTTCAGGGGTACAGCATAGTGATTCAGGGGAGTTTTGTGTTTTTGTAGATTATATTCCATTATAGATTATTATAAGATATTGGATACAGTTATAATTCCCTGTGCTATGCAGTAAATCCTTGTTACTTATTCATATATAGCAGTTTGTACCTGTTAACTCTATACTCCTAATTTGTCCCCCTCACCCCCACTTTCCTCTCTGGTAATCATAAATCTGCATTCTATGTCTGTGAGTCTATTTTTGTTTTGTACATAAATTCATTTGTATTATTTTTTAGATTCACATATAAGTGGTTTCATATAGTATTTGCCTTTCTCTGTCTGACTTACTTCACTAAGCATAATATTCTCTAGGTTCATCCAAGTTGCTGCAAATGGCAATATTTCATTCCTTTTAATGGCTGAGTGATAGCCCAGTGTGTGTGTATATGTGTGTCTGTTGACACTGTTGTAAATAATGCTGCTATGAACCTTGAGGTACATGTATCTCTTCAAATTAGCATTTTTGTTTTTTCCAGATATGTACCCAGAAATGGGATTGCTGGATCATATGGTAAGTCTATTTTTAATTTTTTAAGGACCCTCCATACTGTTTTCCACACTGGCTGCATCAATTTACATTCTCACCAGCAGCGTAGGAGGGTTCCCTTTTCTCCACACCCTCTCCAGCATTTATTATCTGTAGACTTTTTGATGATGGCCATTCTGACTGGTGTGAGATGATATCTCTCTGTGGTTTTGAAATGCACTTCTCTAATAATTAGCAATGTTGAGCATTATTTCATGTGCCTGTAAGGACCTGCAGGTTTTATAGCCAGCTTTCTCTCAACATCATTATCCCAACCATGATGAATACTCATTCCTCAAGCCAGAAAGCATAGATTAATTACGAGATATACAGCACTATTTTAGCCACTATGGTGAATACAAAAGAAACAGAAGCAGTCATTCTTTCCATAGCATTCACAGTATGATAGCCAAATATATGACATACACATCAGAAATATTTAAATGACAATAAGATGACAAAATTAAATGGCTAAATGAGCTACACAGATCCATTTAAAGGAGGACACTGCTCACTAGGACTTAAATAGTTGGGAAAAGCTTCAGGGAGGAAGAGTTTTGGTAGCATAAGAAGGTAGACAAGGGAAGTCCAGGTACTGGTACCAAAATAAGCAAAGTCACTAGACAGAAAAACCAACAATGAGTCTGAACAGACTGTAATAAAAACCAAGTTGGGGAACAATAAATTTAAGGAAGGAGAAATAGCTTTGGGAAGATTACAAATCCTCTTAAGGGTTCGTTTACCTCTAATCCATCAAATACACCATTATCAAATTAAGAACATTTGTGGGGAAACCTGTGTACAGACACTATGCTATATATGACAGACATATGGTATCCAGTCTCACATTAATCTTCTAAAAGTAGGTATCATTATTCCCACTTCACAGACAGAAACTGAAATTAGTTAAACAGAGATGTTAACTAATTTGCTCAAGGTCACCAGGTAGGCAACAGAGTTTAGAACCCAGGCCTACTTGACTCCAAAGTCCGTACTCTTTTTTTTTTTTTAATTTTCCTATACTATCTCTTCCTAAAACACAGCTGCAACAATATCACTCTGAATTTATTATATGTCCCCTCATCACAGCATATTCTCCCATCTTTTTGACTATCAAGTGTCCCCATGATGATCCCCTGTGCATCAAAGCCTGCTCTCACGAGAGTATCTGCAGCTAAAATAAAAGTGGCTAATGGCAGTTTGTCCCACCCAGGAGTATTTTCACTGTTAGAGGAATCAAAGGCTTCAGTTAGAAAGAAACTCCAAGTCACTTAGTGGAATACACTTCCTACCTTCTCAGGGAGCCAAGCCAAAAATGTATTTTATGATGTTCATTTTCATAGCTTATAAAGCTAAAGCTCACACAGTAAGAATGTCACCCATAAACTGAGGGTCTCCAAGGAAATCTAACCTGCCCCAATCCAGGAGACAAAAGGCCAGCTGTGGCTACAGGTTTGCTCTGAACAGGAATTGAGAGTCCTGATATTTCACGCTTTAGGTATATGACATAAGGGAAATGTATTTGACATTTAAATTCCTAAATGTTTTCTAAACAGGCTGCCAAAAAAAAATGTGCTTTCTAATAATTCTACAAAACGGTCCTTTACCGTCTCTGGGAACCAGGAACATTATCTTTAGTGCTCTCACCTTTTCCGCAGTCAAAGATCCTACGGGTATCAAATGGTGAAAGTGCCATCTCTCAAAGGAACCTACATGGGCTCTCAGAGTGGGTAAAGATGAGTGTGTAGAAGAGCATGGCCTGTCACGCTGCTTCACGGACTCTGTGTGAGAAGAACCCTCACTGACCACCCACTTGCTAAAGCCGGAATATACTAATCGTTAGCTCAAAGGTACCCACTCCAGTGTTCTTGCCTGGAGAATCCCAGGGACGGGGAAGCCTGGTGGGCTGCCGTCTATGGGGTCGCACAGAGTCGGACACGACTGAAGCGACTTAGCAGCAGCAGCAGCAGCTCAAAGGTAACTTGAACGTTCCCCAGGAAGTATCTTAATGGACCAAGGATGATAAGAGTTGCAGAACGTGTTTCAAAATGGCTTGAAACTGAACATAAGAAATTTTCTGATCCAGCTTAGAAAATAGGTTGGATTAAATATTTTATATAGAAAATAAAGGAGATCGTTTGAAAATAAAAATGACACCCTTCATTCTTTTTCAACAGTTGTTATATCCCTCACCTTAAAGAAATCGCTTCCTAAAAAAACTCTCATTTCATCAAAGCTCTATTACGTATGCTAACAGATTTTAAGGGTGGGACTCTTGTCATGTTAGTAAAAGGAGAATTATGCCCTTACGTATCTGGATGGCTCCTCTAGGTTCTGGTCATTCATGTCAGTGGGAACAGTCCGGGTGGCCAGTGGTCCCTCTGCAAAAGGTTTTGGTAACTGGCCTCTGAACTCTGACGGGATGAACTGAAGCTGCCAACTGTCAGAAACACAAAAGAAGAATGAGAAAAACACAGGGGGCTCAGATTGCTAAATGTACTTGAAATACATAAGCAAAAAAAGGAAATTTCATGTGAAAAATATTTCACTTGGAGACAAAATATTTCTGCGAAACCTTAGTCACAGAGCATAGAGGCAGAGGTCACAATTTAATCCAAGATCGTTGAGAAATTTTCAACTTGAGAGCTCTCATACCATTTCACCAACTCTCAGCAGTGAAATTTCCAACAGTGGTTATACCATCAAACAACTACAGAAACATCAAAGCTCATTGCCAATTATCATGCGATCAGGGGACCTCTCAGAATTTAAGCAAGTTCATCAGGCGTAGAGAGGAAAGAGTGAAATGTAGGGACTCACTGTGGGAAAACTACTTTGTTCCTGAGTAATCCTCAAAAGTATCTTCAGTTATGAAACTGTTTCAGATGGAAAAGGCAAAGGCTAAAGCGAACACTTTAAAAAACAAGCTTTAATTAATCATTAATGACTGATACAGGATCTTTATCAAGGAAAAAGATATTACCACCAGCTAAGCTGCTGCAGCCAGTCCCCAAATGGAGCAACATGACTCATCTTAACCTGACTTCTCTTTTCCCTAAATAGGACTCTTCTCTGTCTGAATAAAGCAGATACAAAGGAACTAGGAGCCCATGCTATCTAGCACATCCAACCACAGACAGCATGGAGGAAAGCGGTGCACAGGTCTTAGCCACAGCTTTCCCCAGAGTCCATATAGTGGGAGAGAACGTTCACTGTCGCTGGACAACAAATGCGTCTTATCTGAAAACACTCTAGACACCGAGAGTCTCTAAACCACTTTCAAAAGTGGGTTAACGTGAGTTAGTCATAAAAATTTAAACACAGATCCTCAGGAAGAGCCACGAGCAGGAGCCCAGGAGCCAGAACGTCCTCAGAAGGTCAGGGCAGCGCAGGGCGCATCACCAAACACAGGCCCCGGGTGCTCGGCAAGCTGCCCATGGCTGCCCGAGATGGTGAATCACCAAACACCCCCGAACAAACCCAAAGTGGAGGAAAAACTAAGACAACATTGCCACAGATTTGCTGTTTCTACACCTCGATTTAAAACTCTGAGGATTAAAGGGCAGCTTACTTGTCGGGCAGAAGGAAGCTGCTGGGGAAGCGATGCCACTCTTTCCCAACACAGACATTGACGGGCCGGCCTTCAGGAACACTGTGGATGGTGGGGTCTGTGGCAATTCGATAAAATTCTGGATACAGATCAAGGGGTCCGTGATACCCTGGAAGGGAGAGGGGTGTGTGAAAGCCGAAGATGAGAGAGGTGAGATTCTGCTATTTAATTACAATGCCTGTTAGTGTCCCACTGTGATCCGTGTGAGAGGCACACAGCAACTCCAGCAGGATCCCACTCAACTGGCATCACACGCCTCTGCAGTCAGGAAGATGATTACAGGAGGCCCAATCTTTGACAGAAATCATCTGCTTTCTTGCCCTTCTCTACACCCTCCACCTTTTTAATTTCATGTTCTTTGAGCCCATTTCAATATTCTGGATCCAAATGAAGATTATAAGAAAGAATATAATCATGGGACTTGAGCCACAACTCTGCATCCTATGTTTAAGGCTTCCTTAATTCATTCTTTAAAAGGAAAAAAAAAAATAATTAGTAAGAATAGAGAAGTGTATAGTTAATCACATTGAAAGGAATTCTCAATCTTCTCTTCAGTCCTAAGGTACGATGTCACATCCCATTCTTAATACAAAGTCCACAGGTTCTCCACACAGAAAAGCCCTCCCCCTCGGCTTAAGCTGAATTGTATTAAACACTCACGTGTCAAGCAAAAACCAAGGTAAAGTGAGTGTGGATTAAGTTACTGTCTGTACATCTACCTCTGAACAGCGCCACAGAGCGAGAAAAAGACAGGAGCCCGAACAGGAAGAGTGTTCCTAACGCCAGCCAATTCGACGTCACGGTATAATGCTCCAGGCGGTATCGCTGAAACACGAAGTGGTAACATTTCTAGAAAGAAAGAAAACTGCTCTGAAAAAAAGATACACCTTGCAGGATACACATCATCACAAGACATCATCATAACTTAAGAGGAAGGAAAAGAGGTTCTACCAAGAGTCTGAGCTTTTGCACACAGTGGGGTACCCACTCCACATTCTAAGATGAAAGCAAACTCTGCTAAACTGTCTGTAGATCAGCCTCACCAGAGGGCGTGCCAAGAGTCAAATCTCACTGGCTTCACAGGAAACTTAGTTGGATACTTCCCTAGTGACTAAAGTCCTAATAATTTACTTTTAAAACAATATTTAAATGAAAATGGCTTTTGGTAGTTTTTTTTTTTTTTTTTTTTTAATATATGAAGTATCTCAATCTATTCTGATGTAACTGGTGATTAACCTTCACTTTCCTTACTGACAAGTTTTCATCAAAGTTTTTAGTAACAACAAAATGTCTCATGACCAAACAAGAAGGAAACAGAATTCCCATCATGGAACGTTAGGAAAATGCTGTTAATTATATGCTAAACTAACTTCACAAACTAGATGAATGTCATTAAGAATATATACACACCTGCATGAGTTCTGCAGCCTTTCAGCACCTTCCCATGAGACTTCCTTCCTGCCTTCTTTCCCTCTCAGACTAGAACTACTTTTGGAAAGCAATTTTGCAATACATAACAAGGGCCATAAAAATGTTTGAACTCCTTTCATACTTTTTGGAATCTTTCCTAAGGAAACAATCCAAATACCTAAACAAAGATATTTATCCTAGCATTATTTATAATACTGAAATAAGTGAGCAACCTAAACTCTAACGTAAATTACGTCTAACCGTTATATATAACCAATTCAATATATTATGTATTACATAATGTTATATAGTGTATCCAACTCAGAACACTATATTGCTATTAAAATGATGCACATAGATGTGGCAACATAATGATATAATTATATTAAGAGGGATAAGGTTACATGAAACTTAAACTACAAGCATAATAGATTCTGTTATATGATAGGCAAAAATGCTAGAAGGAGATTTTGTTTGGGTTGCAGGACTGATTTTTAGAAAGAGGTAAAAGAAAAATTATCCGTGATGAAGTTCAATTACTTTTATAATTAAAATTATGTTTAAAAACTATTGTCCTAACAAGGATGAAATTTTAAAGCATTATGCTAAATGAAAGAAGTCAATCACAAAAGCCCACATATTCTATGATTTCATTTATATGAAATGCCTAGAATAGGCAAAGCTATAGAGATACAAAGTACATTAGCTGTTGATTGTGACTGAGGAGATATTGGAGGGGGGCAGCTACAATAGCTAAAGGATTTTTGAGATGATGAAAATGCTATAAATTGAGTGGAGTAATGCTTACACAGACCTGTGAATAGCCTAGAAAACACTGTATCATATACTTTAAATGAGTAAATTCTGTGGTTTGCGAATTGTGCGTGCATGTGTGCTAACTCGTTTCAGTCCAGTCAGACTCCGAGATCCTATGGACTGTAGCCCGCCAGACTCTTCTGTCCCTGGGATTCTCCAGGCAAGAATACTGGAGAAGATTGCTGTGCCCGCCTCCAGGGGATCTTCCCCACCCAGGGACTGAACCCTTATCTCTTGCATCTAACCAGTATCGGTAGGCAGGTTCTTTACCACTAGCACCACCTGAGAAGCCCTTGTGAATTACACCTTATCATAAATCTGTTAAGGAAAAAAAACCTGTTACCCAAATTATTCGTTTTTTAATAATTGCAAATGGAGCAGAGGTTTAAAAAAAAAAAAAAGAGTCCGACACTTCCAAGGCCATAAATACAGAAATATTCATGATTAGTTCTGACCTGGACAGGTTTTAAGCCAGGATTACAAGGTCCTATATCGCTAACTGCCTGAAGTAATCCCAAACACCTAAGCCACTTTCATTCAGGTTTCATAACTGAAGAACAGACATTCCATTAGCTCTGCTGGGCTGCTACCATCCTGTGCTAGGCCCATGTAACGACTTAAAAAAATTCCTTTCACAGCAATTGGGTTCTTATTGGCAAGAGAGACAAATTATTACTAACACAAATCAACACTGCAAATATGTGATCAGCAAACAACAGTACAGACAACGCCTAAGCAATCAAAGCTTCAGAATATGATCTGTATCACCTTTAATGTATGGATAACATATCTTAGGTGGAAGCATTCTGTAACCTGCCTTTAAGCTTTTTGAACGATTTAATGTGAAACAGAATGAAGCCGACATACATTTCCCTGAAACTCACCTGAAGTGCAGAAAGGGCCACAGCACCACAGAGACATATAAGTGGATACACAGGGAAAAGAAATCTCTCCTCTTTGTGAGGCTGGATGAAGAAAATTATAAACCAAATATACATTGGAGCCAAGGTAAGCCAATATGGATGGCCTAAATTCTGAACTGTAAAACACAGAAAAAAATATCCACCTTTCACCATATTAGACCAAAACAGCACATTTAGTCTCAAAGTTCTCTTGATCTCAAACTCAGGCATATATCCTAGGGCCCCCCACTCTTTTATTCACACTTCCTCTGATATAATTAAGGAGTCAAATAGAAAGAGGTATATACTTCTTAGCTCTCCCAAGAGATCCAACATTTAAAGGTAGGTACAATGCTGGATTTAGCTGGAACACAAATGAGTATCAGGTGAATGGGTATTAGAACTTAACAATTTCTACACTGGATGAAGAAAAAACACACCTCTCTCTCTCTCTCCAGAGAGGAGAGTCCTGCCACTAAGACTAAAGATTCTTGAGATTAACCAAAAGCATAACATAAGTTCACTTGTTAGACTTTAATTCTTCTGTTTACTACATTAATCTTCTTACGTATATACCAAATAGCTATAGATCAAAGGAAAGAAACAGAGTTGGATTCTCAAACTCATCACTGGTTTCTGTCAAGCTAAAAATGACACTTTGTTTCAAAGAAAATATAAAACCATTCTTAAAGGAAGTTTGCTGAACAAGTTTTCTCTGTTTGGTAATGCACATCCATCCACTCTGTACCTCAAAATTAAAGCCAAGAATGTATTTTAAACCATATGAAAGAACTGCAGGAATTTAATGAACACTAAGACCCAAGCACCTGCTGGAAAGTTCCTGTGGTCATGGCTAGGTACATGGACACTGAGTGATAAGCCTACAACCCACAGTGAAGGCATCTCAAACTGCGCTCCCATTAGCGGTAACGAGTAGGACATGGGAAGCACCGACCAAGGGTGGACAGACAGCGCCCCCTGGTGTCCGTTATGTCTACGATGAGCGAGTTGAGGTGAAAGATCAGGGTTGTCATCAGAGCCCAGCTTAGCATTGCTTAACCTACTGCTCCTTAGTTACACATGCTTTTGAAAAAACAGGTGGTTTTTTTTTTGGCCTTGAGACATGCAGGATCTTAGTTCCCCAGCCAGGGACCAGGGGTCAACCCGGCACCACCTGCAGTGGAAGCACAGAGTCTTAACCATCAGGGAAGTTCCTGCAGAAATTCTTTAAGAATAAACATTCTTCAACTGCAATAACAAGTTTATCTTTTTTTTCACTTATGAAATTTTAGGCTATAATTTAGGGTATTTACCTTTCCAAGAAGTATTTTGGGTTGGAATTTTCTTTATTATAAAAAAAAAAGTTTATCTTCTACAAGTAAACAATCTTCTTTTGCATCTTAGAAGCTAACATATTTTAAAAATATGGCCTAAAATTTTGGAACATCCTCTATAAAACATTTATAGTTTCTGTTAAACTATATTCTGTTAAACTGTGTTAAACGTATTGTTGCTGTTATAAAATATACAAAATGTATAAAGAAAAAACAGTCCTCAATTTCTTACTAGCTGGACATGTAGGTACATGGCACAATTTTAAACCAAAATTGGATTCCTACTTTAGAGAACAGCTTAATATACTGTTTTTGTTTTTACTGTTTTTATAGTTATATCACAAGCATTTACATATCTTCCACAAGTATAAATTATTTTTATTGTCAGAAAAAGCTACTTATCAAAAAAAAAAAAAAGAAAAGAAAAATGATCCTTAATAAACATAAGGAGTGGAGGAATGGGTTAGTACCTCACAGGAACAAACAGCTGAATCCAAACACAGGACACTATGTATGCAAGATGAGTGGCATGGTTTCTTTAGAAATCTTCAGGAGGACAAAGGTGAGGGGGGGGGGAAACCTCTAGAAAAGCTTATGAAACACCAAATTCAGTATATGACTCATTTAGATCCTGCTTTAAACAAACTATAAAAGTTTTTTTTTTCCAGACAGTGTAGGAATCTAAATACTAGCTGGGCATTAGGTGATATTAAGAAAAAAACTGTTAATTTTGTTAGATAACGGCATCAGGGTTATGTTACAACAAAAGTTCTAAAATAAAGCAAAAGTGACTCTGAAGGCTGCTTTCATATTCTATGAACACAGCGAACTCGTTATAAACCACTAACTGTAGAAAAGCAGAATGGGAAATGGTATGGAGGGATTACCTGGCATCCAAACCAGAACAAAAAGTTGGAAATTAAATCTTCTTCCAAAACTCAAACGAGTTTCTGCTCAGCTCTGTCTTCCAGTCAGAGCAAGCACCAAATGTGGGGGAATCTCTACATGGCTTAGTTTCCAGATTTTTGGTTGAATTTCCCAGAAATTGTTTGCCTCTAGAGTTGATTATCTTAAGCAATTTACCATACTAACATACACTTCTTTAAATAGGCTTATCTCCCAAGATTTTTTAAATGCTTTTGCCTCCCCAGATGATTCTATAAATCATACAGACTTCCTCACTTGCAATTATTAACCAGATTATCACATAGGTTAACACAGGTTGAATAAACTATAAACAGAGATGGAAAAATGCAATAAGCTAACCATTTCCATAGGAAGAAAATGGAAAATAAAATAAGTAGATTGTTTTTTATTTCTTGGTATACATTGTTACTTCTCTTCCCTCCCCCCAAACCTATCTTTGCTTATTCCACTTACCATGAAATCTCTGCAGTAGGTATTCCATGAGAGAAGTCAGTGGTAAGACCAGGACGGCTAAAGCAAAGACTACATTGAAATTCAGAAATCCATTAATTAAATAGAAATACCAAGGCTCTGTGCCTGAGGGAAATAAAGAGACAGGAACTCATTAGTGGACGCCTCGGATACCTACTACAATGCTTGACTCCCAGTGTTCCTTGTCAAGCAAATTTGCTGCTCCAGTACCTCCTGTGAGAGCCCACAAGCCACTCCTCCCACCTTAGAAATCAGGTTTCAAATATTTAGCTCTCATGACCACCATTTGTTGTTGTTCAGTCGTCAAGTTGTGTCCAGTGTTTAAGACCCCATGGACTGCAGCATACCAGGCTTCCCTGTCCCTCACCATCTCCCAGAGTTCGTCCAAATTCATGTCCATTTAATTGGTGATGCCATCCAACCATCTCATCCTCTGTCGCCCTCTTCTCCTTCTGCTGTCAATCTTTCCCAGCATCGGCATCTTTTCCAGTGAGTCAGCTATTCACATCAGGTGGTCAAAGTACTGGAGCTTCAGCTTCAGTCCTTCCAAAGAGTGTTCAGGGTTGATATACTTTAAGATTGTCTGGTTTGATCCCCTTGCTTTCCAAGGGACTCTCAAGAGGCTTCTCCAGCACCACAGTTTGAAAGCATCAATTCTTCGGCGTTCTGCCCTTTATTGTTCATCTCTCACATCTGTACATGAGTACGGAACCACTATATCCAGCCCAAATTGCCAAGCCCATATGGGACTAATACTTTTCAGAAAACCAAACAATATAAATAGCTTAGCAGCGATATTGTGATTTATAATAAGAAGTATTTATTTGGTCTTCACTCCCATTCCTAGGAGAGAGTGCCTAAAACGACCTTCCTAATTCCTAAAGTGGTAAGAAGTGTCTTTTGTTATGTTAATTCAGGGACTTCTGGCAAAGTCCTAGGTAACCTCAGGATGGGGACTAGTTGTGAGAGGAACCACCTAGTGATTGGAGGGTTAGAACTTTCAGTCCTGCCTTTCCCTCCTCTGGGAAGGGGAGAGGGTATAGCAATGGGGTTTAAACATTCAAGCAATGGTGCTCAAGTAATGAGACCTCCATAAAAACCCAAAAGGACAGTGTTCAGAGGGCTTCCCGGCAGGTAAACAGGTAGGGAGGCACAGGGGAGGAAGCAGGGATAGTGAAAGTGAAGTCGCTCAGTCGTGTCCGACTCTTTGCAACCCCATGGACTGTAGCCTACCAGGCTTCTCCATCCATGGGATTTTCCAGGCAAGAGTACCGGAGTGGGTTGCCATTTCCTTCTCCAGAGGATCTTCCCGACCCAGGGATCGAACCCGGGTCTCCCGCATCGCAGGCAGACGCTTTACCCTCTGAGCCACCAGGGAAGCACCACGTATCTTCCCGCCCACCCTGCCCTATGCATCTCTTCCATCTGGCTTGTCTCCTTTCTAATAAACTGGTCAACAGAAGTAAGTGTTTCTGGAGTCCTGGGAGCCATGCTGGCAAATTAACTGAACCTGAGAAGGGGGCTGCTGGAACTTCTAATGTGGTCAGTCAGAAGCCCAGGTGACAACCTGGACTTTCAAATGGCACGAAGCAGAGGCCTCCCCACCAAGGGCTGGGGGGTGGCGGGGTGGGTGCAGTCCTACAGGGCTGAGCTATGAGGGCCTTGCCTATCCGTTTATCCTATCACATTCTAGTATCCTTCCCCCTGATGTGCTCAACCACTTTTCAACAGTGTCTGTTCAAGGGGGACCTTCCACAAAAAAGCAGCGCCTTTCTGAGGAAAACCATGTTCAGAGACCCCAGACCCTGCTCAGCTTTTCGGATTCAGAATGAAACAACATGACCGAAAACGCCAAGCCTTGCTCGCACAAGTTTTGATTCTTTAACTCCAAATCCTGAAACTCAAGCGATGAGAGACAGCCCCCTTTGGCACATTCCGCCGGTATTCATCTGCTCTTCCCTCCTGTGATTACTTCAATCAGGCAGTGAATGACACACGCGGGTTTTAATCACTGTGTGTTGTGACACCCGCCTTGCACCACAGCAATTTCCTGCAATCAGCATTGCTTAAAAGGGTAATCAGAAGGCAGAGGAATACTCAGAAAAGCCTGACATTTCTGCAGCTTGCACAGCAAAATAAGATTAGAAACCAAACCCATAAGGCGAGAAATGTCTAAGGGAGGAGGAAGATGCAGAGGGGACCCTGGGGAAGGACTCAGGTTTGACAGTGTGTCCACCTTTAGGGAAAGCTCCCTCCCTCCTGTCGAAACCCAGGGACAAGGACTGTCCAGGAAGAGAGACTTTGTCCCAGGCCAAGCTCATTAGAGACATTTGTATCTTGTATTCTTTACAAATAATCTTTTAGGTCACAGAAAACTGCCGGCCTGCTAAGTCCCTGCAGTCATGTCTGACTCTGCGACCCCGTGGACTGTAGCCCGCCAGGCTCCTCTGTCCATGGGATTCTCCAGGCAAGAGTATTGGAGTGGGTTGCCATTTCCTTCTCCTACAGAAAACTATTGGATGGTTTTATTTTCAAAATGGAAAACACACGTCTTTTCTGGGTTTCATTACTATTTAACAGCTTGTTTCCTAAATTGAGTCCTTTTCCACTCCAGTTTCCAGAGAAGTAAGTTTTCGCACAATCATCTCCTGACCGCCAGTGTGGAGGCAATGCTATCAACCCTGAGCCAACTTCTTCTTTACAAAATTCTGGAAATTTGACCCTGGGATGATAAAGCAGCGTGACTAGAAAAAAGGGGGTCACCCTTCACATCATCTACTACAGATGCTTAAACATCAACAGATAAAAGCCTTTCTCTTTGATCCTTGCTAATATATGCTTTTTCAAGGAAAGTCCTCTAGTGTTTTCCTCTTTACCACAACTTACTATGCCCTCCTGTTAGGGCTGTCTACTTTTTTTTTTTTTTAATTTGTTTATTTTAAGGCTGTCTACCTTTTAACCAAGGTATACTGTACGCTGAGATGTGGAACCAAAAGCATTAACTTGGTAAACTCAATTATTTTTATGTGTTAGAACCTCATAGATCAAGTTCATAGCGAGGCCGTGAACATTTCGTAATAGACTGTTACTTCCCTGAAGGATCGGGTAGAGACTAGGGAATAAGTCAAGATTTGGGAAGGTTCAAGTGACATGAGTCTTAAAAACAAGGGCAAAAGGGGACAAGGAATCGTGAATTCTGCTAACCAGTGTCCTCCCCTACCTGATGAGGCATCTACCTTATAAGAGTAAAAACCTGTATCTCTTTCAGGGAGACACTCAACACTGCTCTCAGAAATTATCAAAAGTGAACTATGTATTGTAGAAAAAAATATGTCAGAATGACAAGCTAAGCATTTAACTCGTGCAAAACGTGAGGTGAAAGGAAGCTGGAAGCAGGGTGCAGGGGGGCTCACCTATCTCCCTTTTCACGGAAAGTGCCTCAATCCCTTTCATTCAAATGAGCTCAAGGGAGCTTTGTCAGAGACTAAAAGAAGAAGGGATAATGTTTATTGTTCCATCGACTGAATGAAGGGGAACTACTTTATAGGCCTACAGTTTTACAGAACTCTAGGAACTAAATTATAATAAATCATCCTTATAAATGTCAAATTTGCACCACCAAGAGGAAAAATCCACCAAGGTTCAACACAAATGATTAACAAAACAAAGAAGGCTCCAGAACAGGTCATGCTAGTGGGTGACCTTAAGCACGCCTCCAAAGCCTCCTCTGGGGCTTCATCCTCTGCTGCTGCAGGACTGGAAAGCCGTGGGCCTTCTGACCAAGGGCTCTATCCTTTACCTTCTGAAATCTCCCGTCCTGTGGCCTGACAGATTTGATAAGACAGACACGCACGGATCATATCCTAAGCTCCCAGCAGCATCCCTGAGCAGACCTGCTGTCGTTCTTGAGAGAAGAGCACTTCTTACACCCATCCTCCCACACCTGTCCTCCCACGCTTCTCCCAGGCCTGTGTTCTCATCAGAGAGCACAGCTCTTCACACAAAAATACTCAACCTCAACATCTGAGAACTTGAAATGTTACAAGGGGAAGAGGCCAAATCAGTGCCAAGCCTAGTCACTTTCGTTTTTGCAACACGAAATTTCACCTCTTTATCTTTGACCCCATAGAGACATTTCACCTACAACTTTGCAACTTCCATGTCTACACTACTCTAAATTTCCTAAGCATTGAGTATTCTTGACCTCATCCAAGTAATTGTGAAAAACTGCCTCTGTCCCCTGGCTTCAAAAGTCAAGAGTCAGTCCAGGTCCGGAATGTGTCATTAATAAATGCTATTTGGCCAAAAAAAGGATAGAAAGGCCCCTTTGAAAACCAGGAACAATAGAGAGAATAAATATTTACAGATATTCCTCAATCTATGATGGGGTTAAGTCCTGATAAACCCATCATAGACTAAAAACATCGTAAGTCAAAAACACATTTAATACACCTAACATACCAAACACTGTAACTCAGCCTAGCCTACCTCTAACAAGGTCAGAACACTTACATTAGCCTACAGTTGGGCAAAAGTCACCTAATACCAAGCCTGTTTTATAAGACAGTGTTGGCGGTCTCATGTAATTTACTAGCTACAGTACTGAAAATGAAAAACAGAACGGTTGTCTGGATAAAGAATGGCTGTGAGAGCTTCCACGGTTTACCCTCATGACGAGTGGCTGACGGGAAGTGTAGCTCACTGCCAGTGCCCAGCATCACGAGAGATACCTTATCGACTACTGGAAAAAGATCAAAATTCAAAGTATAGTTTCTACGGAATATGTATTGCTTGCACACCATCATAAAGTCAAAAAAAATCATAAGTTGAAGCACCATAAGTTGGGGTGGGTTCTAAGCAGCTTCAGTCGTGTCCAACTCTTTGTGACCCCATGGACTGTACCCCACCAGGCTCCTAGGACCGTGGGATTCTCCAGGCAAGAACACTGGAGTGGGTAGCCATGCCCTCCTCCAGGGGATCTTCCCAACTCAGGGATCGAACCTGCGTCTCTTATGTCTCCTGCATTGGCAGGTGGGATCTGTACCACTAGCCCCACCTGGGAAGCCCCATAAGTTGGGGACCACCTGTGTATAATTACAATCACAATGGAGAGATTGACATTATCTTGCTTACACCTGTGTAGTTCTTACCTAAAATTGGCTAATGCTGTAAAACGGCCTTAAGTTTTTTAAAACGAACTCAATATTCAATCTTTTTGGCTCCGAAGTTCGACATTTGACATTCTGTTCTTCTGCAGTGTGTCCACCTAGTGTCTTCCTGGCAAACTCCTACTCTTCCTTCCAGCTCAGCTCAAAGACCACCCCCTCTAAGAAGTCTTTCCTGACACCAACAGATGAACTTGCTCCTTCAATTCCCTGACTATCATTCTACTGCTGCACATAACACATTGGACTATAATTAATTATTCATGTGTCTGCAGCCTTATCAGACAGCAAATTCTATGAGGAGCATAATCAATGATCAAAAGCAACTGATTGAATGTTTCTTTAACTGAACTCATTTATCCATTCATTCAAGAAGTATTTATAGGCTTATTAGGTTCTTATACTTAAGAAAGTGAAGTGAAAGTTTTTCACTTTCATGCACTGGAGAAGGAAATGGCAACCCACTCCAGTTTTCTTGCCTGGAGAATCCCAGCGACAGAGGAGCCTAGTAGGCTGCCATCTATGGGGTTGCACAGAGTCGGACACGACTGAAGCGACTTAGCGGGAGCATACTTAAGAAAACACTAAGAGTTGTATGCAAAAACTATCAGCATAAAGCACTTAATCTAAAATTTTCAGATTAAAAAACTAGGTGCCACAGCTAACAAAGCACTTGAGGTGGGAGACTCTTTAAAAATAGCTGAAATATGCCCAAAAGTGCCAAACAAGTGAAAGAGTTTCCATGACAAAGACATGCTGTCTGTTTGACAACTGTACAGCAGCAAAGCATCTCTTAAAACATAAGTCTTAGGACTTCCCTGGTGGTCTGGTAATTAAGAATTCACCTTGCAGTGCAGGGGACGAGGGTTTAATCCCTGGTGGGGGAATAAAGATCTCACATGCCAAGACTATACTTTCGGGGATCATGTCTCTGCAATCTACAGATTCAGTGTAATCTCTATCAAATTACCAATGGCATTTTTCACAGAACTAGAACAAAAAATTTCACAATTCGTATGGAAACACAAAAGACCCCGAATAGCCAAAGCAGTCTTGAGAAAGAAGAATGGAGCTGGAGGAATCAACCTTCCTGACTTCAGATTAAACTACAAAGCTACAGTCATCAAGACAGTATGGTACTGGCCCAAAACCAGAAATACAGACCAATGGAACAACACAGAAAGCACAGAAATAAACCCTTGCACCTATGGGTACCTTATTTTTGACAAAGGAGGCAAGAATATACAATGGGGCAAAGACAGCCTCTTCAATAAACGGTGCTAGGAAAACTGGACAGCTACATGAAAGAATGAAATTAGAATAAAAGAATAGAAATAGAAATAGAAAAAAAGAATAAAAGAATGAAATTAGAACACTTCCTAACCCCATACACAAAGATAAATTCAAAATGGATAAAAGACCTAAATGTAAGACCAGAAACTATAAAACTCTTAGAGGAAAACATAGGCAGAACACTCGACATAAATCAAAGCAAGATCCTCTGTGACCCATCTCCTAGAGTAATGGAAATAAAAACAAAAGTAAACAAGTGGGACCTGATTAAACTTAAAAGCTTTTGCACAGCAAAGGAAACTATAAGCAAGGTGAAAAGACAAGCCTCAGGATGGTAGAAAGTAATAGCAAATGAAACAACTGACAAAGGATTAATTTCCAAAATATACAAGTAGTTCATACAACTCAATACCAGGAAAACAAACGACTCAATCAAATAGTGGGAAAAAGACCTAAACAGACATTTCTCCAAAGAAGACATACAGATGGCAAACAAACACATGAAAAGATGTTCAACATCACTAATTATTAGAGAAATCCAAATAAAAACTACAATGAGATATCACCTCACACAGGTCAGTATGGCCACCATCAAAAGTCTACAAACAATAAATGCTGGAGAGGGTGTGGAGAAAAGGGAACTCTCTTGCACTGTTGGTGGGAATGTGAACTGATACAGCCACTATGGAAGACGGTATGGAGATTCTTCAAAAAACTAGGAATAAAACCACCCTATTATCCAAAGAAATCCCACTCTTAGGTATACCCTGAGGAAAGCAAAAGTGAAAAAGACACACGTATCCCACTGTTCATTGCAGCACTATTTACAATAGTTAGAACAAGGAAACAACCTAGATGCCCATCGACAGATGAATGGATAAAGAAGTTGCAGTACATATACACAATGGAATATTACTCAGCCATAAAAAGGAATGAATTTGAGTCAGTTCTGATGAGGTGGATGAACCTAGAACCTATTATACAGAGTGAAGTGAGTAACAAAGAGAAAGATAAATATCATATTTTAACACACATATATGGAATCTAAAAAAGTGGTACTGAAGAGTTTATTTACAGGGCAGCAAAGAAGAAACAGACATAGAGAACAGACTTATGGGCATAGGGAGAGGGGAGGAGAGGGTGAGATGTGTGGAAAGAGTAACATGGAAACTTACATTACCATATGTAAAATAGATAGCCAATGGGAATTTGCTGTATGTCTCAAGAAACTCAAACAGGGGCACTGTATCAATCTAGAGAGGTGGGATGGGGTGGGAGATGGGAGGGAGGTTCAAAAGAGAGGGGATATATGTGTACCTGTGTTGAGGTTTGACAGAAAACAAAATTCTGTAAAGCAATTAATCTTCAATAAAAAAATAAATAAAATTTAAAAAAAGATCTCACATGCCACGGAACAACTAGGTCTGCATGCCACAAATACTGAGTCTAAATGCTCCAGAGCCCACAGGCCACAACTAGAAAGTTCACGCTCTTCACAACTAGAGAGTCTATGCACCGCAACGAAAGATCCCACATGACATAACTAACACCCAACACAGCCAAGTAAACAAATACATATTTTTAAAAAGATTAGTCTTTCATATTTAGTGAATGGACTCAACAATTACAATAAAATTAGCTGACAGTGGTAAAGTACTACTTCACCTGGTCAAAGCTATGGTTTTTCCAGTAGTCGTGTATGGATGTGAGAGTTGGACTATAAAGAAAGCTGAGTGCTGAAGAATTGATGCTTTGAACTGTGGTGTTGGAGAAGACTCTTGAGAGTCCCTTGGACTGCAAGGAGATCCAACCAGTCAATGCTAAAGGAGATCAGTCCTGAGTGTTCATTGGAAGGATGGATGCTGAAGCTGAGACTCCAATACTTTGGCCACCTGATGCAAAGAACGGACTCATTTGAAAGGACCCTGATGCTGGGAAAGATTGAGGGCAGGAGGAGAAGGGGACGATAGAGGATGAGATAGTTGGATGGCATCACCGATGCAGCGGACATGAGTTTGAGTAAGCTCTGGGAGGTGGTGATGGACAGGGAAGCCTGGTGTGCTGAAGTCTACGGAGTTGCAAAGAGTTGGACACAGCTGAGTGACTGAACTGAACTGATTCTTTTTTATTTATTTTGGTTGCACTGGGTCTTTATTGCTGCACACAAGCTTTCCCTAGTTGCAGAGAGTGGGGGTTACTCTCTAGTTGCTATTCTCTAGGTGCGTGGGCTTCTCATGGAGCAGAGCACAGGCTCCAGGGCGCATGCACTCGAGCAGCGGTGGCTCACAGGCTCAGTAGCTGTGGCTTGCAGGCTCTAGAGCTCGGGCTCAGTAGCTGCTGCACCTGGTTTCGGTTGCTTCACGACCTGTGCAATCTTCACAGTTCAGGGCTCGAACCCATGCCTCCTAGCAGGCGGATTCCTATCCACCGTGCTAACAGAGGAGGTCCTACTTCTATTATTCTTAACTTGTACGAAGACAATCCCAACCTAGCACACAACAGGCCTGAACAAAATAGTTCTAGGATATGATTGCGATCCGGGCACTGATGCAATCTGAGGGGTATTCCAGAACGTGCTCATTCTTTCATTCACGCATGAGAAATCTTTACTAAAGACCTAGAATACAGAAAGACTACCAACTCCTAGGTGGAATAAATATTCTCTGCAAGCCTGCTAAAGCAAAATGGCATTAACATGGAAATCAGACACCCTTGAAGATTTGTCAAATCCAAAGATGAGAAAAAAGCAAAAAAATTCTACCACCAAAGAGCACCCCCGAAAGTCTAGCTGGCTGCACATCAGTCCTGTGGATGCCCACATGACAGTTCTCTAGGGAAGCCCGTGGCTCAGTGGTAAGGAATCCACCTGTAGTATAGGAGACGTGGGTCCAATCCCTGGGTCAGCAAGATCCCCTGGAGAAGGAAATGGCAACCTACTCCAGTATTCTTGCCTGGGAAATCCCACGGACAGAGGAACCTGATGGACTACAGTCTGTTGTTCTTCAGTCACTCATCCACGTCCAACTGTTTGTGACCCCGTGAACTGCAGCATGCCAGGCTTCCCGGTCCTTCACTGTCTCCCAGAGCTTGCTCAAACTCAGGTCCATTGAGTCGGTGATGCCATCCAACAATCTCATCCTTTGTCATTCCTTTCTCCTGTCCTCAATCTTTCCCAGCATCAAGGTCTTTTCCCAATGAGTCAGCTCTTCGCATCACATGGCCAAAGTACTGGAGCTTCAGCCTCAGCATCAGTCCCTCCAATGAATGTTCAGGATTAATTTCCTTTAGGATTGACTGCTTAGATAACCTTATAGTCCAAGGGACTCTCAAGAGTCTTTTCCAACACCACAGTTCAAAAGCATTAATTCCTCAGCGTTCAACCTTATTTATGGTCCAACTATCACATCCATACATGACTACTGGAAAAATCATAGCATGATTATACAAACCTTTGGCAGCAAAGTAATGTCTCTGTTTTTTAATATGCTGTCTAGGTTGGTCGTAGTTTTTCTTCCAGGGAGGAAGCATCTTTGAATTTCATGGCTGCAGTCACCATCTGCAGTGATTTTGGAGCCCAAGAAAATAAAGCCTTTCATTGTTTGCATAGCTTCCCCATCTATTTGCCATGAAGTGATGGGACTGGATGCCATGATCTTAGCTTTCTGAATGTTAAGTTTTAAGCTTTTTCACTCTCTTTCACCTTTATCAAGAGGCTCTTTAGCTCCTCTTCACTTTCTGCCGTAAGGGTGGTGTCATCTGCATATCTGAGGTTATTGATTTTTCTCCCAGAAATCTTGATTCCAGTTTGTGCTTCATCCAGTCCAGCATTTCTCATGATGTACTCTGCATATAAGTTAAATAAGCAGGGTGACAATATGCAGCCTTGACGTACTCCTTTCCCAATTTGGAACCAGTCCATTGTTCCATGCTCAGCTCTAACTGTTGTTTCTTCATCGGCATACAGGTTTCTCAAGAGGCAGGTCAGGCGGTCTTGTATTCCTATCTCTTGAAGAATTTTCCACAGTTTGTTGTAATCCACACAGTCAAAGGCTTTAGCATACTCAATGAACCAGAAGTAGATGTTTTTCTGGAATTTCCTTGCTTTTTCTAGGATCCAACAGATATTGGCAATTTGATCTCTGGTTCCTCTGCCTTTTCTAAATCCAGCTTGAACATCTGGAAGTTCTCGGTTCACGTACTGTTGAAGCCTAACTTGGAGGATTTTGAACATGACCTTGCTAACGTGAAATGAGTGAGATTATGCAGCAGTTTGAACATTCTTTGGCACTGCCCGCCTTTGGTATTGGAATGAAAACTGACCTTTTCCAGTCCTGTGGCCACTGCTGAGTTTTCCAAATTTGCTGGCATATTGAGTGCAGCCCTTTCACAGCATCATCTTTCAGGATTTGAAATAGCTCAGCTGGAATTCCATCACCTCCACTAGCTTTGCTCCTAGTGAGGCTTCCTAAGGCCCACTTGATTTCACATTTCAGGATGTCTGGCTCTAGGTGAGTGATCATACCATCATGATTATCTGGGTCATGATGATCTTTTTTGTATAGTTCCTCAGTGTATTCTTGCCACCTCTTCTTAATATCTTCTGCTTCTGTTAGGTCCATACCATTTCTGTCCTTTATTGAGCCCATCTTTGCATGAAATGTTCCCTTGGCATCTCTAATTTTCTTGAGGAGATCTCTAGTCTTTCCCATCCTATTGTTTCTATTTCTTTGCATTGATCACTTAGCAAGGCTTTCTCATTCTTGCTGTTATTTGGAACTCTGCATTCAGATGGGTATATCTTTCCTTTTCTCCTTTGCCTTTCACTTCTCTTCTTTTCTCAGCTATTTGTAAAGCCTCCTCAGATGACCATTTTGCCTTTTTTTCTTCTTGGGGAAGGTTTTCATCGCTGCCTCCTATACAATGTCATGAACCTCCATCCATAGTTCGTCAGGCACTCTTGTCTATCAGATCTAACCCCTTGAATCTATTTGTCACTTTCACTGTATAACCATAAGGGATTTGATTTAGGTCATACCTAAATGGCCTAGTGGTTTTCCCTACTTTCTTCAATTTAAGTCTGAATTTTGCAATAAGGAGTCCATGATCCGAGCCACAGTCAGCTCCCGGTCTTGTTTTTGCTGACTGTATAGAGCTTCTCCATCGTCGGCTGCAAAGAATATAATCAATCTGATTTCAGTATTGACCATCTGGTGATGTCCATGTGTAGAGTCATCTTTTGTGTTGTTGGAAGAGGGTGTCTGCTATGACCAGTGCATTGTCTTGTAAACTGTTAGCCTTTTCCCTGCTTCATTTTGTACTCCAAGGCCAAACTTGCCTGTTACTCCAGGTATCCCTTGATTTCCTACTTTTGCATTCCAGTCCCCTATGATGAAAAGGACATCTTTTTTTGGTATAACTGGCAAGTAACATCTGCCATCTTGGAGGTTACTCACTGGCTACAGTCCATGGGATCACAAAAGAGTAAGACACAACTTAGTGAGTGAACAACAATAATAATATGACAATAATTCCTTCTTTCCCAATAAAGCTTCTATCAGTAGGAAAGTGATCAATTCTTGGACATTCAACATACCAAAATCTGAACTGAAGCTAACCCAGGTTCACTAAAGCAGGTGGAACAGAGCCCCAAGGACTCTTCCCCACAAAACACTGGCTGAAATGAACAGCAGATGCCAACATCCAGGCAAAGACTGGCCACTGCTCTCTGGATCCCAAAACCTACTCACTGTTAAACCAGAAATATAAACTTAGGTCAGAATTTATTCTTTTTTCCCTACTCTATCAACATACTTATTTTTAGATGTAAAAACTTCACCAATCTAGAGGAATATACAAGTTACAAAACTTTCATAGGCTCTCACACAAAGTTTTACAAATAAGCAGTCAGAATACCAATATGTAATAACCCATTTAAAAGGTACAGAAGTCAATTTTTCAAAATTAAACTCAAATTAACACAATTTATTCACCCACATATAATGCACATTATGCTTCTAATAGGCTCCACGTAAACCAAGTTCTAATATCCAATCCGGATCCAGAAGTGAGTCCCCCTTTTATTGTCTTGTGGAATCAAGTAAAATTTTACGAGTAAACTAAAACAATGGGCAAATTAAAACCTGCAGCTCTCCCTAGATAAAGGGAGACCCCTAGAGGCAAAAGCTGAAAAAAATTCTCTCCATATCCTTAGGGATCTTAGAGGCACATCAAGAAGTCTGTCAAAATCCCTTCACTTCGCAATTATTCTCTATGCAGTTTGTAAATTCATTTTATTTTTAACCTACTACTTGTCATCTAAAACGACAATGTTCCCCAAATCCCAGGTGGTGGTTGTCCTGTCGCTAGGTTGTATCTGACTCTTTGCAACCCCATGGACTCTTGCTCAAGTAAATTTCACTCACACACTTATTCTAAATCTTATTCAATCTCTTGGTTCTGTTGGCAAAGTGGTAAAGAAAAATGAGCATGGGTTAAACTGATTAGAGAGACAGAGATAACATTGATGTGTTTCACACCAGAATATAAGATAATCACATACACAGAAAGATCTAAGATCTTCAAAAGATTAAGTCAGAAGAAACTATGCTTATTTAATGAGAAGTTATCTTATACAATGTTTACTGACTTGACTGATCTGATCAGAAAGATCTCTAGCTTATCCCTCTGTAGTGGTCACTAACTAAAATGCTCTCAGGCCTCCCTGCCCCCGCCAGCTACAAAAAAAAACAGGCTCCAGGGCTGGTTGGAAAAGGGAAAAAATAAAAGACTAGCGGAGAGAAAACCATCAGGCAAGGGGTGAAGACGGACAGAAACTGGAGAACCAACCCCAGACTGCTCCACCACAAGTGGCCAGACGTAAAGAACTTGCCTGCAGTTCAGGAGACCCGAGTTCAACCCCTGGGTGGGGAAGATCTCCTGGAGTAGGAAATGGCAACCCCTCCAGTATCCTTGCCTGGAGAATTCCATGGACAGAGGAGCCTGGCAGGCTGCAGTCCATGGGGTCACAAAGAGTCGGATACAACTTAGCAACTAAACCAGCACCAGACTAAAGGCATTCCCTTTTTTCCCCTCTTAATGCTAAGCTGGCCAGACTATCCACCCTCTCAAGCTGACCTCACCCTCATTTGCTACACTCTGTCTACAGATTTTGGGAACTTTCTCCCCTAATGCAAAATACTAAAGTAACACAAATTATTGGGTTGGCCAAAAGGTTCATTCAGGTTTTGGCCAACCCAACAAAAAAATGAAAAAGAAAAACCAAATGTGTACTTGTATAGAAAATGCCTGGAGGAATATTTTCCAAGGTGTTAACAATAGCTATCTGGGGATGATGAGATTATGAATGTTTTAATCTTCTTATTTTTGTTATATTCTTGATTTTCTAATGAGAAGAGAAGAAAGTAACTTAATTTTAAATAAGGAGCATCAAAAGCCAAGGCATGCCCGACAGAGTCCTTACCGCTCTGTAACTGAGAATAGGAGGCTGCAAGACTAAGAGGAAGCCAGAACTGAGTACCACGTTAATCAAGGAAAAATATTTAGTTGCCACATATCATCATTGTGCTGTGTTCAAACATCATTTATTTTTAAATAAGAAAAGAAGATTACCTTTTGTCTAAATAACAAAAGGCGATCTTTGATAAATGAGGCAACTGAATTAAAATTTCAAAGCTGAGGCCAATTAAACTATCTCCCAACGCTTCCCTCACTTCATACAGCCTTACCATAAAGATCAGGTCCATGAGGAGTAAAAACATTATACAAAACTATGTTGAGTGGTGCAATCACCAGCTTCCCATAATAGTAGCTGTCAATGCCCACCACAGGCACCTAAAACAGAGCAGAAAACAAAGCAATTGTAGAGTTTTGCTACAACTAGCATCCTCACAATGCTAACAGTATAGACTTCGGAATGAAAAACTGAATCAACTCCTAAGGCTCTCTTTTCCACCCACACCACAGGTTGCTTTTGTTAAAACTTTAGAACAAAATAACGTAAAAAGACAACTCACCAGAAACAGCACTAGAGCAACCAACGACCAATGAAAGAAACTCTTCCACCTTTGTTTCATGATCAGCAGATCAAAGGCAATAGGTAAACTATTTAACAGAGAAACAGAAAGTGGGGAGTTAAATACTCAGAATACGACTCAAACAGGACAGTTTCACACATAACTCATGCTGAATTGAGAATCAAATGTCTCTAGCAATTACTGTGAGGGAAGAAGGTGGTACAAGAAAGGGTGTCTTCTCAAAAATAAAAATGTGATCTCTTCAGAGGACTCATCAGAGGATGATGCATTCCACAGTGCACAAGAAATACAAATACTCAGCTTCAGAGTCAGCTCCATTTTATACGTATTTATGTGCAGTGGGCACTTACAATATATTAATCATAACTAAACGACCTTATTGTCCTACTCCCACCCTGCCAAATAAACACTTATTTCTCCCTTCCATGATTTATTAGCACTTTAGTAATAAAATAATATTACACACTTTCACTTCAATTCTGATATATCCCTTTCCAATGTGTAATATTGTTCCAATATACAATATGCACCCTTCTTCCTTTCACTTGAATTTCTCAGGCAAGTAGCATATGTGCGTTGCCTTCACTATTTCTTCCTTAAGGCCTAACGTCAAGTTATTAAGACTGATCTGAGGTCACCAGGAATTTCCTCTCTGCCAGACCCAGGATCTTTCCACAACCCCATCTCCCTTTGTCTTTCTGTTGCACTTGACACAAAGCATCTGTTCCTTCCTCTTTAGACTCCCTGGCTCCATGCTTTTTTCTGGGCTCTTCCCTAGTCCTCCTTTCAGGCTTTCTTCCCTATCCCATGGTGAGCCTTACCATGGTCCTAGCTCCCAAAGACAAGGTTCTACTTTTCTCTCTCTACACTCACTTTCTCAGCAGGTGCTTCAACTCCTGTTCCAGGAACAATCACTTTCATACTCATGACTTCTTAATCTAGGACACTAGTCAGAGCTTTACCCATGATCCAGTCACAGTGAGTTCCCTCCCACACCAATCTGTTTACTTACACCGAATCTACCCAGTGTCAACTGCAGGCTCTGCTCCGGCCTCCCCCACGAGATCTCTGCATTTACACGGCACTATCATTGCTATCATCTATTTGGCCGTGTCATGTGGACATCTCTCTATGATCTGAAATTCCACATTCTATTAACTAAATATTGCATTGACATTCCATTTTTTTTCTCCCCAACTAGTTACACTTCCATGAAAATGTTAGCTGCTCAGTTGTGTCTGACTCTGCGACACCATGGACTGTTGTCCACCAGGCTCCTGTCCGTGGAATTCGACAGGCGAGAATACTTTAGTGGGTTGCCATTCCCTTCTCCAGGGGATCTTCCCGATCCAGGGATTGAACCTGGTCTCCTGCAATGCAGGCACATTCTCTACCATCTGAACCCCCAGTCACATTTCCATAGCAGCTGCATTTCTCCTTTGATAAGTCAATAAATGAGAGCACAGTGCTGAGTAATTAACTGTGATCCCAATCACTAATCAAAACACCCAAACTCAGAGGTATTTGAGGAACTCACAATGTTGAATGTAGATCCAGTAAAAAGGAAAAGGAATGGAGAGACTGAAAAAAGGAGGATGGAGATGTAAAAATGAGGAAACCATAAGGCCTTGAGAGTCACATTAAAGTCTGGACACCATCACTAGAAAGGAATGAAGTACTGATATATATCATAACGTGGATGACTCTTGAAAACATGTGAAGTAAAAGAAGCCAGACACAGAAGACCATACTGTATGATTCTATTTATATAAAATCTCCAGAACAGGCACATGGAGTAGATTTTTGTGTCCAGAGACACAAAGTAGATTAATGGATGTCAATCTGCTGCTAAGCTGCTAAGTCACTTCAGTCGTGTCCGACTCTGTGCGACCCCATTGACGGCAGCCCAGCAGGCTCTGCCGTCCCTGGGATTCTCCAGGCAAGAACACTGGAGTGGGTTGCCATTTCCTTCTCCAATGCATAAGTGAAAAGCAAAAGTCGCTTTTCGACTTTTAAAGTCCGACTCTTAGCAACCCCATGGACTGCAGCCTACCAGGCTCCTCTGTCCATGGGATTTTCCAAGCAAGAGTACTGGAGTGGGGGGTCATTGCCCTCTCCGGATGTCAACCTAGACAGCATATTAAAAAGCAGAGACATTACTTTGCCAACAAAGGTCTGTCTAGTCAAGGCTATGCTTTTTCCAATGGTCATGTATGGATGTGAGAATTGGACTATAGAGAAAGCTGAGTGCCAAAGAATTGATGCTTTTGAACTGTGGTGTTGGAGAAGATTCTTGAGAGCCCCTTGGACAGCAAGGAGATCCAACCAGTTCATCCTAAAGGAAATCAGTCCTGAATATTCATTGGAAGGACGGATGCTGAAGCTGAAACTCCAATACTTTGGCCACCTGATGCAAAGAACTGACTCATTTGAAAAGTCCCTGATGCTGGGAAAGACTGAAGGCAGAAGGGGATGACAGAGGATGAGATGGTTGGATGGCATCACAGACTGCATGGACATGAGTTTGAATAAACTCCAGGAGTTGGTGATGGACAGGGAGGCCTGGCATGCTGTGGTCCATGGGGTTGCAAAGAGTTGGACATGACTGAGCAAATGAACTAAAGACTGGTAGGTTTGGGGACAAAAGGAAGTTACTGCTGAAGGGTACAGGTTTCTTTTAGGGATGATGAATGTTCTAAAACTGACTCTGATGATGGCTGTATAACTGTATAAAAACCATTGAATTACACAAGTTAAGTGAGTGAATTATATGGTATATTATGTATAAGGTATATTACTGAATTACATCTCAGTAAAGCTGTTTAAGAAAATGTTTGGACACCACAGAGCAGGGGTTGGCCAACTTTTTATTTAAGGGACCTGATAGCGTATATTTTAGCCTTTGCAGAACCTAAAGTTCTGCTTTGGTCTCTGCTGCATATTCCTCTGTGTGTGTGTGTGCGTGTGCGCACACACACACACACACACACGGGCACGCATTCTCTAAAAATGTAAAATTTCTCAGTTCTTGGGCTGCACAAAAACAGGCCACCTGAATGTGTGACCCACAGGCTACAGACTGCCTTCTCTGTGACACAGAACAATGGAGAATCTATGATAGAGTTTAAGACAAAACAGAGAGCGATAAAATCATATTTGCATTGTAGGAAGATAACTCTAGTTTGAGTACGGAGAGGAGATTTATAAGGACTAAGACTACAGATGGGAAGAACATTTAGGAGGCTGCATCAAGGAACATAGAGAGGTGAAGATAAGAAGATTCAAAAGACATTCAAGAGGCATAAGACAGGACATGAGAAAGAAAAGAGTCACAGAGGATTTTCAGGTCCTGGCCCAGCACAGATGGTGGTACTACTTACTGGGCTAGAAACACAGTGAAGGACAGATACGGAGGGTAGATGATGAGTTCAGCTTTGTACACGTTTAGCTATGTAAATGGAGATATCTAATAGGCAGCCATAGGTATGAGGGAGGCTTAAGAGATGACTGGACTAGATATAAAGATATGGGACTCACCAAGATGACGGAGAGACAGCAGAAAGTACAGAAGAGGATCCCACATAAAACCTTGAGAAATATAATAATCTGAGAATGATATGCAGAAGAGAAGAGAAGATTGGAAGTGGGGAAACCAGCCTTTAAAATCCAAACAAGGAAATTTTAAGTGTTTATTCTCTGACTTCATAACTCCCTTTAAAAAATGTATTCTATAGATAAATTTCCATAAGACATGTAAAAGAATGTTTGCTAAATTATTGTGTATAATAACAAAAAAGAAACTGAAAACCAAATGCCTACCAACAAAGCAATGGTTAAATAAATTACGGACAGCCATACAATAATGGAATGTTATTGCCAATTCAGACTTAAATTGAACAAAGTAGGGAAAACCACTAGACTATTCAGGTATGACCTAAATCAAATCCCTTATGATTATACAGTGAAAGTGAGAAATAGATTCAAGGGATTAGATCTGATAGACAGAGTGCCTGAAGAACTATGGACAGAGGTTGTGACATTGTACAGGAGGCAGGGATCAAGACCATCCCCAAGGAAAAGAAATGCAAAAAGGGAAAATCTTTGTCTGAGGAGGCCTTACAAATAGCTGTGAATAAAAGAGAAGTGAAAGGCAAAGAAGAAAAGAAAGATATACCCATTTGAATGCAGAGTTCCAAAGAATAGCAAAGGAGAGATAAGAAAGCCTTCTTCAGATCAATGCAAAGAAATAGAGAAAAACAACTTAGAATGGGAAAGTCTAGAGATCTCTTCAGGAAAATCAGAGATACCAAGGGAACATTTCATGAAAAGATGTGCTCAATAAAGGACAGAAATGGTATGACCTAACAGAAGCAGAAGATATTAAGAAGAGGTGGCAAGAATACACAGAAGAACTGTACAAAAAAGATATTCACGACCCAGATAATCACAATGGTATGATCACCAACCTAGAGCCAGACATCCTGGAATGTAACGTCAAGTGGGCCTTAGGAAGCATCACTAGGAGCAAAGCTAGTGGAGGTGATGGAATTTCAGTTCAGCTATTTGAAATACTAAAAGATGATGCTGTGAAAGGGCTGCACTCAATATGCCAGCAAATTTGGAGAACTCAGCAGTGGCCACAGGACTGGAAAAGGTCAGTTTTCATTCGAATCCCAAACAAAGGCAAGGCCAAAGAATGCTCAAACTACCGCACAATTGCAGTCATTTCACACGCTAGTAAAGTAATGCTCAAAATTCTCCAAGCCAGGCTTCAACAGTATGTGAATGGTGAACTTCCAGATATTCAAGCTGGATTTAGCTAAGGCAGAGGAACCAGAAATCAAATTGCCAACATCCGCTGGATCATCGCAAAAGCAAGAGAGTTCCAGGAAATATCTACTTCTGCTTTATTGACTATGCCAAAGCTTTTGATTGTGTGGATCACAAAAACTCTGAAAAATTCTTCAAGAGATGGGAATACCAGTTACCTGACCTGCCTCTTGAGAAATCTGTATGCAGGTCAGGAAGCAACAGTTAGAACTGGACATGGAACAACAGATTGGTTCCAAGTTGTGAAAGGAGTACGTCAAGGCTGTATATTGTCACCCTGCTTATTTAATTTATATGCAGAGTACATCATGAGAAATGCTGGACTGGATGAGGCACAAACTAGAATCAAAATTGCTGGGAGAAATATCAGTAACCTCAGCTATGCAGATGACACCACCCTAATGGCAGAAAGTGAAGAAGAACTAAAGAGCCTTTGATGAAAGTGAAAGAGCAGAGTGAAAAAGTTGGCTTAAAACTCAACATTCAGAAAACTAAGATTATGGCATCTGCTCCCATCACTTCATGGCAAACAGAAAGGGAAACAGTGGAAACAGTGACAGACTTTATTTTTGGGGGCTTCAAAATCACTGCAGATGGTGACTGCAGCCATGAAATTAAAAGACGCTTGCTCTTTGTAAGAAAAGTTATGACCAATCTAGACAGCATATTAAAAAGCAGAGACATTACTTTGCCGACAAAGGTCCATCTAGTCAAGGCTATGGTTTTTCCAGTGGTCATGTATGGATATGAGATTCGGACTGTGAAGAAAGCTGAGAGCTGTAGAACTGGTGCTTTTGAACTGTTGTATTGGAGAAGACTCTTGAGAGTCCCATGGACTGCAAGGAGATCCAACCAGTCCATCCAAAAGATCAGTCCTGAATATTTGTTGGAAGGACTGAGGTTCAAACTCTAGTACTGTGGCCACCTGATGCAAAGAACTGACTAATTGGAAAAGACCCAGATGCTCAGAAAGATTGAAGGCAGGAGGAGAAGGGGACGACAGAGGATGAGATGGTTGGATGGCATCACTGACTCTATGGACATGGGTTTGAGTAGGCTCTGGGAGTTGGTGATGGATAGGGAGGCCCGGCATGCTGCAGTCCATGGGGTCACAGAGAGTTGGACATGATTGAATGACTGAACTGAACTGAGCAGACAGCAGATGCTTAATAGTCACTGCTCTTATTAGAATTAAACATGAGAGAAATATTCTTCCACTTCCCAGAATCTTTATATAATTAATTCCCATAACTTTAGCCCCACCTAGAGACTAAGGAGACAACCTAACATTAAGATGGACTTTATGCCCAATAACACATGGGAGATGAATCACGTTAGTTTCTTACCCGAGAGCCGCACTGAATGGCCAGCCTAGGATGGCCCCAGCGGCTACTCCAAGCACAGCAAAGGAAGTTTTGTCCATATACCAGCCAGTCATGGCTATCAAGGTAGTGTACATACAGAAGCTGCTAGGAAGGAATGCTAGAAGACAAAAAAATGAAAAAAGGAGGGAAAGAGACAAGGGATTGAGATATACTATGTACATCTAGGTATCTGTACTAGATATAGGTATATACAGTATATAGGTATATATCCTAGGTATATATACTAGATATACTAGGTATCAATTATTAAAAATGAACCTGCATTGCAAAATGTCAATAACCAGGAACATACTTTGAGCAATGCTATATTAGAAATGAGGAATACAGTGATTCTCCTTAAAAAAAAAAGTTCAATTTTCTTATTTTCATAGTCCTGTTTTTTTATGTACCAACATGTCACCCAATTATACAAGGTCATTTATCTCCTGGCCTGTACTCCAAGAGTACAAGATTCCAGGTTCCCCAGGAATACCCTCAGGTTATATTTCCAGGCAGGAATTATGCTTCAAGAAATTTAGAGCCACTGGGGCTTCCCCAGTGGCTCAGTGGTAAAGAATTCACCTGCCAATGCAGGGAACATGGGTTAGATCTGTAGTCAGGAATATCCCGCATGCTGCAGAGCAACTAGGCCTGTGAGCCACAACTGCTGAGCCTGTGCTCTGGAGCCCGGGACCTGCAACTACTGAAGCCCTCGTGCCCTAGGGCCTGTGTTCCACAACAAGATAAGCCAGAGCGATGAGAAGCCCGCATCCCAGCTAGAAAGGAGCCCTGCGTGTCACAACCAGAGAAAAGCCTGTGCAGCAACCAAGACCCAGCACAGCCAAAAAAATAAAATAAAATAAATTTAGAGCCACCGTTGACAATCTGTTTGAGAGGAAGTCGGTCCTCTGATAGTCTTCTGAGACTGTCCACGCAGCCGCCTGCACCCCAGCGGAGTTCTCAGAAGCCTTCTGAAGAGCCACACCCGTTAGACGGCAGCGCTGCTCTGCATCCTGGGTCATCCACTGCCATAGGCGGTTTGGCCTCTAGATGTCCCCCTAGTTATTTCACCACATAACTTTCTTGTTGCCCACCTTCAGGGTCTCTGTGACAGTAACATTTTATGCAGGCATTTCTATTAACTCTACATGAAAATGCAGACCTGCTTCTCCCTGCTGTTTAAGGGCTTCACCCAGCACTAGGTAAGAAAGCTCAGTACCAATCCCAACAAGAACCACAGTGAACAGGCAGCGTGGTTTAAGAAACTCAGCAAAGGCATACCTATAGCTGATTCATACTGATGTATGGCACAAACCATCACAATATTGTAAAGTAATTGTCCTCCAATTAAAATAAATTAAAAAAAAAACTCAGCAAAGGGGTCAGAGGCTCTGTATCAAAGGGTGCCTTTAAGTTATTTATGCCTTAACATCCTCAACTGAAATTATAAAACTAAAGATACTCCCAGGTATCTCCCTCATACAAGAATCCATTTTAGGACTAGCAAAATAACTAAAAAGACATGTGGAGTACTACCTTCCCAGACAAATGCTAAACAACACTGATGCCATCCCATGCTGCTGATTCCAGCTCCAAGGGGAGGAGAGGAACCTGAGGTCTCTGCCCACTTAGAGGCCAGAACATAGTCTCATTTAGGCTCTCAAAGCTATTCAGGTAAGAGGCCTGAGGTCTCTGTAGAACGTGGATTAAGATACAATCATTGAAGGAAAATAAGTATATATCAATACTTTTACACTAGATACTATTTTTGTGTATATTTAATATGTGTACTAGATTCTGGTACACACAAGTCAAAATTAAAATTCAGATAATTATTACATCTAGTAACTAAATTTTTCTGGGTAACTGGGAACAGGCTACCTTTTAGGAACAGGTCACTCTGGCGCAGGTCAAAAACACAAAGGTTCAAAGGCAGCACACCTGGAAAGCTACCACTCTGCATTAAGGATTTTATTCTAAATTTACAGAAGCTTACTGTAAAAAAAAAAAAAAAGAATTCAACAGAAGATGTGTACTTTTATAGAATCCATGGCAATTAACTGGCATAAAATAGAACCATCAAGACCAGGGTCTTTGAAACCATGCTAAGTCATTTCAGTCGTGTCTGACTCTTTGTGACCTTATGGACTGTTGACCGCCAGGCTCCTCTGTCCAAGGGATTCTCCAGGCAAGAACACTGGAGTGGGTTGCCATTTCCTTCTCCAGGGGATCTTCCCAACCCACGGATCAAACCTGTGTCTCTTACGTCTCCTGCATTGGCAGGTGGATTCTTTACCACTAGCGCCACCTGGGAAGTCCTTGAGCAAAATAAACTTATTTGCCTTCTGCTAACAGCAAAGAAAGGCAGTGGATGCCTCTGTTTTTCAGCCTTGCAATGATAAAAAAATATATATAATAATGTAAAAGAAAGCAACTTGATGAAAATAACAGCTCTACCACTTATGAATTCTTTGACTTTTGGCAACTCATTTCACCTTTCTAAGTTTCAGTATGCTAACTTGCAAAAATGAGAAAACATTTATCTGACTTTTATCATAGGATTGTTGTAAAGGTCAATCAAGGTCATGAAGATAATCCCCCGAGTGCATGTTCAAGTCGTGTCCGACTCTCTGCGACCTTACGGACTGTAGCCCACCAGGCTCCTCTGCCCATGGGATTTCTGAGGCAAGAATACTGGAGTGGGTTACCATTTCCTCCTCCAGGGGATCTTCCCGACCCAAGGATCTAATCCACGTCTCTTGTGTCTCCTGCATCAGCAGGCAGGTTCTTTACCACTGAGCCACCTGGGCAGATCATAGGACTCTGGAAATTACTGACGTGTAATACAAATATAACCTACATCTGGACAAGTTCTTCTGTTTGATGCAACTGCAAAATGTCAGTGAACCTTTTATGCCCTCACCTGCTCTTTTCCTTACCTGATGACGAGCAAAACATGCCAGTGCTGAGAACCAAGAAGGCTAGCATCATTCGACTCACATGCAGCCCAAACTTCTTACACACAGCCCTAGAGGGAAGGCAAAGACTATCAACACAGCAGACCTTCAGGATGGAAATTTCAATTTAAAGCACAAAAACAGGCCTGCATCACAGAGAACACTGAAGATCTGAAGTCAAATACAGGACTGTCTCAACAGGTCCGTTAGCAAGTTCATGTGCATAAACATTCTTATTCCTTATGCAGGAGAGAAGCTCTGTACCTAAGAGGAAATGTATACTTTCTATAGATCATGTCTACAGAATAATCTATGCTAGATTACGTCTAACATCAGTAGGAAAACAGCCTGGTGTAATGGAAAAACAACAGACCTCACGGACACAGGTTACAATCTTGGCCCTTCCACTCACTAGCAGAGGCACCCTCGCCTAGTAACATCTCTGTAACATTCCTCGTCTGTTAAATGAGGATAATGGTAATACTTACTGCATAAGGTTTCTGTGAGGACAATGCATGGCAAATTACTCAGAAGAGTGCCAGGCACAGAGCTGCTCAACAGAGGGCAGTTATCAGGAAAGAAGACTAGGAGGCACACCAAAGTTTTAACAAAAGGTTATCTAAGTCAACGTTCCTCAATAAATTATATATACTTCCTTTAACTTCTTGTTATAGGTCTTTTCAACCCGATACGTAAAACATCAGTAGAGGTGATTATTGCTTCATTCAGTCAATATTTGTTCAGATATAACCATGTGTTAACTCTCCTTGCTCATGTTCTTAATTGTATCACAGGGATTCTTCCTGAAATAATTTTGTTTCTTCCTTAACATATCCTTTAGAAGGTTCTTTGTTGTAAGGATCTGTTCATGGTAAATTCTGGTTTTTGACATTTTTTTCATTTTGTCAGAAAAGCCTTTATTTAGCTCTTGGTCTTAAAAGGTGATTTAGCTGAATATATCACTTTAGGATGACAGTCATTTTCTCACAGAACTTTGAACATATTTTTTTGTCTTCTGACTCTCGAGAAGGCTTTTGTTGGTCTTCTTGACATTTCTTTGTAGGATTTGTATTAGTCCTCTGTCAACCCGTAAGATCTTCTTTACTCTTGGTTTTACACAGTATCCCTGATTACTTTTTATTTATCCAGCTCAGGACATTAGGCTTCCTGAATTGTGGATTAGTGTTCTTTCTCCTTTGATTCTGGAAAATTCTTAGCAATTACTTCTCTGAATACTGCCTCTCCCTATTCTATAATCTCCTAGATCTGATTAGATATAAATCAGATCTTTCAACTCTACCACACGCATTTTTTATCCTCTCACCTTTTTTTTTCCCTTCTGTCACTCTGTACTGCATTCTTAGTAATTTCTTCAGATTAATCTTCTGGTTTATTTATTAGAAGTGTCAAATCAAGAGAAGAGATTTGTGGACACAGTGCGGGGTTGGTGGGGGAAGGAGAGGGTGGGATGAATAGACAGAGTAGCATGGACACATAAGCCTACCATGTGTGAAACAGATAACCAGTGGGAATTTGCTATGTGACTCAGGGGGCTCAGACTGGTGCTCCTTGAGAAACTAGAGGGGTGGGGTGGGGTGGGCAGTGGGAGGGAGGTTCCAGAGGGAGGGGACATATATATACGTATGGCTAATTCGTGTTGATGTATGGCAGAAACCAGCACAATATTTTAAAGCAACTATCCTTCAATTAAAAATAAATATTTAAAAAATTTTTTAAAAAGAAATGTCTAATCAGTTGTATATCCTGATGCTGGGAAAGACTGAGGTCTGGAGGAGAAGGAGGCGATAGAGGATGAGATGGCTGGATGACATCACCAACTCGATGGACATGAGTTTGAACAAGCTCCAGGAGATGGCGAAGGACAGGGAAGCCTGGCACGCTGGTTGCAAAGAGTCAGACATGACTCAGTGACTGAACAACAACAACAAATCAGCTGTTTAAACTATCCACTAAATTTTATATATCGATTATTATATTTTTAATTCTACAAGTTCTGTGTGGTTCTTTTTCAAATCTGCCTGGTCATTTTTGTAGTCTCATTCATTATCTTTTTTTATTTCATTGCGGTTGCTGCTGCTGCTGCTGCTGCTAAGTTGCTTCAGTCGTGTCCGACTCTGTGCGACCCCATAGACAGCAGCCCACTAGGCTCCTCTGTCCCTGGGATTCTCCAGGCAAGAACACTGGAGTGGGTTGCCATTTCCTTCTCCAATGCATGAAAGTGAAAAGTGAAAGGGAAGTCGCTCAGTCATGCCCGACTCTTAGCGACCCCATGGACTGCAGCCTACCAGGCTCCTCCGTCCATGGGATTTTCCAGGCGAGAGTACTGGAGTGGGGTGCCATTGCCTTCTCTGTTCATTGTGGTAAGAACACCTAATATGAGATCTACCCTCTTAATAGATATTTAAATGTAAAATACAGTACTGTATCAATAGGCATAATGTTTTATAGCAGATGTCTAGAGCTAATTCGTGTTAAGTGAAATATTATATCCACTGATTAGCAACTTTCTGTTTCCATCAGCCTCCCCAGCCACAAGTCTATCCATTCCTTTGCTTCCATGAGTTCAACCACTTCAGATACCTCATGAAAGGGGAACTGTGCAATATTTGCTCCCCTGTGGCCAGTTATTTCACTTAGCACAATATCCTCAAGGCGCATCTACGTTGTCATATCTTTAGGATTTCCCTCTTTTTTAATATTTTTTTTAATTATTCATTATTTTATATTTGGCCATGCTAATCTTCACTGCTGTGTGAACTTTCTCTCATTGCAGCAAGGAGGGGCTACTCTAGAGTTGAGGTGTGAGGGCTTCTCATTGCAGTGGCATCTCGTTGCACAGCAGGGTGCCTGAGCTTCAGTGGTATCAACTCACATGTTCCAGATCACAGAGTCGGACACGACTGAAGCAACTCAGCAGCAGCAGCAGCTCCAGCATTTATAATTTATAGACTTTTTGATGATGGCCATTTTGACCAGTGTGAAGTGATACCTCACTGTACTTTTGATTTGCATTTCTCTAATGATTAGCAATGTTGAGCATCTATCTTTTCACATGCTTATTGGCCATCTGTATGTCTTCTTTGGAGAAATGTCTATTTAGGTCTTCTGCCCACTTTTTGACTGGGTTGCTTTTTGTTGTTGAGTTGTCGGAGCTGTTTGTATATTTTAGAGATTAAGCCCCAGTTAGTCACATCACTTGCAAATATTTTCCCCCAGTCTGTAGTTTGTCTTTTCGTTTATGGTTTTCTCTGTGGTGCAAAAGCTTGTAAGTCTGCACAACACTGTAAATCAACTCTATTTCAACTTAAAACATAGTAAGAAAAAATTTTCAAGCAGTTATCAGTTTAAGGCCCCACGTGTTTATCTGCTTTTATTTCTATTGCCTTGGGAGAATGACCTAAGGAAACATTGGTACAATATATGTCACATAATGTTTTACCTATATTCTCTTTTAGGAGTTTTATAGTGTTATGTCTTATGCTTAAGTCTTTAAGTCATTTTGCGTTTATTTTTTAGTATGGTGTGAGAGAGTACTCTAACTTCACTGGTCTACTAATACATGTGGCTGTCCAGGTTTTCCAGCACCACTTGTTAAAGAGACTGTCTTTTCTCCATTGTATAATAAATCCTTGGTTCCCTAGACAAAAGCCATTCTAACAGATATGAAATGATCTACCTGTGGTTTTGATTTTTGTTTTCCTTATGACTAGTGATATTGCCCTCTTTTTATATGCCTGTTGGCCATTTTATTAGGTTTTTTTAAACCACTGAGTTAGAAGAGCTCTTTATACATTTTGGAAATGAACTTATCCTATATATGATCTGCAAATATTTTCTGACATTCTGTAAGCTCCTTTCCACTCCATTGATTGTTTAATCTCTTATTAGTCTTTTATTTCATGCTTTCAATTCCCTATTTTATTTCTTTAAAAATATTAAATATAATTATTTTATATTCTTATTTTAGTAATTCCTAATAAATGAAGTTTTGTAGGTCAGCTTTCTATTGATGATCTCTGCTGGCTCTCACTCATAATGACCTGTTCCTTTCTGTGCTTTGTCATTTATTTTTATTATAATCTGGTTCACTAGAACTTTATCTATGGTAATTCTTTGACAACTGGATTAAGAATCCACTTCTTTAGAGAAATTTTACTTTTTGATTTTGCAAGATGTCTGGAAAGAAAAGGAAAGTGAAGTCACTCAGTTGTGTCTGACTCTTGGCGACCCCAAGGACTGCTGCCTACCAGGCTCCTCCGTCCATGGGATTTTCCAGGTAAGAGTACTGGAATGGGGTGCCATTGCCTTCTCCAAAGGTGTCTGGGGACACTATTGTTGTTCAGTCACTAAGTCATGTCTGCTCTTTGCAACCCATGGACTGCAGCAGGCCAAGCTTCCCTGTCCTTCACCATCTCCCGGAGTTTGTTCAAACTCATGTCCATTGAATTGGTGATGTCATCCAACCATCTCATTCTCTGTCACCCTCTTCTTCTTCTGCCCTCAATCTTTCCCAGCATCAGGGTCTTTTCCAATGAGTCGGCTCTGAAGTCGGCTCCAGAGTATTGGAGCTTCAGCTTCAGAATCAGTCCTTCCAGTGAATATTCAGAGTTGATTTCCTTTAGGATTGACTGGTTTCATTTCCTTATAATCCAAGGGACTCTCAAGAGCCTTCTCCAGCAGCACAATTCAAAAGCATCAATTCTTTGGTGCTCAGCCTTCTTTATGGCCCAACTCTCACATCCAGAGAAACCTACGAACCTTTGTCAGCAAAGTGATGTCTCTTCTTTTTAATACACCGTGTAGGTTTGTCATAGCTTTTCTTTCAAGGAATAAGCCCTGAACAATTTACAATAAATTCTAAACTTGGGCTTAGGAGACCACGTAGGTAACTTGAATTCAGTTCTGAATTCATATGAAGACCAACTTAAAGTTACAATCCTCAAAGGTAGCACTGGATTTCTTTTTTTTAATTTATTCTACTCAAGAGTCAAGACCAAAGGACTTTTTTTATCTGACATTGTTGGCTGTTTTGCAATGGGAAGACTTTAAGTAATGGTTACTAAGTCCAAATACCTTTTAAAGCATTCTTAAAATAAGATGTTTGTTAGGTTTCATGTAAAAAAAAAAAAAGTAGCTATTTTTATTACTGGGATACTTAAATGCCTAACATTTTCACTAATATTCACTCAACCAACAGTTACTTGGCGGAAGAAAATCATACTGAGTACATGTAAGAGCAGTGAGTCTCACAATGGAAATAATTTCCTATCAGTTAAGCTCAAAAGGGGAAGAGAGACATCATGATTTATCTCTTAGGAGCAAAAAAAGGCTGTACAAAATCCTACCAAATAAAGTATTACTCAAATATACACTTACGGAATTGAAATTATAATATGAAGATACAGCATTTATCACCTCAGGAAATTAGAAGTATTTCTTCCCAATGGTTGGCTTTAAAAAAAAAATTGAGTTTTAGATATAATATCAGAAGCTAGAAGAAAAATGCCTTCTATTTCTAAACACTGTTTCTATCATCGGAGAAATAACCTATGCTCAATTTGGCTCTTATAGTACTTTTAGAAGCAAAGTTTTTATACTCACTTGTAAAAGTAAAGTTCACATATACAGCTCACAAAAGCCAGCAGACATCGTAAAAAGTAAAAGACAAGAATCTGAAAGAAACCCAGAACAAGAAAACAGAAGTCACAGATACAAGTTAGAAAAACTTAAAAGATGAAACCATTCTCATTTGTCAGTGATAATTATAAATTGGTATAATCCTTTTGAAAAACAGTATGTATCAAGAACCATGGAAATGTTCGTACCTCCAAATTTAAGTATGGAAGTATATTTATTGACTACTTCTATGACTTCAGCCCACAAAAGTAACTCAAAATATACGAGGGGAGTTCGAGTCATAAAGACGTTAATTGCAGCTCTACTAATTTAGTAAAAACTATTTAAAAAACTACAAAATGTTCAATTACAGGAAAATGGCTAAATTATGTTACATCTACTTCATGTTATATCTATTCATGATACAGATACCAAAGTTCATGGTTACGAAGATCAAAGTTCATGGTTACAAAGACAGTGGAAAAATTCTTATCATATAAATCCTATTCACATGACAAGCATCTCTCATACAATTATAATAACTGAAATTATTATAAAATTATAACAAAATACTAAATGAAAACATATATGATTTATACATCACAGTTATAGCTACAGAAATCTGAAGTACATGAAAAAAATAGAAAGAAATATAATAAAATGGTAAAGGTGGTTGTCTCAGGCTAGTGAGACTTACATGCATATTCTTCCTCCTATCATCCAAATGTCTGTAATGTGGTTTTATTAATTTTATGAATACAAATTTTAAACATAAAAATAACAAAATAAAACCATATTAAGTAGCTTTTATACTACAGTATAACTAGTATGTTTAAGAAAAATGAATACCTCTGAATATAAGCACTATTTAAATATATTCTATGATTACTATTACTGCATATAACTTAAAAGTACTTTGTTTTATCATTATAACCAAAAATCAAAATTCCCAAAAGAATCCAAGCAAGTGACCAGCAAATGTCCAAATTCATTCATTAATTCAACAATATACTGAAAACCTGCTATGCACTGATCACTCTTCTAGATGCTACTAGGAATACAGATAATTTTAGTATAACATATCCACATTTAAGGACTACTCACCTGGTTGGTGAGAGTACAAAAACACATTTAGAAAGTCAAAAACTAACACAAGATAATCAAAGAACTGTACTTGGGAACAGGACAATGATGCCCCATAGTTACTAATATTCAGCATAGTAACTGGATATCAGATCAGTGCAAAAAGACGCAAAAAAGCAAAGAAGTAAGTATAAGAATGGAACAGAAGAAACTAAATTCAGTACGGACAGATGAAAGAGAATCCAAGAGATTCACTTGACAAACTGATAAAGAAATTCAGTGAAATTGAGATCAAAAGGCAAAAATCAATTGTCACAGGGAAATTTGGCCTTGGAATACGAAATGAAGCAGGGCAAAGGCTAATAGAGTTCTGTCAAGAGAACGCACTGGTCATAGCAAACACCCTCTTCCAACAACACAAGAGAAGACTCTACACATGGACATCACCAGATGGTCAACACCGAAATCAGATTGATTATATTCTTTGCAGTCAAAGATGGAGAAGCTCTATACAGTTGAGAAAAACAAGACCAGGAGCTAACTGTGGCTCAGATCATGAACTCCTTATTGCCAAATTCAGACTTAAATTGAAGATAGTAGGGAAAACCACTAGACCGTTCAGGTAGGACCTAAATCAAATCCCTTATGATTATACAGTGGAAGTGAGAAATAGATTTAAGGGACTAGATCTGATAGATAGAGTGGCTGATGAACTATGGACGGAGGTTCATGACATTGTATAGGACAGGGATCAAGAACATCCCCATGGAAAAGAAATGCAAAAAAGCAAAATGGCTGTCTGGGGAGGCCTTACAAATAGCTGTGAAAAGAAGAGAAGCGAAAAGCAAAGGAGAAAAGAAAAGATATAAGCATCTGAATGCAGAGTTCCAAAGAATAGCAAGGAGAGATAAGAAAACCTTCCTCAGTGATCGACGCAAAGAAATAGAGGAAAACAATAGAATGGGAAAGACTAGAGATCTCTTCAAGAAAATTAGAGATACCAAAGGAACATTTCATGCAAAGATGGGCTCAACAAAGGATAGAAATGGTATGGACCTAACAGAAGCAGAAGATATTAAGAACAGATGGCAAGAACACACAGAAGAACCGTACAAAAAAGATCTTCAGGACCCAGATAATCACGATGGTGTGATCACTCACCTAGAGCCAGACATCCTGGAACGTGATGTCCAGTGGGCCTTAGGAAGCATCACTACGAACAAAGCTAGTGGAGGTGATGGAATTCCAGTTGAGCTATTTCAAATCCTAAAAGATGATGCTGTGAAAGGGCTGCACTCAATATGCCAGCAAATTTGGAAAACTCAGCAGTGGCCACAGGACTGGAAAAGGTCAGTTTTCATTCCAATCCCAAACAAAGGCAATGCCAAAGAAGGCTCAAATTACTGCACAATTGCACTCATCTCACCTGCTGGTAGAGTAATGCTCAAAATTCTCCAAGCCACGTTTCAGCAAAACGTGAACCGTGAACTTCCAGATGTTCAAGCTGGTTTTAGAAAAGGCAGAGGAACCAGAAATCAAATTGCCAACATCCTCTGGATCATGGAAAAAGGAAGAGAGTTCCAGAAAAACATCTATTTCTGCTTTATTGACTATGCCAAAACCTTTGACTGTGTGGATCACAATAAACTGTGGAAAATTCTGAAAGAGATGGGAATACCAGACCACCTGACCTGCCTCTTGAGAAACCTATATGCAGGTCAGGAAGCAACAGTTAGAACGGGACATGGAACAACAGACTGGTTCCAAATAGGAAAAGGAGTACGTCAAGGCTGTATATTGTCACCCTGCTTATTTAACTTACATGCAGAGTATCATGAGAAACGCTGGACTGGAAGAAGCACAAGCTGGAATCAAGATTGCTGGGAGAAATATCAATAACCTCAGATATACAGATGACACCACCCTTATGGCAGAAAGTAAAGAGGAACTAAAAGGCCTCTTGATGAAAGTGAAAGAGGAGAGTGAAAAAGTTGGCTTAAAGCTCAACATTCAGAAAACGAAGATCATGGCATCTGGTCCCATCACTCCATGGCAAATAAATGGGGAAACAGTGGAAACAGTGGCTGACTTTATTTTGGGGGGCTCCAAAATCACTGCAGATGGTGACTGCAGCCATGAAATTAAGAGACGCTTAGTCCTTGGAAGGAAAGTTATGACCAACCTAGATAGCATATTGAAAAGCAGAGACACTACTTTGCCAACAAAGGTCTGTCTAGTCAAGGCTATGGTTTTTCCAGTGGTCATGTATGGATGTGAGTTGGACTGTGAAGAAAGCTGAGTGCTGAAGAATTGATGCTTTTGAACTGTGGTGTTGGAGAAGACTCTTGAGAGTCCCTTGGCCTGCAAGGAGATCCAACCAGTCCATTCTGAAGATCAGCCCTGGGTATTCATTGGAAGGACTGATGCTAAAGCTGAAACTCCAATACTTTGGCCACCTCATGCAAAGAGTTGACTCATTGGAAAAGACTCTGATGCTGGGAGGGATTGGGGGCAGGAGGCGAAGGGGATGACAGAGGATGAGATGGCTGGATGGCATCACTGACTTGATGGATGTGAGTTTGAGTGAACTCTGGGAGTTAGTGATGGACAGGGAGGCCTGGCGTGCTGCGATTCATGGGGTCGCGAAGAGTCGGACACGACTGAGCAACTGAACTGAACTTAGCTGATACCTGCAATGAAAGTGAACGTAAGTGAGAGTCGTTCAGTCGTGTCTGACTCTTTGAGACCCTGCGGACTATAAAGTCCATGGAATTCTCCAGGACAGAACACTGGAGTGGGTAGACTTTCCCTTCTCCAGGGGATCTTCCCAACTCAGGAATCAAACCCAGGTCTCCCACACTGCAGGTGGATTCTTCACCAGCTGAGCCACAAGAGAAGCCCAAGAATACTGGAGCGGGTAGCCTCAACCCTTCTCCAGCGGATTTTCCTAACCCAGGAATCGAACTGGTGTCTCTTGCATTGCAGGCGATTCTTTATCAACTGAGCTATCAGGAAAGCCCTATACCTGCAATGAGTTCCTAAAAATATTACAGAAAACAAGATCACATCCATAACAGTAATAAAAAGTATAAAGAATCTAGGCATTATCCTAAATAAAGAATGGGTAAGCTTGACATGGATAATTTTTTTTTGATACATTCTTTAAATTTTATTAAAAGACAACAGAAAAATGAGGTCCAGTGGTTAAGAATCCACCTTCCAAAGCAGCAGATTCGGACTCAATCCTGGTAGAGGAACTAAGATCCACAGGCCATGGGGCAACTAACCCAAGCACTGCAACTACTGAGCCCACGGGCTCTGGAGCCCACTGGTCACAACTAGAGAGAAGCCTGTGCACAGCAGTGAAAGATCCCGCACGCCACAACTAACACCCAGTGTAGCCAAATAAATAAATCAATTAAACAGTTTTTAAAAAGACACATAAAAACCTGACTAAATGATAAGTACATCATTTATATATAATAGGGATGGAATGATGTAACACTGCAAAAATACTGTCACGCAGGCATGCTTAGCCAACTCAGTCGTGTCTGACTCTTTGTGACTTCATGGACTGTAGCTCGCCAGGCTCCTCTTTCCATGGAATTCTCCAAACAAGAATACTAGAGTGGGCTGCCATTCCTTTCTCTAGGGATCTTCCTGAACCAGGGATTGAACCCGGTCTCCTGCATTGCAGACGGATTCTTTACTGTCCAAGCCATTAGGGAAATCCACTGATTCTCATATTAATATGTAAATTCAATGCGACCCTAAGCAAAACCTGCCAGAATTTGGGAAGAGGAAAACTGATTCTAAAAATATTTTTAAAATACAATTTTTAAATGGATAAAGTGAAAAATTCATCAGCCACACTACAAAGCCATAATAATAAAAACAATATGGTATTCTCTGACACACTAACCAGAGACATAGAACAAAAGGCCAGAAACATACATGCAAATGAGATGCACAGCAGAGATGGTAATAATATCACAAATCAGAAGGAAAAGGAAGAGTTAGCAGATGGTTCTGGAAAATCTACTTCACTATATAGCCAAAAATGAAGCTGGATCTTTCAACAATTTATATATTTAAAAAAAAACTGAATGGAGTAAAGCCTTATATGTGAGAGTTTCCCTAGTGGCTAAGATGACAAAGAATAGGCCGGCAATGCAGGAGACCCAAGTTCAATCCTCGGGTCGGGAAGATCCCCTGGAGAAGGAATGGCAACCCACTCCAGTATTCTTGCCTGGAGAACCCCATGGACGGAGGAGCCTGTCGGGCTACAGTCCGTAGGGTTGCAAACAGTCAAGACACAACTGAATGACTAAACATGCATGCTTATATGTGAAAGAGAAAATTACAAAGTTACTATGAAAAAATACATAAGAATATCTTTATGATCTGTGGTGAAGGATGTCTTTTAGAAAGACCCAAAATCCAACCATAAGTCAAAAACTAATTGGTTTGACTCTATCAGAACTAAAGAAAGGACTACAAAGTTAGTATAGGTGACAGTCTAGGAGAAAGGATTTCCAGTACCTAAAACCTACAAGGGGTTACTATTGAGAACTTCTACAAATCACAAGAGAAAATCAGAAAATTCAATTGAAAAACAGCCAAAGGGGCTTCCCTGGTGGCTCAGTGGTAAAGAATCCACCTGCCAAAGAAGGAGATACGGGTTCAGTTCCTGATCCAGGATTCCACATGCCACAGAGCAGCTCAGCCTCTGTGCCACAACTACTGAGCCTGGGCTGTAGAGCCCGGGAGCCGCAGCTACTGAGGCCCACGTGCCCTAGAGCCTGTGCTCAGCAACAAGAGAAGCCACTGCATTGAGAAGCCTGTGCGCTGCCCCTACAGAGAAGCCCCAGCTCTCTGCAACTACAAAAAAGCCCGCACAGCAATGAAGACCCACCACCGCTGAAAATAAATAAATAAGTAAAAGAAAAACAGGAAAAGGATGTAAACAGGTAATTCACAGGAAAACCAATCTAAATGACTGGTAAATATATGAAGAAATTCTCCATCTTACTATTTGTCAGAAAAATAAATTAAAATGAGGAGCATCTCTCTATGGACACCAAGGGGGAAGGGGGTGGGGGGCAGATGAGGTGGGAGAATGGGATTGACACATATATACTATTATGTATAAAATAGATAGCTAACGAGAATCTTGGAGAAGGCAATGGCACCCCACTCCAGTACTCTTGCCTGGAAAATCCCATGGGCAGAGGAGCCTGGTGGGCTGCAGTCCACGGGGTCGCTAAGAGTCTGATACGACTGAGCGACTTCACTTTCACTTTTCACTTTCATGCATTGGAGAAGGAAATGGCAATCCACTCCAGTGTTCTTGCCTGGAGAATCCCAGGGATGGGGAAGCCTGGTGGGCTGCCGTCTATGGGGTTGCACAGAGTCGGACACAACTGAAGTGACTTAGCAGCAGCAGCAACGAGAATCTACTATATAGCACAAGAAAGTCAGTGCTCTGTAGTGAGCTAAATGGGAAGGAAATCTTAAAAAGAGGGACATATGTATACATATAGGTGAGTCAGGGCTTCCCAGGTGGTGCGAGTGGTAAAGAATCTACCTGCCAATGCAGGAGGCATAAGTGAAGCCAGTTCCATCCGTGGGTCAGGAAGATCCCCTGGAGTAGCGCATGGCAATTCACTGCAGTATTCATGCCTGGAGAATCCCCATGGACAGAGAACCTGGAGGGCTACAGTCTATAGGGTCGCAAAGAGCTGGACACAACTAAAGCAACTTAGCGTGCACACACGCATAGCTGATTCACTTTGTTGTACACAGAAACTAACAGCACTGTAAAACAACTATACTTCAATAAGAATTAATTTTAAAAAATGAGAACTATCTCACACACTTAGAGAGTCAGAAATATCAAGTGCTCAAGAGATGTTAGGAAGCTGAAACTCCAAACACTGTTGCAGGGAGTAAAAAGCTGAATATCCATTCTGGAGAGCAATATGGACTGCTCCATGAAATTATGTAGTCCCTGGATATATGCATGGGATCCCATTCCTGAGTGTACAGTTCAGAGAAATTCACACTCCAACCCATAAGGAGACAAAACAAAGTTGTCCTTTTTTAGAGTGGTAAGAAATTGTAAAGGTAACTGTCACTGCTGCTGCTAAGTCACTTCAGTCCTGTCCGACTCTGTGCAACCCCATAGACGGCAGCCCACCAGGCTCCCCCGTCCCTGGGATTCTTCAGGCAAGAACACTGGAGTCTAGGGGTACCAATTATTACCATATTGTCTTGTGGATCACAAAAAACTGTGGAAAATTCTTCAAGAGATGGGAATATGAGACCACCTGACCTACCTCCTGAGAAATCTGTATGCAGGTTAAGAATCAACAGTTAGAACTGGACATGGAACAACAGACTGGTTCCAAATTGGAAAAGGAGTACATCAAGCCTGTATATTGTCACCCTGCTTATTTAACTTATATGCAGAGTACATCATGAGAAATGCTGGGCTGGATGAAGTACAAGCTGGAATCAAGATTGCAGGGAGAAATATCAGTAACCTCAGATATGCAGATGACACCACCCTTACGGCAGAAAGGGAAGAAGAACTAAAGAGCCTCTTGATGAAAATGAAAGAGAAGAGTGCAAAAGTTGGCTTAAAACTCAACATTCAGAAAACTAAGATCATGGCATGTGGTCCCATCATTTCATGGGAAATAGATGGGGAAACAGTAGAAATAGTGACAGACTTTATTTTGGGGGGGCTCCAAAATCACTGCAGATGGTGACTGCAGCCATAACATTAAAAGACGCTTGCTCCTTGGAAGAAAAGTTATGACTAACCTAGACAGCTTATTAAAAACCAGGGACATCACTTTGTCAACAAAGGTCCATCTAGTCAAGGCTATGGTTTTTCCAGTAGTCATGTATGGATGTGAGAGTTGGGACTATAAAGAAAGCTGAGCGCCGAAGAATTGATGCTTTTGAACTGTGGTGTTGGAGAAGACTCTTGAGAGTCCCGTGCAAAGCAAGGAGATCCAACCAGTCCATTCTAAAGGAAATCAGTCCTGAATATTCATTGGAAGGACTGATGCTGAAGCTGAAACTCCAATACTTTGGCCACCTGATGCGAAGAGCTGACTCATTTGAAAAGACCCTGATGCTGGAAAAGATCAAAGGCGGGAGAAGGGGATGACAGAGGATGAGATGGTTGGATGGCATCATCGACTCAATGGACATGAGTTTGAGTAAACTCCAGGAGTTGGGTGATGGACAGGGAGGCCTGGCATGCTGCAGTACATGGGGTTGCAAAGAGTCAGACACAACTGAACTACTGAACTGAACTGAACTAAACTGTCTTTCAGCAACAATCTACCCTTTACTACTCTGAATTATGATGCTGCAGTTGGGACTCTAGAAGCTACAATTTGAAGTGATAGTGGAAATCCAAGTGGAAATGGAAATTTTAAGCTCTGCATATTGTTATTTCTCTCTGGGGTTTCCCAGGTGGCTCAGCGGGTAAAGAATCTGCCTGCAATGCAGGAGAGCAAGAAACGTGGGTTTGATCCCCTGGCTGTGAAGATTCCCTGGAGGAGGGCATGGTATCCCACTCCAGTACTCTACCTGGAGAATCCCATGGACAGAGGAGCTTGGTGGGCTACAGTCCATAGGGCTGCAAAGAATCAGACACAACTGAATCGACTGAGGATGCACCGCACACATGCATTGTTATTTTGTTACTAAGTCTCTCTTCCTGTATATCTTTCCTTTGACAAATAAGTTCAAAAAAAATCAGAAATTTGATACTAGTTAGGGACAGAGGAATAGAGTTCTATCACCTTCTACAGATGCTACCTTTCCGATTATTTTAAAAAGGAAATGCAATCATGTCTCTCCTCTGTCAAAAACTTTTGATGGTTTCATAATACACTTGAAAAAAAAGAAAGTCTAATTGCCTAAAGCCTGGCCTCTTCCTCTCAGTCTCATCTAATCCACTCCACCACTCACGCTCTCCTCCAAGCATCAGACCTATTGGCTAGGGTCTTTGGACCTGAGGAACAACATGGTGGTAAGTTCCCTGGGTTTTCCTCTGGTCTTCTATGTTCCAGACTTGGAACTAAAGAAGTTGTAAACTAGAAATGCCAATGTACACAGACATAAAAACAACAATCAAGGCCTGCTCTATCTAGCCATAAGACCAAGAAAGGGGTAGCCCAGCAAGAAAGAAACTTTTAGACAATAACCACTCTAATCCAGCCAAGCACCCCAGAAAATAATGTGGCTCCACTTCCACCATCAAAGGTCAGGTAGGAGACAAGGACTCCTTGACAGTGGTAAGGAGCTCCCTCTCCCGGCACAGTGTCAGTGAAGACCACTTGGAGATCTTGGACTCTGCTTCCCTCAAACCTAGCAGTAATGAGGCATATCCACCCTGACCACTTGGGTGGTATCCGTGGAGGACCAGTGGGGAATGCAAACCTCAAGCCCTAATTGGCAGTAACAGTTGGAGAACCCTCTCCTTTTTCTTGCTGTAGTGGTATCAAAAGAAGCCAGCTAAAAGAGAGGCTTAAATAAGAAAAGCAGAATAGTGCAGAGGAAGCTTGCTGGGCCCATGAATAAGATCCAGAATCTCATACTGTAATACCCAAAATGTCCAAGTTTCAACTAAATATTGTTTGTCAAACAGGAAAATCTCAACCTGAAGGGAAAAAATCAATCGATAGATACCTAAAACAAGATGAGATATTAGAATTATCTGACAAAGTTTTAGAGGAGCCATTGTAAAAATACTTCAACAAGCAATTAAAAACATACTGGGAACAAATGAAACAATAGAGTCTCAGTAAATAAGCAGAAGATAAAAAGAAAAATCAAATTGAAATTTAAGAACTGATAAAATCCAATAATCAAAATAAAAGCTCAATGGATAGACTCAATAGCAGAATGGAGGGGACAGAAGAAAGTGTTGGTGAACTGGAAAACCTAAGATAGAAATTGTTCAATCTGAACACAGAGAAAACAGACTGGAAAAAAAAAAAAAATGGAGAGAGCTTCAGGGACCCATGAGACTATAATAAAAGATGTAACATCCACATCATTGGAGTCTCAGCAGAGGAGAAACATGACAGGATTGAAAAACTACTAAAAAAAATAATAGTAACAGTCAAAATCTTCCCAAATTTGAAAAACACATAAGCCTAAAAATTGAAGAAGTTGAATAAACTCCAAACAGGATAAACCCAAAGAAATCCACACTAAAGACACATCACAGTCAAATTTCTGAAAGGTAATCAGGTTAGGTCTCGGTTAACTCCTAATTATCCTTCAGTATTTTATTTACACTAAGCTTTCCTAATACGCTAACCTATCACACATTGTACTTTTCCTCCAAGACCCACTGCATTTATAATTACTTGTTCCATGTTCGTCTTCCTCACTGGATTTCATGAGGGAGGGGATTGATCACTGTTAAACTCACAGCACTTAACAAACCATCTACCAAATACAAGTTGCTCCATTAATATTTGTTGAATAATGAATAAATGATTCTTCTTCAAAAAAAAGTCCTGTCTTAACAACCAATACATTTTGTCTTTTTCACAAAACTGTTCCAGAGACTCACCCACCTCTTCATCAGTTGTGATTGCTTCCAAGTTGGCCTGCTCTTACCTTATTCGTTTGTAAAATTCTCGCATGAAATGCAGCTGGCCAGGCATGAAGCAACAGGTAAGCATACGAGCGAATGGCATAAGCTGGAGAATATTCCCAAGTCTGAAACCCCTTCCCATAGATGAGGTAGTGTGTCTGAAAGTACAAAATGAATGGATTCAGGGTTATATTGGCCAAAACTTCTTGTTAAGAGGTTGCAGGTAAAGTTTCTAAGCAAAAATATTAAGTAGACAAAGGTACACAAAAATGCTGAAATTGTCAACAAGATTTGCAACTAATGGATGGATAAGAATCAAAATGACCCAATACTGATATATTAAGATACTATAAATCTTGTAAGACTATCGTTTGGCCAACATTGAAAGCTCAGATTTTATCCTCTACTTATTTTTTTAAAAAAAATACTCTTTAGACAAAACAGGAAAGCTCAATATCTTATATTTTTCTAAAACTACCTACACTAAGCATTTATTTTTTTATGCAAAATGTGATCAGAAAATTTCACCTCTGAATTTCCTATAAAAGAATGTCCAACAGACTTATAAATGTATAAATCAAGAAACAGCAATATAAGCATAGTATGCAGTAACATTGTTTATTTTAGTAAACATCAGTAAAAAAAAAAAAAAAGCCAAAAAATTTAAAGAAAGTCGTTGCCTCTGGGGACAGGTGTTTGTACACAAGATGTAGAAAATAGAGTTACTGCTTTTCTTTTGCACTTAATATTTTTAAACTACCTCAAAGTATTATTTTGATTTTTAAAATGTTTTAAGAAAATTACAAATTATACTGTTTTGTGTAACTGCCAAATTCCTATATCCTTCAATAGTAGGTAAATCATCAGTTTAGAATACAGAAGTGAAAATAAAGTCATTTTACTAGTAGTCAGGAGGATGAGATGGTTGGATGGCATCACCGACTTGATGGACATGGGTTTGGGTGAACTCCAGGAGTTGGTGATGGACAGGGAGGCATGGCGTGCTGCAGTTCATGGGGGTGCAAAGAGTCCGACACGACCGACTGACTGAACTCAACATTGTATATCATTTGTATCTTGATTAATAACAAGGACCCAAGCAGTGAAATTGAGAACAAAAAGAGAAAACTAGAGAAATCACCTACTGGTTCCCAGTAGTTGAATGTTTCGTCACAGTCCGAGATGTTGCTCAGCAGGGCAGCACATAATCTTGCTGAGAGCAAACACTTGAAAGCAGTAGATCCTTCAGGTGCCCAGACTTGTCCGGCTTTGTTCCCAGATAACCTGCTCAGAAACACAAGTATGTGATAGGAAGGACATGCTAACTAGAAGAACTAAAACTAGACAAAAAGGACAACACGGCAAGAGACACCAAAGCACTTGAGTTAGTCACCTAAAAGGGTGAACCGTTAATTGTTCTGCGTAGAATAAGTGAAGAACGAATTAAGACCTTAATCAACGTTAGTCATCACTTCTTCTTTGGCATCTGTGACACTCTGCTTATCCCAAACCAACAAATTGTTCAGTTGAAGGCCACAAGCTTTCGTTCGTTTTTTTTTTTTTTTTTTCTTTTCCTGCTGCTGCTGCTAAATCGCTTCAGTCGTGTCCAACTCTGAGCGACCCTATGGACAGTAGTCCACCAGGATCCCCTGTCCACGGGACTCTCCAGGCAAAAATACAGGAGTGGGTTGCCATTTCCTTCTCCCCTTTCTTTTCCTAACAAGGTCATTACTTTCCACGGCTTTTATTCATTTCCCGGTCTGTTCAAATGCCCAGAGGCTACTATGTGCAAAGGACATCACCGCGTCCTCCAATTCCATTCGCTGACAGCTCCCTGGCGCAGTCTTAACCTGTAGCCCCCCAGTTTGGACAGAGAGGAGGCTACTGGTGTGGAGAGTGCTGGGCCCCACACAGAAGAGTAAAGGGCCGAGACCCTGGGGGGACTGAAGCTGTGAGGGACAGCCATACAAGGTGCTCTTTGCTCTCTCCAACTAATCCTGGGCCTGGGGCGGAAGCCGCACAGACCTGCACTCCAGGTTTCTCCACTAGCAGCAAGGGCCCGAGCTGGGGAACAGGGCGGGGGGGGGTGGGTCTCATCTAAGCCCTGGGGGGCGGCCTCATCTAAGCTCTGGAGGAGGGGTCTCATCTGAGCCCCAGCGTGCACCCGGCCCGCAGAAGGCGCGGGGTGAAGAGACTGCGGACCCTCCCGTACCGCGCGGGCGAGACCCTGCCCGCGGCAGCCCCGCTCCGCCCGGCCACGCCCCCGCCGCGCCCGCACACCTACTCGGGCCGCGGCTCCGCGCTGCCCGCCTCCCGGCTGCACAGCAGCTCCCGCAGCTTGTCGGCGGCCGAGGCCGTGTCCCCGCCGCTGCCCCCGCTTCCCTTCAGGCGCTGCCGGGCCCCTCGGCTCGCCATGGCAAGCGTGGGAAAAAAAGGTAGAACTCCGCACCCTACGAAAGCAACGAGCGCGGAGACATTGCCGGGGCTGGCAACGGTGTCCGCCGAGGGACAAAAGACCTCGACATGCGCAGAAACGACTAAACTACAGTGCTCCTGGGCCAACTGGGGCAAATCCGGGTTAAGAGATGCTATAGTTATCTCTTCCACATAACTTGTAACTCTGGGCATGCCTCCCTCTCCCTAATTCTCTCTTCCTTCACTTAGCATTCTTCACTCTCCTACAAATACTGTCCCTCAGCATCCGTTTAAAAGAAAGCACAAATAGAAAGTGATTAAAACAACTCCACGTGGAATACATGGGTACTCAGTTAAAAATCATAGCACACACACAAAAAAATCATAGCACAGCTATATATCAAAGAGAAAATTCTTTTCAGATCACTGACATCTTGTCCTCTGTATTTTGTCAAGTAATAGGGACAGCCTGTAGCGAATTAACTGCTTCAGAGAGACAAAGCCCTAATGGCAGAATACAGAATTGGAAGAAAAGTGAAAAGCTAAAGAAATTCTGTGCAGCAAATTCAACAAGATGTCAGTCATTGCCATTGCTACTACAACATTATGGTAAGCATTTACTGTGCTTACCATACAGGATGAAATCATCCTTTTAAAATTTAATACAACTACTTTATTTTACCAAAAAGGAAACGGAGGCCCAAGGTTGCATAGCTAAAGAAGTGGTAGAGCCATATTCCACCCCAGGTCTTACTACAAAGCCTGTGTTCTTCCAACCAGGAGACCAGGAAAAAGCTCTTGATTTCATACATTCCTCCACAGGCACCTTGATGATACCACACCAGTGACTCAGGGGTCATGCATCTGTTCCTGACACTCTGCCTGCTCCCCCAGTCGCAGAACTCTGTCCTGCCCTGTGGAGCTCTATGCTGCTGCTGCTGCTGCCGCTGCTAAGTCGCTTCAGTCATGTCCGACTCTGTGCGACCCCATAGACGGCAGCCCATCAGGCTCCGCCATCCCTGGGATTCTCCAGGCAAGAACACTGGAGTGGGTTGCCATTTCCTTCTCCAATGATTCCTCATCCAAGTGATGCCAAATCAAACGTGGGTCTGCCCACCTGCACAGAAAAGTCAATGTACCAACATTGGGCTTTGTTGAAACAAAGTACAGTGTTTATTACAAGGAGAATGGGCAGCTCATGCTCAAAACACCTAAACTACCCCAAGCCTTTCAAGGGAGGTGTTTTAAAGGCAAGGTGAGAGAAACAGTTGAGATGTTCATCATCAGCTCATGGACATCCTTGATTGGTTGGTGATGACGTTAACAGGGTGGTACTTTAGGAGTCAGCCTCAATAACCTCCTGGGGTCTATGTCCTGGTGATCAACATGCAATTAACTTCTTCCATCTGGTGGGGGTTTAGAATCAATAAAACGCACAAGGATATGACTCAAAATATTATCTATAGCCCTTGAGACAGAACTAGAGTTTGTTTTTTTTTTTTTTGAAAGCTAAACTATTATTATCTCGCATGACTGATTTGTTTCTGCATATTCTCATTTCTCATTGCATCAAATCTGCTCTTTGTTGGACTTCCCTGGCAGTCCAGTGGGGAAGACTCTGCACTTCAACTGCAAGGGGCGTGGGTTCTACCCTTGGTCTCAGGAATTAAGAACCCACCTGCTGTGTGGCCAAAACAAACAAAAAAAATAAACCTTTGGAACTCAGGGAAGGCCTAGGAGGCTAATGCTTTTCTACAAACAAGAGGCGGCAGGTATGGAAGAGGTTGGGGGGATCTCACCCCAGGAAGACCCTGCAGGGTCACGCTTGGTTTCATGCTTACTAAGCACTATTGGGGTTGGAAGAAAACTGTTAAGTCACATGCTCAGTCACTAAGTCATATCCGACTCTTTGTGACCCTATGAACTGTAGTCTACCAGGCTCCTCTGTCCTTGGGATTTCCCAGGCAAGAATACTGGAGTGGGTTGCCACTTACTTCTGCAGGGTATCTTCCCAACCCAGAGATCAAACCCGTCTCTGTCGTCTCCTGCATTGGCAGATGGATTCTTTACCATTGAACCACCTCTGCCCTCAATTAGCTTAAAAAGTGAAGTGAAGTGAAGTCATTCAGTCGTGTCCGACTCTTTGCAACCCCGTGGGCTGTAGCCCACCAGGCTCCTCCATCCATGGGATTCTCCAGGCAAGAATACTGGAGTGGGTTGCCATTGCCTTCTCCAGGGGATCTTCCCAACCCAGGGATCGAACCCAGGTCTCCCACATTGCAGGCAGACGCTTTAACCTCTGAGCCACTAGGGAAGCCCAAAGTCTATGTGGAGAGCCAAGCAATACATGTGTCCTTAAGAGATCCCTTGATTCACTACCTAAACTTACTCCCATGCCAGTTTTCCTACTCCAATTAAAGATACTTCTATTCTCCTAGTTGCTTGGATCAAAAAACTAGGGATTCTGTTTGATTCCTTTATTTCTCTAACTCCAAAATATTTGTGTGTGCACATATATTTATCAGTAAGTCCTTTGAATTATTTCCCAGTCCAACCGCTTTTTACCACCCAGGTCTAGGTCACCATCATATTTTGTTTGCATTATAATACACTAATTTGTTTCTTTCAGTTCTTGCCTTTCCACATGCTCTTGTCCAAATACAAGAATAAATGACATTTGAAATCAATCATACTTCAGTTACAAAAAATAAAAACAGAAATTAAAAAAAAAGAATAAGTAAGACAGTTATTTCCTTCACAGAGTTTACACTATAATTCTAATCAGCAGAGCCTAGGTATTAACAGGAACATACATTAATTCACATTAGGGCACCCCATTCTGCAGAGTCCTGGGCTGGGCCAATCTCCAAATGTTCTTTAGAGATACAACAGAAAGCCCCAAAATCGAGGGGAGCAAAGTTTAGAGTTAATCACAGTTGAGAGATTATTGTTGAAATCCAAGGAAAGAAAAGTAACAGAAAGTGGTAGAAAGAACATGGGCTTTAGAGTCAGACAGACCCAAATGTGAACTCTAAATCTGACACCTATTCATTTCCATGACTTTAACAGCAGTCAACCAGAGAATAAACATGATGATGATACCAAAAATAATATGAAGCACTTGCAAGCTAATAAATGGTCTAATTTTAAAACAAAGATCATGGCATCTGGTCCCATCACTTCATGGGAAATAGATGGGGAAACAGTGGAAACAGTGTCAGACTTTATTTTTTGGGGCTCCAAAATCACTGCAGATGGTGACTGCAGACATGAAATTAAAAGACGCTTACTCCTTGGAAGGAAAGTTATGACCAACCTAGATAGCATATTCAAAAGCAGAGACATTACTTTGCCAACAAAGGTCAGCCTTGACTAGGCTATGGTTTTTCCTGTGGTCATGTATGGATGTGAGAGTTGGACTGTGAGGAAGACTGAGCACCGAAGAACTGATGCTTTTGAACTGTGGTGTTGGAGAAGACTCTTGAGAGTCCCTTGGACTGCAAGGAGATCCAAAACAGTCCATTCTGAAGGAGATCAGCCCTGGGATTTCTTTGGAGGGAATGATGCTAAAGCTGAAACTCCAGTACTTTGGCCACCTCATGTGAAGAGTTGACTCATTGGAAAAGACTCTGATGCTGGGAGGGATTGGGGGCAGGAGGAGAAGGGGACGACAGAGGATGAGAAGGCTGGATGGCATCACTGACTCGATGTACGTGAGTCTGAGTGAACTCTGGGAGTTGGTGATGGACAGGGAGGCCTGGCATGCTGCGATACATGGGGTCTCGAAGAGTCAGACACGACTGAGCGACTGAACTAAACTGAACTGAACTTTAAAAACCACTCTCAATTGATTTAGAGAGATGATATGGTAGAGTTAAGGAAGAGGAATTGACATTGCATAAAATATATTTATATTTGAGGAGACACTCAAGTTTTACTGCCTCTTCAGAATGATAGCATCTAGTGTTTAAGATGCTGTTTGTTTGTTTCCCTGTCATTACTCATGATCAAAGTATTGCACACCTCTGAAGGTCACCAATCACATTATAGTCTCAGTGACTGAGCCACAGGTGTCTTTTGAGCCAAACAACCAATATTTAAATTTTTAAAATTTTATTTGGCCGCATCAGGTCTTAGTTGCAGCACTCATGATCTTCACTATGTCACGCAGGATCCTTCTTTGTAGTGCTCAGACTCTCTAGTTGTGGCACACAGGCTCTGGAGTGAGAGCTCAGTAGCTGCAGCATGAGGGCTTAGTTGCTCTGAGTTATGTGGGATCTTAGTTCTCCGACCAAGGATCAAACCCTTGTCCTCTGCACTGTGAGGTGGATTCTTAACCACTGGACCACCAGGGAAGCCCCTCAATTAACCAATCTTTTACAAAGTAGAAGATTTTTACAAGACAAACAAAAAGTCCAGAAAGTACAACAGTTTACAAACTGGTCTTTTTCCACCCACACCCACAAGGATCACTATGGAGAGATGAGTTTACTAAACTACCGAGGTGTCACATGGAGTCGTTGTTGAATCTCTTTCCTAAGCTGGGACTGCATTGATGCTACCTGTTTCTGGGTCAGGGCCTTGTCACAGGTCTGGTAGGTCAGTCTATAGCAGAGGCTGACCTGTTCGGTCTTTGGATGCTGAAAACGACTCAGGAATTGTATGGATATAACTGTGTCCTGGGACACTGCCCGGGCCAGAGTGTGAAACTCGACTTCATCAAATCTTTTCTTTTCATCTAACCAAAAACTAATATCATGCACATAGTATGGAGGATATAGGGAATAGCTTTTAAAGTGTTCTATTTTTCCAGGGGCAAAATTCTTCAGGAAACGACTATCAGAGGTCCACAGCATCCTCCAATCAGAGATATCCCAGACAAGCATGGCTAAGAGGTCCAAGTTCATACACACACACACAAAACACTGGTCTTTGTGTATCACGCTTGTAGCAGATGTGGTAACAGACCCAATAATCAGGTCCTTAACGCAATCTGGGCCAAAATTTTGAGACTTCACAGTAATCATATATCTTTCCCCAGTTGGTTGAAAGACAAATTCCACTGAGCTGCTCCGCTCAGAGCCCTCCAGCCATGTCTGGGTCAGAAGGTTGTCTAGAATGCCCTTCAGATGATCCAGTAGTGACTGAACACAGCTGTCCTTCAGATTTTTATTAAATCCAAGGATATACAAAGTCTCGTGAAATGCTGGCATTGTGAAAGGTGAGATGCAGCACCTCTGAAAGACAGGTCCACTGAGGATGTGCAGAGAACCAGGGAGAAAGTCTGGTGCTTGGATTACAGCCTGGATGTGAACCAGAAGAGAAGGTCTAAAGCAGACCTTGGCCTGGCCAAACGTTCCTTCATGGGCTTCTTCCTTACTGTCTCTTCTAGCGCTCTTGGGAAGGCTGAGTTCTGAAAATGACACTAGAAAGTCCTCCATGTCTTGTGTTATCCCACTAGTCAGGGACTCAAAATTTGAGTTATCTTCATGGAGACTAACCCAAAAGGCAGTTGATAGGATGTCAGGGTTGTGGGATGTGAGAACACTGGCATCTCCTTGTAGCAGCAAAGGGGAAGAACACTTCAGCCTTTTTAGAGGGAAAGCTTTCCCCAGTTCAGCAATGAGTTTCTCATTTATGGTCTTGATAGGATGACATGAAGGTGCTTCTAGGAAGCCCCTGATTAAACACACACAAAAATAACTTTTAAAATTATAAATAATGATAATGTAGCTAGAATCAAAAAGAATAGCTTAATAAAAAGAATCATCAAGTTGATCCAGAAAGGAAACAAAGAAACCATCTACTATAAAGAAAGATGGCATGGGTTTCAGAATTCTGACAGCCTATAATATACCAGAAAATATGATAATTTAAAAAAAATTTACTGGAGTATGGTTGATTTAAAATATTGCTTTTAGTTTCACATGTACAAATCAGTTATACATATACATAGGCTGTGCTGTGCTCCGTTGTGTCTTGACTCTTTGCGGCCCCATGGACTGTAGCCCACCAGGCTCCTCTATCCACGGGATTTTCCAGGCAAGAGTACTGGAATGAATTGCCATTTCCTACTCCAGGGGATCTTCCCAACTCAGGGATTGAAATCATGATTCTTCCATCTCCTGCATTAGCAGATGGATTCTTTACCACTAACACCATCTGGGAAGTCCCATATATCCACTCTATTTTAGATTCTTTTTCTACATAGGCCGTTACAGAGTATTGAGTAGAGTTCCTTGTGCTATAAAATAGGCCCTTATTAGTTATCTATTTTATATATAGAAATATGTGTAAGTCAGTCCCAATCTCCAAGTTTATACCCCCCTGACCCTTTGTAACCATTGGAGAAGGCACTGGCACCCCACTCCAGTACTCTTGCCTGGAAAATCCCACGGACAGAGGAGCCTGGTAGGCTGCAGTCCACGGGGTCGCTAAGAGTCGGACATGACTGAGCGACTTCCCTTTCACTTTTCACTTGCATGCATTGGAGAAGGAAATGGCAACCCACTCCAGTATTCTTGCCTGGAGAATCCCAGGGATGGGGGAGCCTGGTGGGCTGCCATCTGTGGGGTCGCACAGGGTCAGACACGACTGAAGTGACTTAGCAGCAGATCCTTTGTAACCATAAGTTTGTCTTCTACATCTGTAACTATTTCTGTTTTGTACCCCCTTTTTTTTAGATTTCACATATAAGTGATATCATAAGATATTTGCAGATAATATGAAAATTTTTAATTATAAAGAGACTGTGTGGGCCATACTTATAAGTATTCACAGCACAACATCATTAACAATTAATGTAGCATCCTTTCAATGTATGACTGCCTGATTATTAAGTCAATCAGGATACAACTAGAGACAGAAGAAGTTTCTGGTAAAATCAGGTTACCTGTTCAGTTTTCCTACAAGTACTTCTGGTTCCAGAAAAGAAAGCCACTGGTCACCCAGTTTGATCCTGGAGATTCTTGGTTGCAAACTTTCAAAAGGTAAGCTCCGGGTGAAGATATGGTTCAAGGCACCTTCTATATGAAAGGACTTATCTTGACTCCTGGCAAAATAGCAGTTATTAAGTCTGTCACTATTAAAGAAAGCAATTATTCCTAAAGGCTGAATCAAGAAATTAGCAAGAAAAAGTGTCAATGGGATTTTTTATCATTAGTGAGAGAGATGGAAAAAGCTTAGATCTGTTATTACCTACCTATATCCAGTGCACTTGTAGCCTGGCAAAGCCTTACAGTTGAAGGGATGTACATCACTTAAAATGAATCCCCCCAGAGCGGCCATAGCAACCACTTGCCAACTGTTGTGCCATTCTCTCATTGGCTTATCAGCAGGAGTCCCACCTTGTCCTCTACACAATGCCACGTGGACTTCTCCGTCTTCTGCAAGAACATCTGCACAGCTAACAGGGATAAGGAAACACCAATCATTTACAGAAACAAGTAGGAATTAGCTGTATATACATGGTTCGTCTGTGAGATAATTAAAACCCAATCATATCTATTTGCAAAGATCTATTAAGACTTCAAACATGCAAAAAAAGGAGCTGGAAATAAGAATTTAAATTCAATGCTCAAATCGTAACTAATATTAGTGGCTGACCAGAAAGTTATCCAACTTCACATTTCTATTGTTCACGTATATTTCATTGAAAAGTCAATGTCTATAAAATTCCTATATGTGATTCAGTGATCAGGCTGTTCTTTCCCATTTAGAATTCACTCCCCTCCTGCTTGTTAAAATTTTACTTGTACTTCAAATACTAACTTAAAATACTGCCTCTGTGCAAAGTTTCATGATAACTATGCTTCATGTTTTGGTATAATAGTATAAAGCACTGTTTTAAGTTCACAATAATTTTATGAGGTAGTTATGTTAATATCTTCAGTTTATGGATGAGGAAGCAAAAGCAAGTAAGGATCAAGTAAACAATCACAAAAACCACAAAGCTATTAAGTGGTGGGTGGGGATTTGAACGCAGATAGTTTGGCTCCTAAATTAGTTTATACTGGCTACTATCATTTTGCATTATCAAAAATAGGTGATTCTCCCTTTTCTGGCCCAACAGTACATGTTTGCACTTGTACTTAGCATTTAGGGTTAAATGTCTGCCTCTCCAACTAGACTGTGGGTTCCTTTGGAGCAACACGTTCTCTTGTATGTCCTATTTCCCAAACTAACATGTCTGAGTGCAGGAACTATGCAATGTACATCTTAAACATTTCACTTGTGAGTGCTCAGCTCTCCTCACCTCCGGAAAAACTTGGCAAGCAGTTCCCTGTTCTTAGCTACTCCAGCTTTGCGCCCACAGTGCGGAAAGTTAAAATAAATTCGATCAAATTCTCTGTCTTGCGGTTCAAAGGCATCTGCCAGGTGGGTGCAGTCCACACCGAAGCGTACCTCGTTACCTGGCATGAAATATAGACAGGAGGATGTGATAAAGCCATGGAACAAGAGAAAAACCCTCCCTAACACGAGGTGCAAAACAGCCCAGGTCCAGGCACACAGCAGGCTGTCTGTAAATGTCCATGGGAAGATGAAGTGCGTGTGTGCCAAGTCGCTTTGGTCCAGTCAGACTCTTTGAGACCCTATGGACTGTAGCCGGCCAGGGTCCTCTGTCCATGTGATTCTCCAGGCAAGGATACTGTGAGTGGGGTGCCATGCCCTTTGGTCCAGTCAGACTCTTTGAGACCCTATGGACTGTAGCCGGCCAGGGTCCTCTGTCCATGTGATTCTCCAGGCAAGGATACTGTGAGTGGGGTGCCATGCTCTTCTCCAGGGTATCTCCCCCACGCAAGGATCGAACACGTATCTCTTAAGACTCGCATTGGCAGGCGGGTTCTTCACCACTAGAGCCACCTGGGAAGCCCCGGGGAAGACCTAGAGCAACGGTCAAGTTCCCTGAATCCCCTCTATTCCCACCCTTTCCACTTAGTGGGGGGGCGCCACAGCTGGGCGGGGCTTCGTGGAGGGCTGGGCTTCGCTACCTCGCTCGCGCAGGCGCCGTAGGTTCTCTCGGACCACCAGATCCCGGGCCAGGTCCGCTGAGAGCTGGGGACAGGTGGCGGTTAGACTCGTGTTTGGATCCAGGGTCTCACTCAGAGCTACGGCAAAAGAGAAATTCCCCTCTCCAACCAACAGGAGGCGCCGCGGGGCCATGGCCCCCACGTGCTCCAGTCTCAAGTTCTCCGAGGCGCTCTTTTTTTACGTCACTTCCTTCGCGATTCTCTTGTGGCCCCACCTCTTCACGCGTAGCTGGTTGATGACGTATCACAGCATCTGGTTGTCTTGACAAACTGGGGCCGCGACGTCCCGAGTAGGAAAATAACCATGAGAGCAAGAACGAGACACCGGCCACCCAATCCCCTCACTCCCTCACCCCATCGGAAGTGTTAAATTCTTTTGGGCCCAAGGGCGGCCCTGAGCGACTTCGTCACACCTGCCTGAGGTCTTGAGCAGTCCCTAGCTTCGGGGGGTTGGGGGCGGGGGTGGGGCAGACAGGTCGAAGGTGAAGTGAGTTCTAAGTGAACGAAGCAGGGCCGGACTGAGGCCAAGGAGAGATGGTGCTGCGTTCTGCATCCTGACTCAGAGGATTTTTAACAGCCTTCATCTCATCCGAAATGACTGCAGCCGATTATCATTGTTATTCGGAGTTTTTCCAGGTGCTTCTTTCCCCTACCTTTTATGCATTCAAGAAGTGTTGAGTGTTATGCCCCAGGCCTATGGAGGCTGTTCGATATATGGAGGAACAGGATGTGGCCTATGACTTCTCTGAGCTTGTAGTGTGGTGGAGGATGCACGGCAAAAGAGACAATTTTGATTTAGTGAGATGCAGTACTCTTGCCTGGAAAATCCCATGGACGGAGGAGCCTTGGTGTCGGAGTCGGACACGACTGAGCGACTTTACTTTCACTTTTCACTTTTATGCATTGGAGAAGGAAATGGCAACCCACTCCGGTGTTCTTGTCTGGAGAATCCCAGGGACGGGGGAGCCTGGTAGGCTGCCGTCTCTGGGGTCGCACAGAGTCGGACACTACTGAAGCGACTTAGCAGCAGCAGCAGTACTATGAATGGAGTAATTCAGGTCGCTGAGGAGCACACTGAAGGGGACCAAGTTTGGGGATGAAGTGGAAAGATTTTGTGGATGAAGTGCACCTGAGTTGAAAGCTAAGGGGACTGGGGGGGACTACACCTTTCCTGAGTCAGGAGGACTGAAAAGGCAGAAGTAACAATAAATGCAAAAGCATGATGGAAAAACACAGTAGCTGAATTTGACTGAAATGTAGTTTGAGGGAGAGTGGATAACAGATGAGACTGAAAAGCAGGGACCAGTTCATATAGGCATTTTTTATAGCCTTAACCTTACTCTGAAAACAGTGGCCAGCCACTGAAAGATTTTTAAGTAGGAAGATGACACAATTAAATTTTCATTTTCAAAAATTCTGCTTTCCTATGGAGAAGTGATAGAAGAAGAACAAGGTTGGTGGCAAGGAGTCCAGATAGAAGGTTACTGCAGTAACGGAGACTAGGGCTGGTAGTGATCTGAATTGAAACTTGGTAGTGGAGATGGACTTCCCTGGTGGCTCAGACGGTAAAGCGTCTGTCTACAACGTGGGAGACCTGGGTTTGATCCCTGGGTCGGGAAGATCCCTTGGAGAAGGAAATGGCAATCCACTCCAGTACTATTGCCTGGAAAATCCCATGGACAGAGGAGCCTGGTAGGCTACAGTCCATGGGGTCACAAAGAGTCAGACACTACTGAGCGACTTCATTTTCACTTTCAGTGGAGATGGAGGGTAGTGCACTGATTAAAAAATCAACAAGACCTAGTGATTGAATAGATGTAAGGGAGTTGAAGGAGAAACCAAGAGTCAAAGATAAGCCCCAGTTTTCAGGTTTGGACAACTAAGTGGGTGGGGATGTCTATCCTTAACAGCCCCAGGGACAGTGTCATCTGAGTACATGGCCTGAGGACTTTGTGGGACCAACTGCTCTTAGTTGTCATGCTGTTTGTTGACATAAGTGCATGCATCTATCTTCACAAAGGCCCATGATGTGCGGGCAGTTACCTTTAAACTTACAGTGTTGGCTTTGTCTCTAGCTGTGGAAAGGTGCGTGGGTGATGACCACCAAATCATGGCCACCTGGTGATCTGGGTGGTCTAAATTCTTTCTTTGCCTGGAGAACTGGGAAGGCCAGGTTTAGTGTCATCTCTTGTTTTAAAGAATATGGAACGTCAGAGTAAGGTTTGCTGTTACTCTGCTATAAAATTTTCAGACACAAGCTCCTCAACTTCAAAGTATTCATCTTCAGAGAAGGTATTGTCTTGCTCCTAAGCCAAGGGACCAGACTGAACTTTTAACCAAAATTAGAAATGGTTGGCTTTTGATTCCTTACCAAAAAAATTGAAATTCAGACATTGGTCATCTGGTATGTGCAAATTACTATTGATTGGGAGGGTATACAGAGGGAGAGGGTGCAGTAATGAAAAAGTGACAGATCTTGTCCTCAAGGGATGCATATTTCAGTGTAAAAGATTCCACACTTCCTTGAAGAACTCTAACGTGGTATAAAGTTGCTGCTGCTGCTGCTGCTAAGTCGATTCAGTCGTGTCCGACTCTGTGCGACCCCAGAGATGGCAGCCCACTAGGCTCCCCCGTCCCTGGGATTCTCCAGGCAAGAATACTGGAGTGGGTTGCCATTCCCTTCTCCAATGCATGAAAGTGAAAAGTCAAAGTGAAGTCGCTCAGTCGTGTCCAACTCTTAGCGACCTCACAGACTGCAGCCTACCAGGCTCCTCCGTCCATGCGATTTTCCAGGCAAGAGTACTGGAGTGGGGGTGCCGGTGCTTTCTCCGGGTATAAAGTTATGGATATATAAAAGTGTGAAGATAAAGTTCTGTGTGAGACAATTGAGAGAAGTTAACTTGAGGTAAGGCATCATGAAAAGGGAACGCTATATCCTAAGATGTGGCGTTTGAGCTGGGCCCAAAGGAAGGAAACCATCATTTGTTGATCATTGATCTATCATATTATCTAGTTATCCAGCTCTCACTTCTCTGTCTTCTCTTTGAAGATGGCAGTAATTAGTCCTTAAATTCTTACACCTCAAAATCACCAGAATTATTTTCTAGTTCTCCAATAGTATTAGGGTACTGAAGTTCTCTTGCCTTTTGGGGGGGAGTGTATTTAATCCATTTAGTCATCTACTACTGCTGATTGAGAGGGTAGGTCAAAGGATTTATGAACTTGGAAGGAAACAGGATGACAATTATTAAACTGAGAGGAAAGCCTAGATCTTTAGAAGGTGTACTTATGCTTGGCCAAGGACGAGAAAGGGATGTGTTTTCTGCTCTCTGGTTTGTGCAACAAACTTTTCTATTGCCACCTTTTCCCAGAGACAGGTCCTCGCCTGTTTCCTTACAAACCCACACTATGGCAGCCTCATTAATGCAGATGGCCATGCTGAAGTGTGGACGGATTGGAATGATATGTCCAAGTTTTTCCAGTATGGATGGAGATGCAACACTAATGAAGATGCCTATTCAAACCGTACCCTGATGGGCAACTGGAACCAGGAAAGATATGACCTAAAGAATATCGTGCAGCCAAAACCCTTGCCTTCCCAGGTAATCGAACTTTCTCTTCTTTGTTTTCTTCTGTTAGCAAAAGAAACACCAATGGCCATTTGAGAAACAGGAATCTGATAACTTCCAATGCTGAGATCTTTCAGGCTTCTGTTCAGTGAATGGTTGGAAGAGGGCAGCAGTCCTCAGGTGGAACGCTTATCCCACTTTACTGTCAAGCTGAATATTACGTTATTGTAAGGCTTCCCAGGTGGCTCAGTGGTAAAGAATCCGCCTGCCATGCAGGAGACACGGGTTCAGTCCCTGGGTCTGGAAGATACACTGGAGAAGGAAATAGCAACCCACTCCAGTATTCTTGCCTGGGAAATCCCATGGACAGGGGAGCCTGGTGGGCTGTAGTCCATCGGGTTACAAAGAGTTGGACACGACTTAGCTACTAAGCAACCACAGGGTAATAAAAGGATGAGTATCATGCTTTTTCTCTTGCTTTTCTTTGGATTTCATTAGTCTACAGAAATATTTATCTAATGTCTTCTGATTCAGGTTAGTTTCTCCTCTGGTCCCTGCCAGCTAGATTTGTCATTTATCTTCATCTTGCCCTGAAATCTCCTAAACAAACACACACAGGATATAAAAATTGATAGGATATAGGTTAATGCCATGTATAGATCTCTAGTCAAGCTAAAATAGTACAGAGCCTGCTAGAATGTATGCCATTGTGTCCTTTATTCCCCAGCTTTGGCTATAGACTCCTGTATTTTTAAACTACTACCTTTTCTTTCCAGTTTGGACACTACTTTGAAACAACATATGATACAAGCTACAACAACAGAAGGCCACTTTCAACCCATAGTAGGTGACCTATTCTTTTTAATTCTTATTGCCTCAGGAGGAACACAAAGAAAACTTAGATGAGTGAATGATTTATCTCTTTTCTCAGCTCTGACAGGTTTCACTGTATATTCGCTCAGAAATAACAAAGAGATTACTTACTAAGACTCCTCTTTTCTCTTCCCTCAGGGTTTAAGCGAGAACCTCACTGGTTCCCAGGACATCAACCTGAGCTGGTTCCTCCTCCATACAAATGCACAGAAAAGTCAACTTACATGACTAGTTATTCAAAGCCTCAAACTGATCATCACTCTGTGTGTGTGTGGAATCCTAGTAACTGCCAGTTTCAGAGTCCATGATTCTAAGAAAGAATAAGTTTCGTTTTTCCAGCGTAGAACGTAGGAGGGAGCCCATTTTAAGCACAACTAAGAATTTAGCTGACTGTAGCACAGTTTTACTGTCTGAATAAATAAAGCCCAACAAATTTTCTCTACCCCCACTCTTTTAAACCAAGATTTAAATGTCAAATTTAAGTTAAGTATATTTACTCTTATTCTACATTACGAGTGTTGTAGAACAGCATTGAAAAGAGTTATTTCTTTCAAATCTACAACCACTCCGCTCTTCCCTGCCTTGTGTGAGGGGCAAAGCTGCAAAATCCATCCTGACTTAGGCCACATTTGGCTAGATGCTTTCTGGATGTGAGCCTGGTAGTCATGGTCAGATAAGTTATATTTACTGTCCTTTAATGCATATCCCCTCTTAAGGACTAGAAGAAGAAATATAACTATTTTTATTAATATGGAAAATTTGAAACATAAAAAACTAGACAGAATAGTATAATGAACTAGCATGTACCATTACCCAGCTTCAACAATCGATGACCAATCTTATCTATCCCTATTTACTTTCTCTATTTTTAAATTTTTCTCTGAAATTATATAATTTCATCTATAAATATTTCAGTTTATATCTCAAAAAGAAAAGACTGTCAATTTTTGACTCCCTGATGAAGATTGCCAAAGAAAACTGCTGATCAGACAAAGCTGAGTTGTTTATTAAACCTGTGACAAGGAAGAACCTCATCTTGACACAATCTTGGTAATGATTCAGAAAGGTGATGTTAGGGTAGGATACTTTTAGGAATTTGGGATGACTCAGCCAGTTTAAGATGGGTCTTTCGTTGTGAGGAACTGGCTACAATTGAGAAAAGATTGTGAATAGTTTAGGGTTGGTGAACACTCAGAGGCAATGGTCTTAACATCAGTACTTTCCTTTTTTTTTTTTTTAATCTCCTATTTAAGATGACAATGTAATATATGGGAACTGTCTCCCATATATTACCTCCCAAACCTTCATTATTTTTTGAAACAGGTATGAATATGGAATTTATGTTATACATGATGTTGGGTAGTGACTAAGTTTTGTTTATTTCTGTATGGCTATCCAGTTGTCCCAGTATTAGTTATTAAAACGACCATCCTTTCTTCACTGCTCTTCAAAGCCATTTTTAATATAAATCAACTATCTGTGTATACTTGGGTCTGTTTCTGGGCTCTCTATTATATTCCATTAGCCTAACCGTTGTTTTTTATTTAATCCCATCTTAGCTATAATGCCTTAATTACCTCACTATCTTAATTATGATAATTGTATAAGTCTTAACATCCAGTAGATCAAATCATTTTACTTTGTGTTTCTGCAAGAGCATCTTAGCTATTTTTGACCCTTTGCATTTCCATGTAAATTTTAGAATCAGTTTGCCAAGTTCCACAAAAAAGATAGGATGTTGATGGAAATTGCATTGTATTGTTTGATCAGCTATAGAATTTGAATTATTATCTCTTACTAATATTAATAATTAATTGGTATATATTTTCCAGTATGAATATTTTATAGACACATGTTTTAAGTTTATATGTTATGTGTCTATCCTACTCCCTAGGTATCCAGTGCATTTCTTATTGTGATAAAATATAACATAAAATGTAGCATTTTAACTGTTTTTAAGTATACAATTCAGTGGCATTAAATACATGCACAGCGTTGTGCAATCATCACCACCGTTTCCAGAACTTTTGCATCATTACAAACTGAAACTCTATACCAATTAAGCAACAAATCCTCGTTCCCCTCTTCTCCTGTCCCTGGTAACCTCTATTCTATTTTCTGTGTCTATGAATTTGCCTGTTATATGTACCTCATATAAGTGGAATCATACGATATTTTTCTTTTTGTCTCTGGTTTATTTCACTTGGTTTGTTTTCAAGTGTCATCCATGTTACAGCCTGTGTCCTTTCTAGGACTTCCGTTAGATTATGCCACATTTTACTTCTCTGTTCACTCGTTAGTAGACACTTGGGTTGTTTTCGTCTTTTGGGTAGTGTGGGTGCTGCTGCTATGAACACTGCTGTGCTGTGTGCGCGTATTAGTCGCTTCGTATTGTCTGACTCTTTGCGACTCCATGGAGTGCAGCCCGCCAGGCTCGTCTGCCCATGGTGGTTCTCCAGACAAGAATACTGGAGTGGGTTGCCATGCCCTCCTCCAGGAGATCTTCTCAACCCAGGGATCGAACCCAGGTGTGTCCCGCATTGCAGGCAGATTGGATTCTTTACCAGAAGAATCCCTGAGCCACCAGGAGAGCTATGAACATTGGTGCACAGATACTTGTTTGAATCCCTGCTTTTGATTATTTTGGGCATATACCCATAAATGGAATTGCCAGCTTATGTGCTAGTTCTATTTAACAGTTTGGAAATGCCACAGTTTCCCATAGTGGCTGCACTTTTTTACATTCCCACCCGTAATGAACACACAAAGGTTCCAATTTCCCCACACCGTTACCAACACATGTTTTCTGGTGTTTTGTTTGTTTGTTTCCATTTTATAATAGCCATCCTAGTGGGTGTAAAATGGTCTCTCATGGTTTTGATTTGTGTTTTCCTAAGGGCTAGTGGTCTTGAGGATCTTTTCATGTGCTTTTCAGTTATTTGTATATTGTCTGTGGAGAAATGTTTATTCAAGTCCTTTGTTCAATTTTTAAATAATTTTATTTATTTATTTTGGGACTGTGCTGGGTCTTGGGTCTTTGTTGCTGCACAGGCTTTTCTCTAGTTGCAACGAGTGGGGGCTACTCTTTAGTAGCAGTGCACAGTCTTCTCATTGCAGTGGCTTTTCTTTTTGCTGAGCACAGGCTTTACGACACATGGGCTTCAGCAGTTGCAGTGCAAGGGCTCAGTAGTGCGATTCCCCGGCTCTAGAGTACTGGCTCAATATTTGTGGTGCACAGGCTTAGCTGTTCCACAGCATGTAGGGGTCTTCCCAGACAAGAGATTGAACCTGTGTCTCCTGCATTGGCAGGCAGATTCTTTACCACTGCTTTGCTCATTTTTGAACTGGGTTGTTTGCTTTTTTGTTGTTGAATTGTAGATGTTCTTTATATATCTTTATATATTTTGGATATTAATCTCTAATCAACTACTATATGATTTGTAAATATCACTCTGTGGGTTCTTTCATTCCCTCGTTAGTGTCCTTTGATATACAAAAGTTTTCAATTTTGATGAAGTTGAGTTTATTTGGTTTTATTTTTTTATTGCCTAAACTTTTGGTGTCATATCCAATAAATCATTGCTAAAGTCAATGTTGTGAAACTTTGTCTGTGTTTTCTTCTAAGCTCTTATGATTAGGCATTTGATTCTCTTTGAGTTAATTTTTGTGTATTATGTAAGGTAAGGGTCTAATTTCATTCTTTTGCAGGTGGATATATAGTTTTCCCAGCACCATGTGTTGTAAAGATTGTCTTTTTCCTGTTAAATGGTCTTGATGTGTTTGTCAATGATCTTTTAACTGTATATGTGAGGGATTATTTCTGGGCTCTCTATTCTTTTCCTTGGTCTGTGTCTGCCTTTATGCTGATACCACATTTTTTAAAATTATTGTAGTTTTGTAATAAGCTTTGAAATCACAAAGTGTGAATCTTCCAAGTTTGTTCCTCTTTTTCAAGATGGTTTTGTCTATTTCAGGGTCCTTTGAGATCTCATGTGAATTTTAGGGTGGAATTTTCTACCTCTGCCAAAAATATATTGGAATTTTGATAAGAATTGCTTTGACTCTGTAGGTCACTTTAGCTAGTATTAATTTCTTAACAGTATTAAGCCTTCTAATCCATGAACACAGATGAGTTTCCATTTCTGCCTTCTTTACTTTAGCAATATCTTTTACTTTTTAATGTACAAGTTTTTTGCCTCCTTAGTTGAAGCTATTCTATGTATTTTATTCTTTTTTATGCTACTGTACATGAAATTGTTTTCTTAATTTCCTTTTTTATTGTTCATTGTTAGTGTATAGAAGTGCAGCTGATTTGTATGTGTTGGTTGTATATCCGGCAATATTGCTAAACTTGTTTATTAGTTCTAATGATTTTTTTGGTGAAATCTTTAGGGTTTTATGCATGTATGATTTTTGTCTTTTGTAAATAGAGACAGTTCTGCTTTTTTCTTTCCAATTTATATGCTTTTCTTTTTCTTGCCTAATTGCTCTGGCTAGAGCTTGCAAAAATATATTGAATAGAAGTGGTGAAAGTAGATATCCCTGTCTTGATCCTAGTCTTAGAAGAAAGACTTTAAATCTTCACTATTGAGTATGATGTTGGTTATGGGTTTTTCATATCAGGTTGAGGTAATTTCCTGAAACCTGTGGCTGAATTCATAATCTTCAGTCCCAAACTTTTCCTTCTTATATATTTCATATCTTTGTGAATTCCATAGTTTTCTTTTATGTGTCTTAACTACTCTTTCTTATTTTTAATATTATATTAATATATTGCATAATAAGTTCACACAGTTGTTAAAAACAGAAAGCAAATAATTATTTTATATCCCTCTTTCTCAGCCTTCCCATTCAAACAGACACCAAGCCCTGTAAATTCTGTCCACACATTATGTCTTGATTATGTCCCTCTTTTTTAACTTTTATTTTATGTTAGAATATAGCCAGCTAACAATGTTGTGATAGTTTCAGGTGGACAGCAAAGGGACTCAGCCATACCATTCTTCCTCAAGCTCCCCTCCCATCTAGGCTGCCACATAACATTGAGCAGAGTTCCCTGTGCTATCATGTCCCTCTTTTTTACATCTCTGTCACCTTTACCATATTCCACTGTCCCATCATTTCTTACTCTTGCCCTTTTGGTTGCTGTCTCTATTTTCTATTTCAGTCCCTATTTTTCAATCACTATACCGCTCCCAGATTGAGTCTAAAAATGCAGGGTTGATCATGCTACTCACTTGGTTAAAATCTTTCACCAGCTTTTATAGCCTTCAAAATAAATTTCAAACTCCTTAGCCGTGTTTTCTCTACTCTCTGACTCTTTCTTCTTCATCTGCCACGTTCCCTCTCCAGTGCTCCTGCCTAGGCACTTCATGCTGTTCTTCCTTCTAGATGCATTTTCTTCCCTCTTAACCTTGCTAAGCCCTATAAACCTATAAAGAAATCAGTGAGACACCCACTGAGATGGCTATAACCAAACAGATAGATAACAATAATTGTTGGTGTGGATATTGAGAAATGGCTATAACCAAACAGATAGATAATGATAATTGTTGGTGTGGATATTGAGAAATGGCTATAACCAAACAGATAGATAACAATAATTGTTGGTGTGGATATTGAGAAATGGCTATAACCAAACAGATAGATAATGATAATTGTTGGTGTGGATATTGAGAAATCAGAACCCACAAACACTGCTGGTGGGAATTTTAAGTGGGCAGCTTCCTTGGAATGTAGTCTCAGAAGGCTAGATGGAAAGTTATATATAATCCGGCAATTCCACTCCTAGATAGATACTCAAGAAAAATGAAGACATATGTCCACACAAAAACTAGTACATGACTGTTCATAACAGCATTATTCATTACAGAAAAAAAGTGGAAGTAACCCAAATGTCTATGAAGTGATGAATAGGTAAATAAAATGCAGTAGATCCATGTAAAGAAATATTGTTTATCAATAAAAAAGAGGGAAGTGTTGATACATGCAACCATCTGGAGGGAATTTCAGAACATTCTGCTAAGTGAAAGAAGCTAGTCACAAAGTGCTAGATATTGTATTATTCCACTACATTAATTGTCCAAATATATAGAGACAGAAAGTAGATTAAAGGTTGCTTAGGGCTTGAGAGATGGGCATTGGACGGTGATAAGTCACCATCTTGGCTAATGAAATATCCTAAAATTGATTGTTGTGATGGATATACAACTATGATGCACTTTCAATGGGTGAATAGTATAGTAAGTGACTAGTATCTCAATAAAGCTGTTACATAATTTTGGTCAGGGATAATTGTCTCCAAGATTCCTTTTTTAAAATTTTTATTTATTTATTTCCAATTGGAGGATAATTGCTTTACAATATATTAGTTTCTACCATACAGCAACATGAATCAGTCGTGGGTATATGTCCCCTCGCTCTTGAACCTCCCTCTCTCCTCCCACCCCATCCCACCCCTCTAGGTTGTCACAGAGCTCCCTGCATCATACAGCAAATTCCCACTAGCTATCTGTTTGACATATGGTAATGTATATGTTTCAGTGTTACTCTTTGAATTTGTCCCTCCCTCTCCTTCCCCCACTGTGCCCACAAGTCTGTTCTCTATGTCTGCGTCCCGTTGTTGCAGGATTCCTTCTATGTACAAGGTAGGTAATCCTCTTAAGGGTCCCCAGAGCAGACATTTTGAGTGGACATCATAGAATCTTAACAAGTTGTGTCTTTTTGTGTGCCCCCTCTTCCACTCTTGTATTAGGGCAAAAAATATGTGTTATTTTTGTAGCTAGCACATAGTATGCACGCAAATAGTTGTTGAATGGTGATTGTAAATCTTCAGATCAAAGATCAAATCCAGGGTAATATTCAATAAAATGTGAAGTTTCAAATAGAAAAAGATTTTTCTAAGAACAAACATGTATCATTCCCAAACCGTTAGGCAAAACTTCCATTTGGTTTCTAAGTGGAAACCAAACCAAATTTATATATCTTATTGGAATTATATATATCTACTATATACCCATTTCCCAAATTTATTCTTTAATAATGATAGTTTAAAAAAAAAAAAGGTAAAGTACTTAACACAGTGCACACCTAATAGTAAGTGTTTAATAAATGTTAGCTAACATTAACACACAAAATAAATGCTAATTAAAATTGCCTCAACAAACTTCTGGCATAATTCAGACATAGAGAATGAAGTAGAATTATGGGTGAGCTAACTATAAAACTAAAGAAAAATCCCTCAAATATGCTGGCCTAGAAAAGTCCTGTACTAATAACAGTGAACAAACAGCTATAGCAAAACATGTGGTCTGGAAAAGAATAACAATAAAAAGGGTAGAGTAACTTGGGGGTGGTAATAATAAAAAAGGCAACCCTGTACAAATTTGTCAGAAACATAAATATTACACTCTAATAGACAAAGTATGATTCATTTAAGATCAAATCATTATTTCTGCTTGAGAGATCTGGTAATATACACTAAAATGATTCAAGCTGACACTTGGTTTCCAGAGCATTTTTCCATTTTTCACACTGTTTAATTCAGCCTCCATCAGTTAAGGTGTTTTTGCATACCAGTAACATAAACCCCCCCTCAAAATACACTAGACAAAAATGAGACATAGTACATTCTGAAGTAAGGAAGCTCTAGAGTTCACCAGTTTAGCAATTCAGTGACCCATCAAGGTCTCAGAGCTTTACCATCCTCCTGCTCAGCCATCATCAGTTACCATGGATGCGCCCTCATAGTTTCAAGATGGCTACTGCAGTCTATCACATTCTTATGCTCCAACATGGAGAGGAAGAAAAATCAGTCTCTTTCTCTCTGTCCCGTCTCTCTCACTCCCCCTTCCCTCCCTCACTCTCTCTTTTTAAAAGGTAAAAAGTTTTGCTATAAGTATCTCCTGCAAATTCTCCCCTCACCCCCTACCCCCACCCCCATCTCATTGGCCATAATTGGGTCATAGCCCTTTCAAGACTAATCTCGACAGAAGGAAGGGAGTTTCCATGGTTGATCTGGGTGGAGCTTGGATGAACCTTTCATTCTTCTGAAGCACATAGCTAGGAATAATATAGTGGATACCTAAACCACTCTGGGGTTCTGCTGCCAAGACTGAAGGTGGTAAATAGGCTACTTAGGCAACAGTGTCTACTACACAGCCATAAAAATTGGCTCTAAGTGTAGAAAAATCTGACTTCTGGCTAGATCATAGCATTTCAGACCCATCCGGGAGCAGTATTTTTAAGAGGAAACATTTTGAACCTGCATAAATTCACAATGTATATTGTCCTAGCTCCACACTCCTGCATCTTGAAAACTTTTGGCAATTGTTTCACGTATTTTATTTTAGTAGCATGGCCAGTCCCCAAACAGTAGGCTCTGTGAAGAAAAGAATCCTTGTGAGAAATCAGAAATCAACTGCAAGCGGCTACAGAAAAAAATGAGTTGTTTATAAGCATTTATACCAGGGCTATTTTCATTAATTGAATCAGAAGTTTGTCTAGACTCACAGAAGTGAAGCAGAGGTGTTATTGTAAAGTAGTATGTCTTTCTTTCTTTGGGCTTCCATGGTGGCTCACACAGTAAAGAATCTGCCTGCAGTGAGGGAGATCCGGGTTTGATTCCTAGGTGGAAAAGATCTCCTGGAGAAGGGAATGGCAACCCACTCCAGTATTCTTGCCTGGAGAATTCCATGGACAGAGGAGCCTGCAAACTGCAGTCCATGGGGTCGCAAAGAGCCGGCCACGACTGAGCAACTAACACACACACACACACACACACACACACACACACGTCTTTGTTTAACCTAAATAAGAATCATTTATTGATCATTTACTATAATTCTTAAAACTTAAGATACATACCATATGATATTACCTATATGTGGAATCTAAAACACGACATAGATGAACATACCTATGAAACAGAAACAGGCTTACAAACATAGAAATCAGACTTGTGGTTGCTGAGGTGGTGGGCAAATGGGGAGGGAAGGATTGGGAGCCTGGGATTAGTAGATGCAAACTATTATATGTAGGATGAATAAACAACAAGGTCCTCCTGTACAGCACAAGGAACTATATTCAATATGCTGTGATGAACCATAATGGAAAAGAATATGAAAAAAAACGTCTATACATATGGATAACTGAGTCACTTTGCTGTAGAGCAGAAATAAGCACAACACTGTAAATCAACTGTGCATGCACGTGCTAGCTGCTTCAGTCATCTCCGACTCTTTGTAACCCTAGGGACTGTAGCCTGCCAGGCTCCTCTGTCCATGGGATTCTCCAGGCAAGAATACTGGAGTGGGTTGACATGCCCTCCCCCAAGGGATCTTCCCAATCCAGGGATCGAACCCACATCTCTTATGTCTCCTGCACTGGCAGGCAGGTTCTTTACCACTAGTGCCACCTGGGAAGCCTGTTCATCAACTGGATTTCAGTATTTTAAAAAATTAAAAAAAACTTTAACTTTTTAAATGATGGATCAATGAATTGTGTTTTTCCCAGTCTTAGTAAGTGTTCACTAGCTGATTTAAAGACTACACCTGAGAGGCTTGTTTGGTGATAATCACCTGTCCTATTTATTGCTTTTGTAAGTCTGCTGAAGGCAATGCTTATCAGTGGGAAAATATCAAAGTTGAGGATACCATCTCTTCCCTGGTGACATGATTCATTTCAGAGATGCACTAAGGCATTTTCTGCATTGTCATCGAGACATCATTGAGATGTGTTATTGGAACCCAGGGCCAAAATCAAAGAGGGAGGAGAGGTAGGAACTGATCTTCTTTGAGCTCTGCCAAGAGGTTTACCTACTTTTTCTCCTTAATTTACTCTTTACAATGAGTGTAGGAATAAGCACCCCATGTTATAAGTGGAAGACTTAAAGACCATAAAGTTTTAAGTGGTTTGCTAAATTTATCCCATTAGTAAGTGTTGGAAACAGTCATTCAGACTCTAATGTCCCTGGAGCCCCCTAAAACATAATGTGATGATTAACACAAAATATTCAAACGCAAGACAGGTATCTGTTGCTGAATGATATTTATTAGCTTAATAATTTGGGCCTGCCCTTAGCATTAATAAGCTTCAGCACTAGTCACAAGGTTTTCATTCACTGGTGGGGAACTTTTCTTGTTTTAAAAAATGCATTTAGAGAAAGGGCATCTACTTCTTGGGGGCTGCAGTGACAGCCGGCTTCTCTTCACGGGTGATGGGAATGGTGCGCTCGGGGCCGGAGGCCTGTTTCCTTGGTCCATTCACAGTGAGGACCCCATCAGACGACAGGGATGAAGTAATGGCGAGAGGGTCCACGTCAGCTGGGATCCGGTATTTCCTGTGGAACTCCCGGGAGATAAAACCATGTTCATCCTAAACCAAGAGAAGAAGGAAAGAGGTAGATAAGAACAGGAAATAGCATCACTTGTCTAACACTCAGACATCCTCCTTCCCCTTAGCTGTGGCCAAATGCATGGCAACATGAGAGAAAGCAAAATGGTTCTGTTGGGTCTATGATGGAATTGCCTAAGTGGTCACTCCTACCAATGAGAATCTGAGAGGTCTGAACAGCCAAACTTCTTAGCTCTCCAAGCCCTGAGCTGTGGATATGTTCAGCAGTATTTCCCAACGGTTTTGGATCAGTGTTTGTTGGGCCCACAGGATTTGGAATATCATCTCGATTTAAAACTTGAATCTCTTAAGGAAGCCCAGAAATTGTCCTGATGCTTCAGGAATGTTCCAGACCAATAGGTATAATAATGATAATAACAAAAACAATAATAAAGACTACACCCAGAAGACTGATCTAAATTAAATCAGCAAAACTGAAACAGCCTAAGGACCTCACACTAGACTATTGGATGCACAAGTTACTGTGTTATAACTAATCAGTAAGAAGCAAACTCACTGAAAAACTCTCCCAGAAAGTAACGAGCAGTTATCTCATTCTTTAGAATTCTCCTGAAAAATTCCATCCCTAACCTTTATAACTCATGCATCTCAAACATTTATTTAGATGGGCTGTCAACTGATTTCCACACGGGTCTAGCGTATTAGGAGCTGAGTACAGCTCTGAAATTTAGGCAAACGAAGTAGTTCAGCATTAAGATGGGCTAAAGAGAATTACGCTAAAGCTGAAACTCCAGTACTTTTGGCCACCTCATGCGAAGAGTTGACTCATTGGAAAAGACTTTGATGCCGGGAGGGATTGGGGGCAGGAGGAGAAGGGGACAACAGAGGATGAGATGGCTGAATGGCATCACCAACTTGATGGACATGAATTTGAGTGAACTCTGGGAGTTGGTGATGGACAGGGAGGCCTGGCGTGCTGTGGTTCATGGGGTCGCAAAGAGTCGGACACGACTGAGCGACTGAACTGAACTGACTGAACTGAAAGAGAAGTGACTTCTGGAATACCTAAAAGTCTCAAATTCAAGGGCCTTCCAAGTGCATGCAGTTAATACAATTATGTAAAACAATCAGATGTCTGAAACCACTATCTAAGTCCGTGGTCTTCAGCCTTGACTGTGCATTAGAATTCCCTAGGGAGCTTTTTAAAAATCTTGATTTAAATGATTTGAGATATGCATGAGTATTTTTTTTTTAATTCCTCTAGTAATTTTAACTTTGGCAAAGTTGAGAACCACTGGCTTAAACAGGAAGTTAACATCCCATCTATCCCTGAGGCAATCAAATCAAAATAAGCAACAAAGATCTGGCCAAAACAACAACCCTGTTCCTGACCCCAGTGGCTTAGGACTGGAATGTTGCAGGCCTCAGGGGCTGAGGGCAGTATCTGGCATATAGCATGCCCTGGAAAAAGAGCAGAAGAGAAAGTCAGCTACATACCTGGCGCTCTTCATGTTTGCCATGCACCTCAATCACATCTCCCAGCACCTTGACCTTGAGTTCCTCTGGGGAGAAGTGCTTCACATCCAGGTTGACAGAGAATCTGTCCTTCTCCAGACGCATCTGGAAATGGCAAGGTGGGGACGGGGTAAGAGAAAGGGTAGGAATGTAAATGATACTAGTACAATCTCATCACTCTGCCGATTTGCTCTCTGTCCAGGTCGTTCATCCTCCTGTTTTTAGCTAAAAATTCCTTTTTGAATAAACATGCCCTCTGGCTCAGGGGCATCACCGTAGTGGTACCCCAGGCACAGCACTTGGTCGTCAGGCCCAAACTTTATTTACAGGGACAGGGAAGGAGACAGGCCACCCCGGGGACAAAGTACAAGGACGGGCCGCGGCGTGCCTTGTGCTGCTTCTCCAAGCCAAGGCCTGGCCTTGTCGTTTGTCTGTAAGACAAAGGCCCCTTCTTCTTACTCAGGTCTCTGCCAAGTTTCCCACCCACTCAATCTGGAATGTTCTGCTAGCTCCCATTGTCCTTCCAAAGCCCTTGCCCACTGAGCTCCTGTTTACTCACACATGAATATTTTTAAACCAGAGTGTTATCTGTGACAGCTTCTGTCACTCTTATCTGTTCACCCCATTCTCCCACCGTCTTAGGACAACTGGAGGGGGGGGGTCCCTAAAGTGGACCTACATTCTATTCTCATTAGGCTTGGACCCAGGCCAGCGCCCTGTCACAACCCTTAGAAACCCGGAAAATCATAGGTGAGGGAATAAGAAGGAAGAAAATAGTGGTTGCTGTCTCCAGCTCCATGCAGCAGGGGTGGAAAGCTCAGGATGAGGCAAGACTGTCTTCCTGGCTCTGAAACGTGAGATGACAGTATTTGTCAGGAGTGTGAGGTGTTAGAAGGGGTGAGCAAAGGAGTCTGAAGGCAACTCTTTCCCTGTAGATTGTTATGAACCAAACCAGAAAGGGACATCCTACCCAGAAGATAAGGAATAGAGAATGGCCTTCATAGTGCATGGAAAATGTAACAAATAGGATACAGAGGAGCACACCAAATACAAATAGGTGACTGGGGAAGAGAGGAACTAGGGGCCTCACCCGTCTTCACTGCAGGACACACAAGTGCCTAAGACATGTAGGACCCTTAGGCATAGATTTAGGCCAGGAGGAAAAGGACAGTGGATGGAGATGCTTCCAGAAGGTTCCAGAATGAACTCTCCTGTCCGGGAAAAGGGGAGACTTACCTCTGAGAGGCCAGTGTCAATCCAGCTGGGTGCCCGCAGAAATGAGGGCGGCCGAAGGTAGAAGGGGCTCAGGGAAGTAGAAGCTGGGAAGAGATCAGACTCTAACAGGTGCTCGCCAAAAAACTGGTCAAAGAGGCGGCTGGGAGAGTGGAAAGGGAAGAAGGGGCGGCGGATCCAGGGGTGGTGGATGGCGATATCCATGGTGGTTAGGTGAGTGTGGGGCGTCAGCTGGCTGGTCAGCTCCTTCAGCCGCAGCTGCAGCCAGCCCCTTATATACGCAGTCTTGTGAAGCTTCTGGAATGGTGATGTCAGGAGTTTTATTATCCCAGCTCACCGCCCGTTCATGAGGACTTGTGATTGGGGATTTGGCAGTATGACACATACCCAGTACTCACTGAGCTAAGAAAAGAGAAATACAAACGCGCCTGAGCTGGCCAGTGACCTGTCCTGGTCTTGTTTCACTAGCTTTCTGTCCACACCCAATGGCACCCACCCCCACCCCCTCCTCTGGAGTTGGGACTGAGTCAGGAATCCCAAGCGGCGGGCAGTGTGCCCCTCCTCCTCCCCTGCCGCCCTGCATGCCAAGGGAATGGGGCCAGCAGCTATCTTGGGCCTGGGCAGGAACTGGAATCTTCCTAGGCTGGGCCCCAGGGACATTAACTCTTTGTGGGTCCCTGGGGGAGAGCAGTGACCACCAGCATGGCCGTGGCGGGTTTCCACGTGGTGCCCTGGGTTGCGCTGGGTTCAGAGAGGACCCTGACATTCGCGGGGAAGGCTCCTCACCCCACCCCCAAATAAAGGGTAGAATGTTGTTTGCATCTTTCACTTTCCGCGGCTGGCAGAACCTTAAACCGAGGGGAGAGCTGTATGAAGTGGGGTGCCGATTGTCTGCCACTGGGGAGGAGAAGAGGAGGTGGAGAAAAACGTGCAAACTGTTGGTGAGGGTCTCAGCGAGGCCTCTCCCGGCCGTGGGCAGCAGCCTCTCCACGCCGGCTCGCTTCCCAGCCCCGACCCCCAGCTGTCCCGGTGCGGGGTGGGGGTGGGGGTGGGGGTTGGGGTGGAGGTGCAGGGCGGGAGAGGCTTGTGACAGCTGAAGGGTGTGCAGGGGAGGGGACGGGGGTCCAGGCGGCGCGGGTCACACGCTGGTCGCGGGCGCTCGCCGCCCCTCCCCCGCCGGGCTCCGCACTATTTTGGGTGGTGTAGACCCCGCCCCCACCCCCGCCGCGCCCCGGCTCCGCGGCAGCTGGAGGGGTCCCGCCGCGCCTGTTGGGGCCGCACCTCGGACCGGGGCCGCCGGCGCGTCTGCAGCCATGTCGGGCCGCTCGGTGCCACATGCCCACCCGGCCACCGCCGAGTACGAGTTTGCCAACCCGAGCCGCCTGGGCGAGCAGCGCTTCGGGGAAGGTATGGCACGGACGCCACCCCACCCCTCTTGCCTCCCACCCCCACCTCCGGAGATTCTGGGCTGACCTCCCAATGGTAACTGGCCTCCACCCCACTCCGGGCTTAACTGAACTCCTGGGGCGAGTCATCTCCCACCCCAGACTCCCCCCTCGCCGCCCCCTCCAAGCCGGGCGCGCTCCCCTTCCTATTGGCCTCGGTGCAGATGCTGCCCGCAGGGCTCGGAATCTGCCCCTAAGCGACCCCCACCCCACCCCACCCTACCCCGCCCCCCAGGGCCTTTCCCCCCTCTTCGGCCCACCCAGACCCCGTTTGCCTTGCTCTCCTCTACCCCAGTGTATCCCCTTTCTCCATCCCCTCTCCCCAGCCGCCTCCCTGCAGCCTGCGGGACCCTCCCCTGCTTCTCCTTCCTCGGCTGCCGCCTTCAGCAGGCCTCCTGCTCTCTCACTTCATCCTCCTTCATCCCGCCCTCTCGCTTTCTCTCTCTCTCTGTCCCGCAGGCCTCCTGCCAGAAGAGATCCTGACCCCTACCCTCTACCACGGCTATTATGTCCGGCCCCGGGCCGCGCCAGGTGGGGAGGGCAGCCGGGCAGGGGCCTCCGAGCTTCGGCTCAGCGAGGGCAAGTTCCAGGCGTTTCTGGACGTGAGCCACTTTACCCCAGATGAGGTGACCGTAAGGACTGTGGACAACCTCCTGGAGGTGTCCGCCCGGCACCCGCAGCGCCTGGACCGCCATGGCTTCGTGTCGCGCGAGTTCTGCCGCACCTACGTCCTGCCCGCCGACGTTGACCCCTGGCGGGTCCGCGCCGCGCTCTCCCACGACGGCATCCTCAACCTGGAGGCGCCTCGAGGCGGCCGACATTTGGACACAGAGGTCAACGAGGTCTACATCTCCTTGCTCCCAGCGCCCCCTGATCCAGAGGAAGAGGAGGAGGCCGTCGGTGTTGAGCCCTGAGCGCCACAGACCCAGCACCCACTGAACCCCTTTCTAGTTCCCGGCCCCTGATAGAAGCAGCTGCCCAGCACCCCGGAGGTAGCCGCATCCTTGGGGGAAGGGAAACGTGCATGGTCACAGTGTATGGTTTGGTCCCTTGGGACGTGTCATAGCATTTTGTTTGTTTGTTTGTTTGTTTCGTTTAGTTTTGGGTGGAGCTGAATAAACCCACATCTCAGGGCCTTGTTGTGCTGCTCCCTATTCTGTGGCCTGGAGGAGGGCATGGGCAGGGAAGGAGACAAAAACGTCCTCAGTTAGGTGGACCCAACTTCACAGCACTCTGAACTCACACGTGGATGCTGAGATCACACCCGGAAGCTGACACTGGCTCCACATCAAATTCCTGGCCAGGATTTTCTCACAGTGCAACAAAAGAGAGTGTGATCCTGGGAGGGGAAAGGGGTATGTCATCCAAACAGCCCGGAGGGCACTGTCTGAGCTGGTGATTAGAGACACAAAAACAAGGGTCTCCAGACTGTCTGGCCTGTTTTGGGTAGGGGTTGGGAAAACGGCTTTTGGATGCAGAGATGCCTAAAGCCCTGGTCTGCCCACTGAAATTGGCCTCTGATTCTGAGGGATCGAGAATGCAGAGCCAGCAACATAGACACAGAAGCCTCTGCCATTGTTGCTGAACCACAAAGTTTCCCCACTCTCTGCCTGGGAGAGAAAGCACTTGTTTCTAGTCGTGATACATCCCAAAGAGAGGAATCCCTGCATCCCTCCACCCAGTCCAAGGGTATTGGTTTGGTGATGATGGCCAGGGAAGCTTCCTTTGGCAGTAGAGTCTCAGTACTAGGAGTATGGTGTATTCAAAAAAGCCTGGAGGGTTGACCTCTTAATTTCTTTCTGTAATCAAGAGAGCATGAATGTGTATGATTGGAGGAATGTGCAGAAGACCTCGACCCCAAATACATCTTCTACTAGGTTGTAATGGACATCTGAAATTATCCCATTTAAGTGGTTGGTTGATTCTTAACTTTTTCATAGACCCTTTTGAGAAAATCTTACAAAAGCAATAGATCCTCTTACCAGAAAAATACACATGCTCTGAAATGTGGTGCACAATTTGAACAGGTTCACACAGCTCTTGAGATCCATTTATATGCCCTCTTAAGGATCTGTGGACTCCCGGGAAAAGAACCCTCACTTAAATAATTCAATTCTTGGTTAAAAATTGCCATCTGTTAAAAATTAAAGCATGCCTTAGAGAAATAACTATTGATACATTCTTTTGTTCACTCATTCAACAAATATTTATTTAACCCCCAAGTAACATGGCATGGAGGTTATACACTGTAAATATAAATTTAAAACTATGCTCCTTTGCTGTCTACTCTCAAGAATCTTAACATCTAGTTGAGAAGAAAAGTAATTTTAAAAGGATCCTCTTTAGACTTCTATTACAACAGCTTTGCTTTGATCTGTTTTATAATTTTACTTGAGCTTCATTTAAAAGAAAAGTTTCCTTAGCTAGAAAAAAATTGCAACCTCTGATTTTGTCCAAATCCCCAATCCATTCAAACACTTTGAAGATTCTTAGTCAACTTCTGGGACATTTTCAGTGACAGAGAGCCTAGAACTTCACAAAGTAGCTCACTTCATTTTCTTTTTGGACACATCTGTTATAAATTCTTCCTTCTATTGAACCAAAATCTGCATTTCAGTAACTTTTTCCCACTGGTTTTCTTTCCCAGTAAAACATGCCTAATTCTTTTAACCATATTTTATAGGACTTTCCATACCACTTACAACTCAGACAACTTTCTCTTGAAGACACTGCCTCTTGAAGTGTAACTTGAAATTCAACATGTAAACCTAAAACTGTTATTCCAATCAGGCACTGACTGGTACATATTTCAGTGGAATAATCAATACCCTTGTTTATCACTCTGCTGCTGCTGCTGCTAAGTCGCTTCAGTCGTATCCAACTCTGTGCAATCTCATAGACGGCAGCCCACCAGGCTCCCCCATCCCCGGCATTCTCCAGACAAGAACACTGGAGTGGGTTGCCATTTCCTTCTCCAATGCATGAAAGTGAAAAGTGAAAGTGAAGTCGCTCAGTTGTGTCCAACTCTTAGCAACCCCATGGACTGCAGCCTACCAGGCTCCTCCGTCCATGGAATTTTCCAGGCAAGAGGACTGGAGTGGGGCGCCATTGCCTTCTCCAGTTTATCACTCTAGACTTCTATTAATGCTGCTTAAAGTGTATCAGGTTTTCTGACTGCCACAACACAGTGCTGGTTCCTTTGGAGTGCGTTTTCCTTTAAATTAGAGAAAGTAGCTGAAAAGGGACCAGATGATGAACGGCTTTGAGTACCAGGCTAAGAAGTTTGGGTAACAGGATGAAAAGAATACAGTTAATAGTAGAGTACAGAGTGGTTTGCTAGGGAGAAGCATGGCCATGAAATAAGAGGCTAGTGCAATGGTTTGGCACCAGATAATAAGGCAAGATGCTATACTATCTAACAATTAGCTGAGAACAAAAAGTAATAATAATAACCATAGCTAGGACTTACTGAAAGGGTCCCATGTGTCAGGTCCTGGATTAGAGTTTTACATACATTATCTCACTTAATTTTCACCACAATCCTATAAGTCTGTCACTCTTTTTATCCCTGTTTTTCATAAAGAAAGAAGATGGAGGAAGAATGAAGAGTCCAGGGTACTCTCTGTGGAGTACAGGGCTGAGTGCTGGATTCTGAACATCCTTAAGGGACACACAAATAATTGGGTGTTTAAACAATACACTAAAGATGGAGTGGGAACACTGCAGTATTGGTTCCAAAAATTCTCCAAGAGTCCCTATTTTCTACTAAGGAATTTGCTCAACTACATCCTACTTGCCAATGAGTGTGGAATGAGTCTAACTTTGGTCATTGGAGAAGCTGAGTTGAGATTAAATGGAGATTCCATAGTTCTGTACTGACAAGGAAGAAGTGAATAGTTAAGAAGTGCTGAGATCACTCCAATCATAAAATCAGAAAGGGCGTTAAGTAATGAGTTCAGTCCTCTATTTTCACAGGTCCTAGAAAAAAAGTGATTTGCCCACATTCATTCCACTAGCAAGAGAGAACACAAAAGGAATACATTTCCCTAAATTTTAGTTTCCAAAAGAGTCCAGTCTTCAAACCCAGATTCTGGACAAGGATAATAAGAGACTGATACCAGTAACCATCAAAGTGAAACGCAATTAAACCTGAGTAGTGCTGGGGACACATAGGTAAGACTTTTATTATAGAAGATATATTTCAATGACAGTGTGATGTAGTAGAAAGACATTTCCTAAGGAAACCCAGAACCCTTTTCTATCTCAGGTTTCTTTTTACTGAAGCTTGAGGCTCAGAGTTGACACTTCCCAAAGCAGCTCCAAATCCCGAAGGTGAGATCGCTCTCACCTGGAGCTCGTGTGTGTTCCTTTACCCTCTGGCTGGAAGCAGTCACCTGGGAATCTTTCCAGCAGGTGGCTTCCAAAGTCCAACCAGTTAGGTTGAAATCTGACACTGGTAGAGAGTCCCCGGGAGCTGCTGCTGAAAGCTGAACCGGGAACCAGGAAACTCACAAGCCTCTTTCGGTGGAAAAAGAGCCGGGCTCCCCGGGATACAGAGCACCATGGGAAACCAGCTCTGCTGTGGGAGAAGCTGGTGAGTAGGGGGAAAGGTCAGAGGGCAAGGTCTCTGCTGGTGGACCCAGAGGCCCCAAGGATAAGAGAAAGCCTGCGCGTAGCGCTCTGCCAACTCCCCACTGTCACCTTCTTCACCTGGCACCCCCAGGAGCAGCACCCCATTTTCTGCCCCCTCCTTTCAGGAAACCTCAAAACCACAGCCAAGGCAGCTGCCTGCCAAATGAGGAGGACAGAAATGGAATGGTGAATCGATGTTTTCTTCTGTTTGTCTTCCTCTTCCTCCTCGTTCCCTTTATTCTCTTCCTTTCTCCCCCAGATAATGGTAATAACTTGAGAACTTATTATGTTCCAGGCACTTAATAATCTCCTTTAATTTTCCCAACAATTTGGAGGGAGGTGTGGCCTTACCCCTTCTGTTTTACAGCTAAGAAGCTAAGGCTCAGAGAAGTTAACTAATTTGTCTGAGGTCACATGGCTAGTAAGCAAATAAACCAAGATTCCAACCCAGACCTGTCTGACTTCAAAGCCCCTACTTTTTTTTTTTTGTCTATACCATACAGCACGTGTGATCTTAGTCTCCCAACCAGGGATGGCATTCTCGCCCCCTGCATCGGAAGCATGGAGTCAACCACTGGACCGCCAGGGAAGCCCCTCAAAGCCCATACTTTTAACCACTACATAATACCATCTCCAGAATCAAGTAAATCAACTGGAGAAATGTTTATTTAAAAGGGTAAGCAGTGAGGAGAAGGAGAATATCCATGGAATGTTTGAATATAACTTTCACATTTGTTTGCTGTGTGAGAAATATTTAAAGGGTAGAAGTGAGAAGGAGAATATCTAAGGAATATTGGAATATAACTTTCACATTTGTTTGCTGTGTGACCTTAGGCAAATCCTGTGACTTCTCTTCTTCCTCATACATTAATGTAGATAACACTGGATAACACTACTTATGTTGTTTAGATCACAGACTTGAAGAGCAGATAATATGGGAAAGCCTCAAAATAAATGAATTGTCTTTATTGTTCTTTTCCAGTATTATCATCACTGTTGTTAAACAGCAAAAGTTCAGCGAAGTAAATTTTCAAAATTTAATTGACTTTATTGAAGGGCTCATGATGAGGTAGCATCTTATCTAGCGAGTAGAAAGGAGCTCTGAGAAGCTGTACAAAATGGAAGGCTTTCATAGGCAGAAGAGGGAGGGGTCAGAGAAGAGCAGATGACCTCATTTTCCTCTGGGCAATGGAAAAAGTCTATGTGACAGACTACCCCACTGGTGCTGACCAGATAATTCCAAACTGAGCATATAAGACTATGTTCCCGGGGAAGGTTGAAACTCCAGTTATGCTAGGTATCAAGCCATGGTTTGATGATGTGAGATGAGCCACATCAAGCCACACCCTTCAAGGCCTGTTATTTCTTTTTAACACTATAACCCACTGGACCTGGTTTTATCCTGTCCACCTCTTTCTTCTATACTATTCCAGGCCTGCATCTGTCTTGAGGGTATCCTGTTTCTGAATAAAGTATCATGTTTAGAGAGATAGGTGAGGTACATTGAAAAGCACATTGGATTCATGTCCTGTTGCTACTATTCATTCATGTATCCATTCACTTGTTAAACAGATATTTTTTGAACACCTATGTGTACCAGCCATAATGATAGAGTCAGAAGGCAAAGTAAAAATAAGAAATTTGGTCCCTGCCTTCTTGAGTAAGATACCAAAGTTTTAGGTCCCTAGTTGGCTCATTTATAAAACAAGAACAAATAATTTTCCAGAATATTGTCAGGATTGAAAAAACAAATGAAGCACTTTTACAACTCTGAGATATCCTATAGACATAAGACATCTAGAAACATAAAAAATCCCAGAGAAGGGGGGGTAAAGTGTCTTTTACTCCCTTTTTTCCCAAGTTTTCATATCCTTCATGTTTGGTTATTTCTTCCTCTGATGACGGTAGTCATAGTAGTCAGCTTTGACCATTGCTCATTATACACCAGCCACTTAGCTGAGTATTTTACATCTATTTTTTTATTTAATTTTTACAGTAATGCCATGAGGTTTAAGGGCTTCCCTGGTGGCTCAGAGGTTAAAGCATCTGCCTGCAATGCGGAGACCTGGGTTCAATCCCTGGGTCAGAAAGATCCCCTGGAGAAGGGAATGGCAACACACTCCAGTATTCTTGCCTGGAGAATCCCATGGACGGAGGAGCTTGGTGGGCTACAGTCCACGGGGTTGCAGAGTCGGACACGACTGAGCAACTTCACTTTCATGAGGTTTAATTTCTATTATTATCTTCATTTAATTAATAAGAAAATGGAGGGACTTCCCTGGCAGTCCAGTGGTTAAAACTCCTTGCTTGTATTGCAGGGGATATGGGATTGTTCTTTGGTCAGGGAACTAAGATCCTGCATGCCATGTGGCACAGTCAAAAAATTTTTTTAAATAAATAAAATGAAAATGGAAGCCTCATGAAGTAGAAAACTTGCTAAAGATCATAGAGCTAGTCTGATACTGTCAATCTAAATCTAGAGCCTGGCTAGAAACACTACACCAGATAACCTAACCAAGATATATATTTTTTCCTCTTGAATATTAGTAGGATTGGGTAAATATTGTTCTTCTCTATTTCTCAAACTTCCAGAAACTTAAAGGCACTACGACAATTGAAAAGACTTTTATAGAAATTTTTATTCTGATTACAAAAGTAATACATATTCATTGTAGAACATTTGGAAAATACCAAAGAGCAGAAAGTAAGAAACAACCATAAATATAAGCACCCAGAGATGACAGGAACATTTCAGTGTATTTCCATGTAATCCTTTTAAAATTTTTATATGCATAGTTTTTATTCCAAAACATATTGGCTTTTTATTATCTTAATAAAGAGGAAAAATTTCCATGCTATTAGGTGTTCTTCCAACATCTTTCTTAAATGAATGTATGATATTCCATTGATTGGAGATGCCATTTATTTAGTTAGTTCCCAATGTTGAATATTTAGAATATTTCCTATTTTTTGAAATTATAAATAATGCTATAATAAGTATCCATATATGCACCTGATTATAGGTTAGAACTGCTACATCAGTGGTTACATACATTTATGTTTAAGGCCTCTCATACTTATTGCCAAGTCCATTCTAGAAAAATTGCACCAATTTTTATTCTTACTACCAATATAGGAGAGTACTCATTTGGTTTCCTTAATTCTGAGCTAAAAATAAAATCCTATCACCCACGAGTCTAACTGAATATTCCATCTGGGTTCATGTCCCGGCATTGTGCAACATCCAACTTGGGAACAGGCTCTGCTCACTAAATCTGAGTCACCCAAGTGGATCTTATTTTAGAATTATTATTTTCTTTATCAGTTTAAGTAGAAGTAAGTAGGAAGAGAGTAGTGACCAGGGGCAAGGACTTAGAGGCTAGGATTAGGCTATGCTTATGCAATGGTAAGAGAAAGGAAGAGCTGAAGTGGCAGAAGAGGAAGTAGACAGACCCAGAAATAGTTTCAAAGCTTTTTTTTCTGAACCACCTGTAGAGTTTGGATGGAGACTAACTGCTCTCAACTCAGCAAGCTGCATTAAAACCAAAAATCAAACCAAAACACAAACCTCTGTCAGATATGTGTGGAAAAATCCTAAGTTTTCTAGAGTCGTAAAATGAACATGATTTAGAAGTCCTCTTCCCCCTTTCTTTTTAATTAGCTAAAGAAGGAAACTTCCTTGGGGAGACAGAAGTCAGACAAATAGAGTTGGCTCTGGTGAGAGCTGGAAATGTACTAGCAAGAAAAAGCATCCGGAGTAAGCCACGAAGTATTCAGCCTATTTCCTCAGACAAGTGTTGTTCTCTGGCCATCAAACAGTTGACAATCATGTAGACATGCTGGCTCCAGCAGGGACCCTAGGGGCTCAGAAATAAGTATAAGAGAGCTGTCCTGCAGGGAAGGCAGTGTAGCTGAGTCACTCACCAAATTCAGAGCTTCCTGGGCTGTGGACGTCAAAGGTTAAACTTCTCTCTCTGTTAATAAGAAACAAGGACAAAGAAGCAGGGATGGAGGTCACCTGTCAGGAAAGGGCTTTGTGGAGCCTTAATTAGTCAGCCCTGGTTGTGGCAGCTTCTGTGACTCCCAGGATAAGAATCCTGGGTTGACAGACCCTGAAAAAAAGAAGCGAAAGGAAAAGCAAGAGGGTCTTTGAATCCAGGAATATCCCCTTATTTGGCAGGATTCCCTTACCCTCTGCTGAGATTAGCCTGTTAGACAATCCCAGAATAGCCCTCAATCCAACTACATCCCTGGCATGTAGCGCCTGCTTGCCTGGGGCTATATTTTGGGTTTGGTTGTGTCAGTTGTACCACTCCACCTTCCAGAACCATCCCCTTGGGAGAGGTGTGCTACCCTTGAGAAATGCTCTGGGGCTGGCTCAGGGTGAATCTTTGTTAGAGGGAGGTGAGGGAAAGTCATCCCACCAGAATGTTAAGGATACCACAGAGCAAAGGATGCAGGAGGGAAGACAGAGGCCAGGTTCTTACACATAGCTGATCTGTTTTTGCTTTCACAGGAGCTGTACATCAACTTTACAGAGGAAGAAGAAAATAGGTAATGGGAGTTGGGGGTGGGGAGTGCTGGGGGGAGTGCAAATTAGAGAAAAGAGAATAATAGAACCAGTGTCTTAAGAAAGGGTGTAAGGTGGAGCAAGGCTAAAAGGAGATAGTCCACCAAAGAGATCTTTAGGTTACTGTGTTCCAGACCACCTCTGAAACTCTGAACCTCATCCTTTCCATTATCTCAGAGTGGCGAGGTTGGTTGTTCATTCTTTCATTCATCCAGCAAAAATTTACAGAACACTTATAGTGTATGTGGAGCACTCTGCAGGATCTGGAGGAGGCAGAGAGGCATGAGGGGAAGGGTACACCGAGGTCTGGCCCTAGAAGAGCTGAAAATCAAGTTTGAGAGAGAGATACACATAAACAAAGAATCGTAATGCCATGCACCAGTGCTCCCAACAGCACCACACTCAGGCTGTTAAAGAAGGCGGGAAAACACCCATATTGAAGGAATAATAGCAAGTTTATAAGGTGGAAGAGAAGCAGGGAGCATGCAGAAACAGGAAGAGAGAGAAGAGAATGACTTTATGAAAAGTGATCAAATGTTTGCTGAAGCTGAGCTCTTACCACATTGGACTGTGTCTATATACTTTGGTCTCCCCTAGTCGACTGCAAGCTCCCTGCAGTGGAGAAAACAGCCAACTCATCCTTCTATCCCCAGAATGCGGACACAGAGCCTGGCATGCCATGGGCTCTCAATATATAATTGTTTTGGGTTTTTTTGTTTTTACTTTATTTTGGCTGTGCTGGGTCTTTGTTGCGGTGCAAGGACTGTGTTATGGCACATGGGTTTAGCTGCTCCTCTGGCATGTGGGGATCTTAGTTCCCTGACTAGAGATTGAACCTGTATTCCCTTCATTGGAAGGCGGATTCTTAACCACTGGACCATTAGGAAAGTCCCAACATAAAATTGTAAAATTATGTTAGGGGCTGCTGAAACATTAGGATGGAAGGTATTATTGGCAGATCGTAAAAGGGCCAGGTTGTATACTCTGCTAAGGAGTTTGGATGTGGGAATGGTGGAAGTGAGAGATGAGAGGAGAGGCAGGGAGATTAGTCAGAAGCCCACCATCATAGTTTAACAGAGATTTGAAGAGGGCAATTTCAATAGAGACAGAAGAGAAAGCGGATTAAAGTCGGATTTCTTCCTCTCAGGGAGCCAAGCAAGACGAACACTGAGGCGGCAGCAGCAGCAGCCGCAGCATGAGTGGTGGCGGCAACTGAATGACACGAAGGTAATGACAAGCCTCGGTCCCTCCTAGGAGGCCGTTCAGACCTGGCACCCCAGGACTCAGCTTGTCCAGCCTGAGACAGAGGGGGAAAGGGAGCAACCAAGCCAAGAATCTCCCTTAATGCTGTTCGTTCCTCTCAGGACCACGACACAATGGGACACACGTACGAGCAGGTGTTAAGGCAGCCTGTGTCTCAGGAGAGGAGTCGTCAAAGCCTCAGGTCGGAGGAGGGCAGCTTGTATTATGCAGACATTCAACTGTACAGACTTCCCCAGCCACGCTCTGTCCAGGAGGTGAAGCACCTGCAGTTAAAAAATGCTACAGAGTATGCGACCCTTCGCTTCCCCCAGGTCACACCTCGCTATGACAGCAAGAACGGGACCCTTGTGTGAGCCCTGATGGGTGAGGTACCTGTTGGCATCATTTGATCACTACGGCTTCGGGGGACTGGCTGGCAGCCTAGGAACAGTGGACACCTTTTAGGCTTAAAGAACTCCAGAGACCCTGGAATTGCAAACTCCCAGTCCTGTGCTCTGCCTCGGCCTATCTCTTATTTGCCACCATTAGCTTGGGGTCGTATTTGAGTTACTTGGGGGTGGATGGAGTTGTACAGAATGAGGGCACTAGGTTGAGTGTGCAAGAAGGTGGGGTTTTGACCCCTATCTTTGCTCCTGGCCTCTGGGAAAGTGCAGAAAGAACAGGTTACCCTTGAAGCACTTGCACTTGAGCTGACTTTATTGGAGTTCATTTGATGGTGTCTCTTCTATACACCTTCAGCTCCAAAGCTGAAGAAGAGATGTTCTGGGAAGCATTCAGAGCTCTTGTACACAGCTCCTAGATCTGGGTTGGGCAAATTCCTCAGAGGCTGGGTCAAAAGGGTCCAGACCCTACACAAACAAGTGAGGGCAGGGACTGAAGTATGGAGCAAGTGTCTTCGGACCATCGATTGCAAGGACGTCAAGTCACTGATGTCGACAGCACTGCGAGGCCCAGAAACTTCCCCTTAAGCTGGACTGTTTTCTCTCAGGGATACGGAGCCGTTAGGATCAATAAATCGCATAAGGAACCTGGTTGGTGCGTTTTCTTGGGTGGAGGTCTGCGAGCTCTCATTCAGACTCAGGGCGGTAAGGAAGACCAACCACTTTCCAACACCCTACCGGGTGCTACGGAAGCAGAGCCCCCCGGGTGCGGTTGGCAAGCACTGAAGGCTGCTTCCCAGCTGCGAAGGCGGAGCTCCGGGGCGGGGTCTGGGTCGAGTAGGCAGGGGCAGGGTTCTGGGAATCAGGAGGCGGGGTCCGAGCCAGCAAGAGGCAGGTCTAGACGGGCAAGGGGCGGAGTTCTGGCCCTCAGGAGGCGGGGCCTGGCCGGCAGGAGGCGTGGTGAAGGCTGGCAGGCAATGCGCTCTGGGCCATTAGGAGGCGGGTCTGGACAAGCAGGGGGCGGGGTCAGGTCCGTAGGGGGCGGAGCCCGGGAGGACGAAGGCGGGCTCCCGCCCGCTGGAGGCGGATCGGTCCAGGCCGGGCTCTGCCGTCGCCATGGCAACGAGCACGCAGAGGCGACACTACAGCAGGAGGAGGTGGTTCTCAGAAAGGCTGGGGACGGAGATGCGGAACCAGACACATCGACGATTTAAAAGGTAGGTGCTGAAAGGTGGTGTGTAGCTGGAAAGTATTATCATCACCGGTTAAACTTCCCAGATCAGAACTGGGGGCAAACGGAGGGGTGAGGGTGTGGTGGGAAGGAGGTGGGAGTTTCAGGTTCCAAACCCTCTCAGAGCTTTTGCAGGTTCTTAAGAGTGCTGTCCTTGAGTCATACTTTCAGAGCTTGAAGACTTCCCTTTCTCAAGCTGTACACCATTCTCCCCAAATACCGCGGCCCCTGGCTTTGTTCCTGGAAGGAAAGATTTCTTAAAATGGATAGAGTATTGAAAAATGGAATGGCAGCGAAAAAAAAAAAAAAAAGTCAGAAATAATAGGGTCAATTTCTTAGAGTGTTTGTGGGAATTTAAAGCACTAGGAAGAGTTCATAGTATGTGGACAAACGTTGGCTGCTGTCATCATCATTATCACCACTATTATTTTCTGTGTCCTCCAGAGAGGATTCAGAAGACGTGGCTAGAACCCCGCCTGTGCTACTGATCGGCAGAACAACCCACTCACCTGTTATGAGTTGTGGATAATAAAATGAACTCTATTTCCAAGGGTTATTTCAAATAAAGTTGATATAGGTAATAGCCGTTTCTAAACTTCAAGTGCTTTATAAAAATTTCTGCCTTGAAATATAAGTGCTCCCATTCTAGGTTAAAACAATTCTTGAGGATGCAGGGAAAAGTGAGTCAGAAGCACAGCTCCTGGTTATTTCTCCTCATTGTCTTCAGAATCCTTCCTATGGTTTTTGACTTAATGGAAGAAATTTTCACATATTGAGGTTTGAGAAAGTCATTCCAACTTATAGATGATTTAACTTGAATTTTGTGCTAACTAAAACAGCCTGCTTGCGGCTTATCAAACATATATTTTACATCTGTTTTAATCGTTATAGAAAAAGGTGCACTGACTAGAAATACAGAACATGCATGTTAAAAGTAAAGATTAAATGCCTCTCTTCCTGGGACACCAGTGCTGTTACTCCTTCTGTGATAAGATTCCCTTCCCAAGTGCCAAGGCCAAACCAACTTCCTGTGTACATGCTGATCTGTTTTTTTGAAAACTTGAAGGAACGAATCTCTGACTTCTTTGATGTTCTTTGTTCCAACAAGATTTAAAACTGTGCTGAAAATCATGCTTCTCCAGAGCAGTTGCTTAGATTTATTTGAGAGGCTGTCTCTGGGTTATAGTCCTCAGGTTGGCTCAAATAAAATTCCTTTCTTCTCTTATTATAGATTGTTTATTGATTATTTCTGTCAACAGAGTGATACATTTAGGGTAGAGGGAAAATGCATTCTTGCTTGACTAATGATAGGGAAGCATTTGTTTTTGCTTTTTTACTATTAAAACCTAAATGTTTAGTATTTAAAATGCCATTGGGATAGCTCTGTTGTAATTATGGTATCTTGGGCTGGATTTCCTGCTAACAGGGGTCCTATTTTTTTATACTTCCAGATGACTTAAATGAGGGTTAGTCTGCAGTAGGAACCTGACCCCTCTACATAGGTTTAACTTTTGGAATTTTTTTTCCTGACCTGTATTTTTGCCCGTATCTTTCCCTTTCTATTTTAAGGTGGCCCTGATCTGGTTCTTCTGGGGATTCTGAAGATGGGTACCCAAGTGGTTATGAGACTCTGTAACTCCCTGCTGCCAGCAGAGCCCTCCGTAAGTTTCTGGCATTCTATTGAGAGAAGTGTGATGACGTTAATGGAATTTCAGTACAACTCAACAACTGGGGGATTTCTCCATCAGGATTCAGATCCTGGAACAAAACTGTAATATGTTTGCTTTCTTTTCTAGCTTCCCCTTCTTGTGGAAAGACTGGCTCACTTGATTATTATCTTTTTCTGGAATTAATAAAATCAGGCAGAGATTGAAAATTTCAAGCAATTAATCAAAAAGTCCCATGGACAGAGGAGCCTGGCGGGCTACAGTCCATGGTCACAAAAGTGTTGGACGCAACTTAGTGACTAACAGCCGCAGCAGTCAGAACATATGGGTTGTTTAAAAGATTTCAATAACATTTTTTATATAAACAATGTACATGAATCATAGAGAATTTGGGAAATAGTGCATTTCTTTAAAAAAACATAATCCTTCCATATAGAAGCAATCCTGTTATTATTTTAGAATATTTTCCTCTGTTCTTTTTTTCTACATATATTATTTATGTATTTGAGATCATATGCTCATAGTTTTTACCTTTTGCTTTTTTGACTTAATGTTTATTAACATGAAATTGCTAAAATGTTTGTTTGAATATGAATACAAATGTTTGGTATTCATCATAACAGCTGTAATTTTCTTGACCATTTCTTTGTTGCTGGATTTGTCGGTTCCTCTCCCTGCGTTGTAAATGTGTCAGTGCTTAGTCGCTCAGTTGTGTCTGACTCTGCAACCTCGTGGATTGTAGCCCACCTGGCTCCTCTGTCCATGGGATTCTCCAGGCAAGAATACTGGAGTGGGTTGCCATTCTCTTCTCCAGGGGATCTTCCCAACCCAGGGATCGAACCCAGGTCTCCTGCATTGGAGGTGGATTCCTTACAAACTGAGCCACCAGGGAAGCCCCACATTGTAAATAACTAACTAATTTTCTCATTTAAGACTTTTTTCCCTTAGGATAGAGTTCCAGAAGTAGAATGTTAGGTCAAAAGATGTGGACATTTTAAATAATAACTTACTTTTTAAAAGAGGAATTGTAGTGTTTGATTTTGTATACATTCTTCAGAAGTAGAGGGACATCAGTTGGGAGATAGGAACGTCCTTGTTAGAAATGGGGCGACTTCTTACAGCGAGACCCAGGGTCCTGGAGAAAGATTATTTCATGATAGTGGAATTAGTCATATGCAACCCTAACGCATTATGAGTGGCAGACCAGAGATATGTGGGCATTTACAAGTCTTTTGTGTAATAAGAGAAAAATTTAGGGTAACATCCAGAATATCCACTAGAGGGCGCTAGTCTTAATCTAATTTTTTTCCTGTAGGATAGCTGGCAAATAACTTTTAAAATGTGAATTTTTTAAATGCGTGTAGGATATATTTGCATATCTTCTTTGGTACAGTTTATATTAAGCACTAGCATCTGGTGATTACTTTGGCAAAATCCTACTCTAGTCTCACACCATTCTGTCTCTTTTTTCTTTTTTCTCCCCACTCAGTCTGTCACAATCACTCTGTACACTCTGTCCCCATATATTAATATTGGATTCTCTGTTTTACTAGTCCTCCTTTTACTATTTTTCCTTTCAGTCTTGTTTCTTGCCTCTGTGCGTGTGTTTATGTGTAACTGTAACTTCTTGAAGTTTTTGCCAAAGAATAGGACCTGGTGCTCCATATGCATTTAATGAATGTTTAATGAAAGACTGCATTAGTGAATGAGAGGAAAATATAGGAGGATACTAGAAATTATTTATATTTATCTTCAAAATATAGTGAAAGAGACAAAAAATTCACATTCCTAAATGAACTATAAAATACTAACTGATATAGTATAAGGGCATGCTATCACTTTGGATTTTAAAGAGAAGAAGCCAGTATTTACTGAGCATATACTATACGCCATGAAATATTCTTGGTTCTAGACATAAATCAGTAGCGAAACATACAAAACTCCCTGCCCCCACGGAGCTTATGTTCTGGGCAGAAGGGAGGCTGACAATAAACAAGTAACTATGAAACTCCAGTACTTTGGCCACCTCATGCGAAGAGTTGACTCATTGGAAAAGACTCTGATGCTGGGAGGGATTGGGGGCAGGAGGAGAAGGGGATGACAGAGGATGAGACGGCTGGATGGCATCACTGACTCAATGGCCGTGAGTCTGAGTGAACTCCGGGAGTTGGTGATGGACAGGGAGGCCTGGCGTGCTGCAGTCCGTGGGGTCGCAAAGAGTCGGATACAACTGAGCGACTGAACTGAACTGAACTGATAGAGTATCAAAGCTGGTGAAGGATGTTAGGAAAACACAACAGGCAAAGAGGTCTGGGAATGCTGACATGAGAAGGTGGTATCATTTTATGTAGAGTGGTCAGGAAAGGCCAAAAGGATCAACACATTTAGACTGAGACCTGAAACAAGAGCAGGGAGGCACCATGGGTTGTCTGGGACGTGAGTGTTCCGGACAGATTACGATCAGCTCTGTCTTGATTTGAACAAAATCGAGAGTGGTCAGAGGAGTTTTCCAGGAAGAAGTGGAACTTGAACTGCGCATCGTGAAGATTTGAGTAGCAGAAGTGTGGAACCTTCTAGGCAAAGTGATAGTCATGAAGGTATAGAGGTGAAAATGAGCCTTGTGAATCTATGAGACCATGGGGAGCCAACAAAGTGAGCATAGGCAGTGAGGAGGGGGAGGCCTTAAGCTGGACGTGAGGGATTTATATCTGACATGCTAGCAGAAGTCAGTGTTTGAAGATGTTAAAGCAGTTGAACAGCAAGATGAATGTGTTGTCTAAGGAAGATTAAGGGATGCAGACTGGCAGAAAAGCCTGGGGATAAAGAGGTGCAGTTTAGGAGCCAGGACACGTTTGGGACTTTGCTGGTAGACATGAGCCCTTTTGTGTATATGTATTTATGGTGATGTCTCTGAAGATAAATGCAATAGAAATTGTAAACATATGTTACTGCCAAGGAACTTGCTAATGTGAGAAAACAGAAAAAGATTAAGAAATTATTTCAGAGTCATTTTGAATATTTCCATTGACAATTTTCATTGTTTATTCAGACTTATCTTTCTGCTTCTTTATAGTCATTAATGATTGCCCTTAATAGATGTGTTAAATTTTACATAGGTGTGAATTTCACACTTCTTAGTTCTCCGCAGGGAGAAGTCAGAGTCAATATTTTTAGCAAATGACAGTTTTGTTAAAGGTTCAAAGCTTACTTAGGCTAACATGTTATTGTTTGTATTAATAGAAGTCATGAATGAGTTTGCCAGGGTTTCCTCCACTGGCTCATTCTTTTATACAACTAAAAACATATAGTGAGTTCCTTCTATGCTGTAACATCATATAAAAGTTTTGCATAATGATTAAGAATCTGGACTTTGGCTTCACTGCTTCATAGTTGAATTGGGGCAAATTATCCTTCAGATCTCTCTTTCTGTATGTGTAAAGTGGGGACAATAAAAATAACTTACTAATTGTGGTAACTGTGACCATCAGCTGAACTAATATATATAAGTGTTTTAGTACAGGGCTTGGCACATAGTAAAAGCTCAATTTTGCTATTATTAATACTGTTGTAGGTAGATACTTGGGTAAGTTTTCGTTAGTGAGGAAAGTATCTGCCTTTATTGGTTTTTGAAAAATTGTATTTAATTCAAGTATTGTTGATTTATAATGTGCTAATTTCTACTGTACAGCAAGTGATTCAGTTATACATATATCTACATTCTTTTTCCTATTCTTTTCCATTATGGTTCATCAGAGGCTACTGATTATAGTTCCCTGTACTATACAGTGGGAGCTTGTTGTTTATCCATTGCCTTCAATGTTAATGTAAGGCAGGACTGAGGAAGCTTGGTATAATTTCAAAAACGAGACAGCATGGCAGAGCTATGCAGAAAGTAGCTTGCTTGTACTCTTTGCCTCTCCTCCAGGCAGAGTAAGTAACAGGCCTGCAGTGGTGCGAGTGGTTCCAGCTACCTGGACTGGCTTGCAGTTTTCCCTTGTTCGGACATCACGGGATGTAGATCATTGTCCTAGTTATGCCTAGGTCGTTGAATTAGCCCATCTATCCTCCTAGCTCTTGTGTTGATATCACAATGGGATGAGATGGAGAGGACAGAAGGAAGAGGAAATGTTAGTGTTGCTTAGAGCTAAAGCTTGACTCTTTACCTGGGTCACTTTCTAAGTCAGACCATGATAATAAGTATAATGAACATATCTCTTGAGCAAAAAAAGAAAAAAAAATTGAGATTATCTGGTCCAACAAGAAATTTGTGCTTTTTCCAAGTCTGAGACACAGACTATATGTGAACATATTATAATTTGGGGAACATGCTAATAGTTGTGTGGGGACAGTAGAACAGAATATTTTGAAATTGTACTGCCTAAATAGAAATGAATTGATATTAAATGCTGTTTAAATTTTGGTTCCACCCTTGCATTTGCCACATTTTCAAGTTCTCATTAGCCACATGTGGTTAGCGGCCACTGGATTGGACAGCACAGACATGGAATATTGCCACCATCACAGAAAGATCTGTTGGACACTATTGCTGTGGGATATGTGGTTGGTGTTATTATAGGCTTCCAAGGAATAGTGCAATCTTGGACCACATGCTCTATAATAGATTGTGTGTCTATTTACCACAATTCTCTCTAATTCCTCCAGCAGACGGTGAATAGCATAGGACTGGGCCTGAGAGGACTTTTCAGGTTTTAGTTCCTGTATTGACTTGCTACCCGATGGCTCAGCAGGTAAAGAATCCACCTGCAATGCAGGAGATGTGGTTTTGATCCTTGAGTCAGGAAGATTCCCTGGAGGAGGGTATGGCAACCCACTCCAGTATTCTCGTCAGGAAAATCCCATGGACAGAGGAACCTGGCAGGCTGAAGTCCATGGGGTCCCAAAGAGTTGGAAGCGACTGAGCACACATTGACTTGCTAAGTGACTGTGAGCACCTCTGCTAGCCTTGGTTCCTTTATCTGTGAGATGAGAGAGTTGGGCCAGATGAGATCTTTTTTTGGAGCTTTAAAATTCAGTGATTTAAAAAATCTCATCCCAGGAACACTGAGCTCACAGGTCCTACTTTGATAAATAGCTTGTCCTCTGAGAAACAGTGACCTCTTGGCATAGATGACTGTCACAGGACCTGCCTCTGGTGTCTCAGTATTTTTTGCTGCGTCCAGAGCATGATGGGCTGTCAGCCAATCAGTATCCTCCAGCCAGGGATCCACCAGCTGGGTGTTTTGGTTGCGCATCACTATGTATGTAGATGTGCTGCATACAATTTTATGCTCTTGGAAATTTCACACTTCTCTTTAAAAAGGGGGCTTGTTGCATTAATTTGCATCAGTGACTTAACCGAGGGTGTTACACCATAAACTGTGAAGGTGGCAAGGGGGGTTCTTGGCAACCAAATTCGCCAGCTCGAAGGATGGGTCTGCTGACGTGTGGGCTGCTCAGGTTCAGTTTGATGTGGTAGCATGGCTTTTCCCCCAGCCTTAGCCAGAATTGAACCCACAGCATTCACCGGCAGCAGTCACTTAACACCTCGGTTGACTCCTACTTCCTGTTTGCTGTGGTCAGAAGGAGGTGTGTCTTTTCTCAGAAGGATCTTTGTGTTTAGCAGCTTTAGACTTTCAGGCAAGATAAGGCTAGTTCCGCTCCGAAAAGGATTTTCTTCTCTAGTGACCTGAGGAGGAGGCCATTAGGTTCAATAAGAACCGTTATTGACTTTTCTTGCCAAGGTACTAATGAGGGTTTGGGGAGGGAATCTGGCCTTTTGCAAAATCACCAGGATAGAGTTCTAGCTCTTCACACAGCCTCTGTCACTGCCCCGCTGTGTCCCCGGGGGCAAGGTCTGACCTTCTGTGAGCCCTAACACTCTGGAAACCCTTCCCTTCATCTGGGATCACGAGGTGTAACATAATACGGGTGTTCTTTCAAGCTTCCAATTTTCCTATAGAGACAAGAGCAGTGCACTGAGAGTACAGATGACTCGTATTTTTAAAAATAAATAAGACCGTTGACTGGAGTAATGAGAAACAGAGGGAAGAGTTCTGTTTCACTTGAGGAAGCTTTTACCTAGCTCTTTCCAAAGCACCAGGAGATTTTGCAGTGATTTTCATTAAAACCCCATTTAATTAATTTTAAACCCATTTAAAATACAGGTTTTACATTTTATCCTTTATTTTTAAAAGAAAGGAAGAAGAAAGAAAGTTTTTTTTGGTAAAGCTTTGTTCATCCTTGGCTTACCCTTGATGCATCTGTTGTTATTCTGTGATTGATTTACCATTATTTTATTAAATGTATCCTAATACCGTCAATAACTAAAGCCTCTCTATCTTCTTTTTGTCTCTTCCTTCTGTTTCCCCTTCCTTAGGTCCCCTTCTGACCTCACTGTTCAGGCCCCAGGTGGGAAAAGGTTGCAGTTTTCGGCTAGTCTGAGGTCGGTGGAGGGGGAATCTTATAATTCACTCACCTTCCTACCCACCTTGTGGTGGGGCATTTGAGGCCTCAAGTTACCAGAGCGCGAGCTGGCGCGCGCGCATGTGTGTGTGTGTGTATGTGTGTGTGGCACATTCACAAGGTGGCGTGTGTGTGTGTGTGTGTGTGTGTGTGTGTGTGTGTGTGTAGCGCATGCACACGCCGGCATGCCCGCTTGTGTGTCAGTGCGGGTGTGTTCGCGCGCACGCGCGTGTATACTTGGGGCGCGCACAGATTCCGGGACTCCCGGCTGCAGACCTGCCGTGTGCGTCTGTGTGACCACTAGCGAGCGCATGCACACGCCGCCATGCCCGCCGGTGTGTTAGTGCGTATTTATGTTTGTGTGCGCTCGTGCCTGTTTAGTCTCGGGGCGCGCACACACACACCGGCACGCCCGGCTGCGGGCCTGCTCTGTGTGTGTGTGTCTGCGGCGTATGCACACACTCCCGGCCCGGTGTGTGAGCGTGCATGTGTGCGCGCCGCGGGGCTCTCCCTAACGCACACCAGGCTGGGGCCACCCCCGCCAGCGCCTCTCCGCCGGGTGCGCGCCCAGCAGTTTCTATAGGAACCGCGGCAGCGCCCGGGCCCCTCCTGCCGAGCCCCGTGCGAGCATGCCCAGTGGAGGCCGCTAGTTTGGCCCGGGTCTAGGTTTCCAGTAAGTGGCATGCGGGACTCCGCAGACATCCCAATGAGCTGAGCCCAGAGGCTTTGTGTGCACTGGGAGGAGGAGGCAGCGGCCGCCGGCCCGGAGACCCCGCCCGGGGGCCGGCAGGAACAATGCTAGCCTGCCTGACCCGGGGGAGCTTACTGGACGTCCTGCAGGAGGGCTTCAACGAGGTAACCGTCTGCTCCTCCCACTCCCTCGGCCCCCTCGCCCTGGCGCCGTCCGCCTCATCTCCGGGACGGGTCCTCCTGTGCCCCCATCCTCATCGGGACCCAAAGACAATCCCCCCACAGAGCCCTAAGGAGGCCAAGGTGGTGGGTACGGTCCTGTCGAGCCTGGTGAAATCAAAAGGGCTGACCTCTCCCCGCTATGCTGGGCCATGACCTTCCACGAATGCTTGCCAGAGCCCAGAAGACAGGACCACAGATTTCAGAGGTCCTCTCCTTCCAGAAGAAGTGGTCTCCGTGCTCCCCGGGGTCCACCTTAAGGAAACCTCCAGGGAGGCCCTTGAATATATGGAAAAGGTGCTCCTCTGGTTCAGTGGGTGAGCTGAGGGAGGGGCGGGGTGGCAGTTGCCTTGGTAGAAAGTTTGAGAGGGCAGGGCGAGTGGGTGGTCCACAGGAAGTGCCCTCTTCATGTTCGCATCTCTTTCTAAACCTAGGACGGTGCATTTCTCCTCACCCTCAGGCACGATTGGCAGAGAGGACTGAGAGGAGAGATTTCCTGGGGGGGGGCGGGGGGGAGTGGTGTTTGCTCCTTTCTGTGGAGAGTTGGAAACTGGGTCTCAGCCGGACTGGCAGTATGGGCTGGGGCTGACAGGGGGAGTCTCTCTCTCTTTACTTGTTTTCTCTCAGAATTTTGTTAGGTTTCCTTTTTCTTCTCTTTCGTGACCCAGGACTTTCTGGTTCAGGACCGTTGCCCCTTGGGATTTGCTGCGAGCCTCTCCCGTTGCTTCTGCACCCCACCCTTGAGTTGCCTTAGCTCAGCATCCAGGGAGACCCCTGCAAGCAGAGCTGGACCCTTAGTCCGGTCTTTCTTCCTTTCCACCTCCCTCCTTTTCTTTCTGCCTCTTCTTCTCGTCCCTTTATGCCACTCTTTAAGTTTCAGTTGTTTTTTTTTTTAACCAGTTTTTTTTGTTGAACAGTTAACGTATGAATACATTTGCTTCTTAAATATGAACATTACAAGCAAGACTGAGAGCCTGGCCTACCGCTGCCATCCTGGCTTTCCCCAGAGGTAACCATTGTCATGAATTTGTGCATAGCATTTTCTTTCTACATCTGCACTGCAGGCTCTTGCCTTAATTCCTGTTTTTCATTAAGAAGCTCTGCAGCCTGACCTGTCTGAGAACCTTCCCCCTGTCCTGGCCCCTGTGCCTTGTTCCTGATGCAGAGAGTTTGAAAACTGCACAGATGCTGTCCCTACCTAACCAACCAACCGAGTCAGAGTTTTCCTTTGGCTGGGGGGTGTCGCGGCCTTCACGGAAGGGCAGAGCTTGTGTCCCACCTGCACAGCAGAGGTCCTCATCTTTGCGTCAGATGCTCTGAACACATGGAAGGGGGTTATTAACCAAGAGGTACAGTCTGAGCTGAAACACAGACAAGCCAGGAAGCCAGCTCTTTGAGTGCTTCCAGGATTCCTGGCTCCTCTTTTTTTCACTCTGCCTCTGAGCCTGCCTTGGTCTTGATCACAGAAGCTCTTTAGGCCCTCTTCTGACCTTCCATTTTTGTAAGTCAGCCCCCAGGGATCAGGTTCCACTGTCTTATTGGGGGAGGAAACCAGCCCAGAGTGAGTCCTAGTCTTTGCCGTCTGCTCATTTCACCTCCAAACCTTTCAGCTGAAGAGCCAGGTACACCAAGAGGCTGGACTGTCTTTTTTTTTTTTTCTTTTTCATGCTTTGTTGTTTCCATAAGTGCCCCGTGGCATTCAATTCTTGGAAAATATAAGGGCAAAGCAGAGTGGGAGAGTTTTCTTTTTGTGGTGGTAATAAGAGTCTTCATGAGAACAACAGACCACTTTATAATTAATTCATCTTGAGAAGAATACAGTGATAATCTCTTTTCCCTCTGACACGGATTTTTCTACTCATCTTGTAGGCTTCCCTCCACCCCCACCACAGGCTAATGTATAGTCCATTCCCTTCCCTTAGTAGATTTGAACTCTGATAGCCAATAGGTACTTTAGTTTTCTCTGAGAAATTGACATCATGTAAATAATACTAATAGTAATACATTTAATCTCATTGATCCCTTATAGTTTAAATAATTCTTTGATATACATAATACATTAAATAATGCTTTTCACATATGGTATCACACGTAGTGCTACTGAATAATGATACAGTTGGTCATTTCAGAGTTGATGGGCCCTGTTTGACCTTTTCCAGCCTCTTGGGTTGCTTAATAAATCCAGTAATGTTCAGTCCCTTCTGTTAGAGTCATATGATCAGGGTGTAAAGAGGGACTTAAAAGCTGTTGTCAAAATACATTTCAATTTCTCTGAGAAACTCTTCCCCCTGGAGCTAAGAATACCACATATGTATCCAGTCGTCTCCTGGGAATGAGCCAAGCATATCTGAAGCTGTTCTTTATCACCCAGATGCTTTATAGGTCTATGTGGTTAGGGCTGTGACCTCATTCTCTATGGCAGAGAAAACTGCCAGAGGAAATGAAGCTGTGGCCCTAATTGGTTAATTATAAGGGAACCCTGCAGCAGCAAAATCCTGCCCTCTGAATCAAGGCTTCCCTTTCTTCACGATTGGCCTCTGGTCTCAGTCTGATTGCCATCCTGCCTGAATATGCACAACAGAATTTTCTTCTACCACCTTCCGTGAAGAAAGCCCTTGCGTCCACACACCTAACAAATTCTCCACAGGATTGATCCATGTCACAGCTGTCAGTACAGTGCCTTATACTGACATGGCGGATCTGCATTGTGAATTATCCACAAGCTTTGGCTCCTGCCTCACTCTGCGGCTCACCCTGGCTGTCATTCCCTGTCTCCTGTGTCTCCTGGCCAGGCTTTCTGTGGGTCACAATTTCCCCATTCTGCCTCTGCCTCAAAGCTATTTGTTTTCTCTGCCTCTTGGTATTGATGTTGTCATATGAATGTTGTCTTTGATTCATGTGCCAACATGAATTTCTGGCAGTGTTTTTTCTAGGGGCTGAACTTTCTTTTAAAAAAAAAAAAAGACTTTGGTGTTTGTGTTGAAAGGTTTTGACAGACCTGAGACTATAGTATGTTTTGGCAGTAGACATTCATTCATTTAGCTGCTTTGTTCATTATTGGGTTCATTATTGAGAGGATGGATAAAATAATTGAAAAAACACCTCGTCTCTGCTTCCAAGAAATTTATAGGGAGAGATTTATAGATGTGCTAAAAGAACCACGTGGGATGTTTAATGTGGTAAGCATCATAAAAGAGGTGGTGCTTGTGGGAGATCATAGAGATATCTTTTATTTAATGATATCATGAAAAGCACCAAATACTTACCAACCGACCTGATCACTGAGGCCAGACTTTTTCCTTTTCCTGCTCGTTTGGTAAACATGCACACAGGCACTCATTCCACAGACATCCAGTGAATTACTGTGTTTGCCAGGCACCGTGCCAGGCTCTGGAAATGGATGGCAAATAACACAGAATCCGTGCCTAAGCGGAGCTCACAGGCCAGGGAACATAGAGCAAGTGTCCAGAGTGGAACCTTGGGAAAATTGTGACGATACAGAAATCTTGCTTGTCAGGCAGAGCCAGCCTGTGCCTGGCTGCAGCGTCATGGCCCGAGAGACCAGAAGTTGTGGGAATGATTTATTACAATGTTGGTCGACAGGAAGTCAGTTGTCTGAGCCCTAACCTTTTTAACAGACGACTTGGAAGACTTTTCCTACACGTTTCCCACACGTTTCCCTCCAACTGGAAAAATAGAAATTTACATCCCACATGGAGAGTCATCTGCCCGCCAGGCCCTGAGACATACAGGAAGAGCCGTTGTGCAGTGTGGTGCCTTCATGGGGACACAGAAGCAGTGAGGAAGGGAATCGGCAGGGGGAGCAACTGCGGGGCCATCTCTCCTGAGAGCCCCCTGCCTTCTTCCGTGGAGCGGGATTTGCAGTGTGGGCCAGCCAGAGGCGCTCAGTCATTTCCACAATGAATTCCTCTGTGCTTTGCTGTAGAAATTAAAGGCCTGTTAAGTCTTCAGGGTAACCGAGCCCCACGCCCCCTAACCTTCTTTCTTCTATCCTGACTGATTTCTGCTCTCCTCGCCCAGGCTCCTTGGCTGTGTTCCCACAGGAGTCAGTGCCAGCTAAACAGATGCTCCCTGGCGGCAGGCTATCAGGCAGTTTTATGTTCCTCCTTGTGAGTGATGGCCTGGCCAGGCGTGTGGAGCCAGCGACAGGGCGCTGTTTGCCAGGTGCCACCCCCTCAGGCGGTTCCGAGAGGCGGGGGAGCCCTGGATGGTTGTCAGCCGCCATGACTGGCCTCGCTGCCTAGGCTGTGAGAACTAAAGGTTCCAACTCACACGCTCTCCTGAGTGTATTTTCTTGTTATCTACTAGAGGTTCCAACTCACACGCTTTCCTGAGTGTATTTCCTTATTTGTTATCTCCATACCAGGCCCCATGTGAGTGGTCATGGACATAACCTTTGGTGATCAGATATGGTAAGGGGGTAGGGAACCAATCCCAAAGGCCCTAATGGTGGGCTCCAGGCCCTGTTTCCAGGGTAAGGAACACTTGTAGATCATACAGTGATCATTCATCCGTTAACATGCATTTATTGAGCACTTACTTGGGAATGTATACTAGTGAAGGAATAAAGTATTTGTGGAACCTATAACAAATGGAAATTTTATTTTTTAATTTTTGTTAAAAAAAGTATTTATTTGTTCTGTTGTGTCACGTCGGATATTTTAGTTGTGGCATGCACAGTCTTTTAGTTGCGGCGTGTGGGATCTAGTTCTCTGACTGGGGATTGAACCTAGGCGCCCTGCGTTGGGAGTATGGAGTCTTAGCCACTGGACCACCAGGAAAGACCCCTGGAAATTTTAAAATAAGACTGTATGTGTGCGTGCTCAGTCACTTCAGTTGTGTCCCGCTTTTTCGACCCTATGGACTGTAGCCCGCCAGGCTCCTCTGTCCATGGGATTCTCCAGGCAAGAATGCTGGAGTGGGTTGCCATGCCCTCCTCCAGGGGATCTTCCGGACCCAGGGATGGAACCCTCATCTCCTGCATTGCAGGTGGATTCTTTACCACTGAGCCACCAGCGAGGCCTGAAATAAGGTTAGCAGATGATCGCTTTCAGAAAGTTTTCAGCTCTTTGCTTTCTGATACATTATTCTTTGATCACTGGGCTGAACAGGAATACAAAGAGCTCTGCCCGTACAGGGAAGAAGACGGTTAGTGATATTTTTACTTATGAACTTTATTTTTACCTAATTACCCACCAGGCTCAATGAACAGCTTTTCCTGATTCAGTAAAGGCCTGAAAGAGTTAATAGGAAAGAAATATAATATTGCATTATTTTACTGGCAGAATTTAGGCCAGTAATAACTCAAGATTTCCAAACTCCTGCTTTCCTCTCCGTTTTGCAGCAGCGTTTCCACCCCCATCTCATTCTGCTGCAGCTGGAGGATCTCAGAGTTCTGAACAGGTATCTGGTTTCACGGCAGAGCTGATTTCCTTCCTGAGCCATTCAGGTCTCCTCCTGAGCTCCGTCTCCAGTGCATCACAAGAGTCCTCTGCTTTTCGTGTTTGCCTTTCTTGCTTGCTAACAGGGAGCCAGGGAGCCAAAACCTTGGATGTTTCTACACTGCGAACACTAGGTCTCACAGACTTCCCGGTGAAGCCCAGGTGGTGCTTTTGCAAGTCTAACTGCCTAACCCCCTGTAGGAATTCTCTTTGACCTAGAGGCTCAGAGGAGATAGAGAGCAGAGGCTGAGTGTACACAGTTGTTTGGAAGCAAGTGCGGCTCCCAAAGGAAAACAGAAGGAAAGTTACATTTGGTGACAAGAAAGCTTTCAAGGTCAAGCCTTCTTGTACAAAGGAAGAATGTGGACAGGATTGTTTATCCTGGAAGAGTTTTAACACATTGTTAGTTGGAGTGACCAGGAGGAAACTGACGGAGATACCTCCAGCCATTCCCTGGTGTGACCACTGCTTTCAAAACTTTTAGAGCAGTCCAGTGTCATCAAGGTAAAATCCTGCTCACACTGCTTTGTGTCTGGCTATGTCTACTTTTCCTCCTTCTGAGGCCTGACTCAGGTTGTCATAAAAACTCCCAGTCTTTGTAGACTTCATGATTATACAGACATCCTTCTAGCTCCCTCAGAACAAGTTAGAGGTGTTAATTCTGGACTGAGATTAGATCTGTGCTGTCACTGACTTTGTTTGATTGTGTTGGTTTCTTTACTAGTTTGGTTGTTAAGTGTCAAGAACCCATCTTGAACTGGCAGAGACAGAAAGTGGAATTTACTGACTCGTGGAGTCCAAGGGAAGGCTGGAAAACTAAACCGTAGAAAGGGCAAGAATGGGGCAGGTTCTCAGAAACGTGAAAACCAAGAACTCAAACACTGGCAGGATCTCTCCCTCTGCTCTCTGTCTCTTTATCTCTGCTTCTTTCTGTGGGTAGCCCTGTTCCTTCTCACTCCAGATGACTTTCCTTTCTCAGGTGGGCACCATGGCTTATGGGAACATCTAAATTTTATATCTTACAACTTTGTCAGAGAGAAGATTGATTCTATTCCTAAATGCCAAATCAAAAAATTCCAGGAATTGACTGGATTCAACCAATCAACTCATCGAGACAATCACCTGTGGCCAGTGAATGGGGTTACATGAGACCAGCTGGTCCTGGGGCCCAGCCCTGTGTTTGCAGAGGAGGGATGTTTCTAGAGAAGATATCATTGTGAACTGGGCGGATACCCCCAAGAACTGTGAGCTACAATACCCAGGGGCCTGATTTGAACCTGACTGTGGTGCTACTGTGTTTCTCCAGCTGTTGTTGGAAACAGATCAAGACCTGGGGGCATGCTCAAGATGTATTTCTTAATAACCAAGATATTTTCGTATTTTGGAATCTGTTGCATCTTGTCTTCACTGAATAATAGACATAAAATGACCGTGCCAGAAGGAAACAAAATCCAGTGTTTCCCCCCGCCCCCTACCTGCTGAAAGAATCCCTAAGGAGTTACTTCCGATAGCTGGGGGTCTGAGTAGGGGTGGGCGAAGGTAGAGGAAAAGGAAAGTGAATGAACTGGCCTATGGATTCCTTCCCCGCTGCCCTAATAGAGAAGCCCTGCTTTTCCTTATTTTGCATATCTGATTTTCAAAGGAGTTATACTGTGGAAAAACGTGAGGAAGCAAAAAGGAGGAGAAAACTCAAACTCAGACTCCTAGTCTACCTCCCAAAGGGCAACAGCCTCTTACAGAAAGCACCTGGTATTTCTTCTGCCGCAGGGACAGCGCTAGTCAGTTGTAAAGCAAGCAGCAGGAATAGTCAGGGCCTGGGCTTGCACCACAGGCCTCTTTTAAGACAGATATCGTTGTGGGGGAAGGAAAGTGGGCAGCATCGCTGGTCCTCACAAGTTTCTACTTTGTCCTTCAAATCAGCTTGTTTCAGAGCCAGCACTAGGTGTTCATAGCAAGAGTGAAGTCTTGCCTGGCCCCTGGGTGAGAAGTTCAGGTGCGTGCGTGCGTGCGTGCATACGTGCTCAGCTGCTAAGTTGTGTCCAGCTGTTTGTGACCCAGGCATCTTCAAGTTAAAGAAGAGACAAATCGAGGCTTAGTTTAGTGGTTGGTTCCCAACTTAGATTTAAAGGGAGGGGTGGAGGCCTGAAGTCAATGTGACCCTTAACCTGTGGACAAGCACCGCTCCACTCCGTTGTGACTCTCTGGTTTCTATGTTAGATGCCACTTAATAGATCAACAAGGAGTCATAGTAATGACCTGACAAGGACTTTTCTTCAGCTGAAATTTTTTTAATCAGTAATTTCACTGAAGGCATGCTTATCAGTTTTTAAAATCATGTGAATTTGGGCAGAATAGCAGATAGCCTCAACATCTTACCATCTACAGTTCTCCTGGATTGACTTCAGGGTCCACGGTGAAGATGGTCCAGCCTCCTGGTCGCTTGACATTCCCCACTGCCATGATTATCCCCCATCCAGCGCCACCTCACTTAGGCCACATACTGAAGCCACATGCTGGAAACTCATTCCACAGAATTGTCCTAAACCTGAAGTCTCAAACTCTGAAACTCCAGCCTGCTCAAAGCCCCAATTCCCACATTCTTACATTCCCATTCAACTTATTTTCAGTCACATCAACTTCTCTTCTCCTTACTCCTCTCCACTTTCTCAGTGTATAACTTTCCTTTGGTTTCTTTTCCCTGGTGTAGATTCCATGATCAGTCCGTTCACGCACACTCTCACCACCACTGTCCTCACTGCCTTTGCCCTGGTTGAGCTGCCTCTCCTCTGGCTATTTCTGGTCCTGTGCTGTGCTGTGCTTAGTCACTCAGTCGTGTCCAGCTCTTTGTGACCCCACAGACTGTAGGCTTCTCTGTCCATGGGGATTCTCCAGGCAAGAATACTGGAGTGGGTTGCCATGCCCTCCTCCAGAGGATCTTCCCAATCCAGGGATCAAACCCAGCTCTCCCACATTGCAGGTGGATTCTTTACCGTCTGAACCACCAGGGAACCGCAAGAATACTGGAGTGAGTAGCCTATCCCTTCTCCAGGGGATCTTCCTGAACCAGGAATCGAATTGGAGTCTCCTGAATTGCAGGCGGATTTTTACCTGCTGAGCTACCAGGGAAGCCCCATTTCTGGTCCTGCATTAGCCTATTTCTGGCTGCTTCTACTCAGGGTCTAGGCCTGCTAAGCACTTCCAGAGGAAATCACATAACCTAGTGGATTGACTCAATTACAGAATTATGATTTCCAGCACCAGCTGAGTCCTTGGTGTGGCCAGCAAACCTTTAGCTCTTTTCAGCTTTGCACAGGGTCCCTTTACTGAAGCCGCCTTCGCTCTCCCTGTCCCTTTCACTCTCAACAGACAGACCTGCCCACTTCATCATGGGTAGAGGGGCAGTGGGATCTGAGCTCCTTCAACAGCCGTCTTCTTCACCTCCTTGCTTCCCCACAGAGGTCCCTACTCCTGCCTCTCGTCATCAGAGCAGGAAGAGGCCTCTTCCCCTCCTCTGAAACCTCGCCGCGTCATTCCTGCCGTCCCTCTGTATCTGTTTCTCCTTCACCAATCCCCCATCTCAGCCTGCAAGTGTCCTCTCATCCTGAAATCCCCTCATTCCTTCCCACCATCCTCTCCAATGAATACCCTCTCTCCCCCGCTCACTGTCTCTGTTTTCCTGCTCCCTGATGTTTTCTCCCTGCCATCTGACTTTTCACCCCACCCCGCCCTGGCTCTGATGTCAGTTCTCAGAAAGGTCACCAAAGCCTCTTAAATGTTAAATGAAGTGGGCTTTCCAGTCCTCAGTCTGACTTTCTACCGCATTTGACCTTCTTGTCAATGTCCTGACATTCTCTGGTCTTGGATTCCCACATGACACTTTCTCCTGATTCTTCTCCTCTCCCTCTGATTGCGTGTTTGAAAATAATTTTTTTTTTTTTTTGCTGAATCTCAGTTCCTCCACCAGGGATAGAACCTGCGTCACAGCAGTGAAAGCCTGGAATTCTAACCACCAGGCCACCAGGGAACTCCCCCAAATAATTTTTTTGCTGCTCACTTCACTTGTCCCTTTGATGTTGATGTACCCCAGCCTCTGCACTGAGTATTCCTTCCTTTTCTCTCATTGTGTGCTTTTCTTTCCTTTCCTTTTTAATATTTATTTATTTATTGGGCCACACCGGGTCTTAGTTGTGGCACTCGAGATCTTTGATCCTTGTTGCGGCATGTGGAATCTTTAGTTGCGGCGTGTGAACTCATAGTTGTGGCATGTGGGATGTACTTCCCTCTCTGACCACAGATGAAACCCAGGCCCTCTGCGTTGGGAGTGCAGAGTCAGTGGACCACCGGGGAAGTCCCTGTATGCTTGCTTTGCTATGATAGAAATAATACATTCTTTAGAGTAAGATGGAGCGGGTTCAGATTCCATGTTCACCTCTCACCAGTGCTTTTATCTGGAGCAAGTTTTCCTATATGGGGCCGATAATATCAACTTTATTGACTGGATATGAGGATTAAAGGAGGTGGTGCACATCGAGGGCCTCATTCAGCGGCCGACAGGGACAAGCACTCTGCATTTTCATCGTCTTCTCTCCCTTCGGTATCCTCCCCCCACTCCCTACTCCCTTTGCTGCTGAATAACTTCTTGTAGTTCGACTTACTTTGGGGAGTGCTGTAAAGCCCAGGATGTGAAGTCAGCATGGGGTTGAGATCCTTGTCCTTACCTGTCCTGTGACTCTGGGCTCATTGCTGCTCTGAACCTTGGTTTGCACATCTGTAATTTGGTGATAGTAGTTCCACATCTCTGATCAGTGTTGGAGGGGGGAGTAAATATTTGTATATTTGACCCTTGAACAACATGGGGGTTAGGGGTGCCACCCCCATGCATCGTGGAAAACTGTGTAACCTAGAGTCAGGCTTTTGCACCCACGGTTCCTTCACAAGTGCATCAGCTGACCGTGGATCATATAGTACCACAGCGTTTACTACTGAAAAAATCTGTGTAAGTGGATCCATGTAATTCAAACCTGTGTTGTTCAAGGGTCAACTGTACACATACACACGCACTATATATATATGAAAAGACGTGGTTCAGTGCCCAGCACAGCACCTGGCACGCAGTAAGCTCTGAGCAGATGGTGTTGTTATCCCAGAGCGGTCCCTGCTCTCTCATACACAGATACTCTCAAGCATCTCACTCCCACCCCACACCCATCTCTTGTGCCCTGGACCTGGATTTTGCCAATTGGCGGCAGAACATCTCTACTCTGATGTTTTGCAGATGGCTCAGGCTCTTGTTCAAAACCAAACTGTTTGCTTCGCCCCGCTTCCCGTGCCCCGCCCCCCAATACTTGCTCTTCACATGCTCTCATCTCGGTTAAAGCATCACCATCCATTCAGGTGCGACTTTTTTGGACTGTCTCTCTCATTGTTACTGCCTGCCTCTTGGCAGTCATCTCTCTGACTTATTTCTGCAGTTTATCCTTTTCTCACTGTACTGCTTCAGTTTAGGCTGTCATATTCTAGTGCGTCCAGAGTGACCTTTCTAAGATACAAGTCTCACAGTTTCACTTTCCTGTTGCAAGGCTCCATGCTTTCCTGTTAAAACTCTTTAAGACTTAAATCTAAGTTCTGGTAGGTCTTGTGCTGACCTATTTCTTAATCATCGCCACCTGCCACTCACAGCTCGGCCCATACACAAATTTGTTAACTGGCCATTCCTCCAAGATACCATATACCTTCAGGCTCTTCCTTTCTTTTTTCTAAAATCACCTCTCCCTGGGATGTCCTTCTATTCCCCACCTGGCAAATATCCTTAAAGAATAGACAGATGTCTTCTTCCCTCTTGACCCTCCCGTGATGTCCTCATCCTTTCACCCTGTTACTCCTTTTGTGCATAGATAGGATTTTAAAAACATTGCTCCATTGTTGCAGTGATCACTTTGTATCAGAGTTATTTATATGCCTGTAAACAGTGGGCCTGGCACAATGCCTGGCAATGTTGGTTGAATTTGAATAAATGAATACATGAAATGACAGGGTCTGGAAGTATCTTGTGAGATGGGATCTAATAAGTTGAAATTTGTTAAATATGCATCAAGAAGGCCAGTTATACAAGAATGAAAATGGAAGAGATTGGCCTCACCGCAGAATATGTTAAAAATTTGGGGAGGGGAGTTGGTTGATAATATTGTGTGAGTCAACAGTGTGAGGTGGTAACAAAAAAAGAAGAAGAAGAGGAAGAATGGGAAGAGAGGGAAAAAGAGTATGAAATGTCTTGGATGAGAAAGTTGACTGTCTGATTTTATAGCCAGGGTATTGTGTTTCGTTCTAAGTATTACGGTTTTAGAGGGATTTAGGCCAGAATAGCAATAATTCTTGAAACCATTTTGTTTTTAAGATTTTGGGGAAAAAATTATAAAAATAGACAAACTGGTAGCTAACATGATGAAAAAGGAGGAAGCACAAATATACAAAATAAAAAAATGACAGTGGAGAAATAACCGTTGAAACAAACAAAACTGTAAGAGTCTTTGCATGTCTGTGCAAATAAACTTTAAAACCTTGATGAGATTAATAATTTCTAAGGGAAATTCTGATTACTAAAATTGACAGAGACAGGATATTTAAACAGACCAATTTCTGTGAAAGAAATAGAGAACTTTAATAAGGAACTATTCCTCAAAAAAAGTACCAGCCTAGATTATTTCACAGGGGAATTCTACCAAACCTCTACTTATCAGATAGCCCCAGTGCTCTACAGATGATGTCAGAGAATGAAACAAAGGAGAAACTTGCTCCTTCTTTTTAAAAATGTATCTACCTGGTAGTGCAAAAAAGGAAACTACAGACAAATATTACTTATGAATACCTGTGAAAAGAAGACCCCAGTGGCTCAGTGGGTAAAGAATCTACTTTCAGTGCAGGAGACAGAGGAGACATGGATTTGATTCCTGGGTAGGGAAGAGTCCTTGGAGGAGGGAATGGCTACCCACTCCAGTATTCTTGCCTGGAAAATCCCATGGACAGAGGAACTACAGTTCATGGTGCCCTTAAAGGGTTGGACATGACTAAACAATGAGCAACCATGAAAAAGTACAACAAATGTAGTACTAATATAGCTCTAATATATATATTGTATTAGTGAACAAAGTTCAACATCACATTAAAGTGTAATTCATTATGATCAAGTAGGGTTAACCACAGGAATGCAAGGTAGGTTCATTTTTAAGAAATCCATGTATTCCATAATAATGGAATATTATCAGGAAAAATAATCAGAATTGTCTCCATAAATTATGACAAAACTTTCATCAAAATTCAACATCCGTTCATTATAAAACCACTGAAGAAAATAAGACTTGCTTGGGAACAGAGCAGTGACGGTGTAATTCGAGATTCTCCCTGGGATTGTCCTCATGGCCACATACTTCATTCCAGAAATGGCCGCTGCACACATCCGTGGATTCACTAATGGGAACAAGGGGAAAAGGGTTGCCCATTATTCACATTGGTGAAGTTTGATGGAAAGAGATAGGTGCATCTCTGGAGTTGATCATCATTATGTGTTGAAGGGTTTGGAGAACATTGATTAAGAGAGCATTTTCTTGATTGATGAGAAATAGCTAGGTTATGCTCGTCTACCCCTGTTAGAAGGTTATGCAGTGTATTGTGTAGCATGCAGTATATTTTGTAGTGCGTGATAAAAATAAAAGAAAAAAAAAGAAAATAATACTCGATGAATTCTTTCTTAACATGATAAAAATTTATATACTTTATTCCAGAAACCATTCACTTTCCAAACTGGGAAACACTTCAAGTATTTTCTCTGAGTCCAGAAACAAGGGAAGAATGCCCAATATCTCCACTACTAGTCAACGTTGTACCAGAGGTATATAGAAATTGATTAGAGGCATAAAGCTTAGTAAAGACTATTTCTTTTTGTAGATGATGTGGTAATAATCCTGGAAATTATTGAGAATTGTTGATAAAACTCAATGAAACTCAATAAAAGATAAGATAACAGAATATAAAATGAACCTACTGAAATTAACAGCTTTCACATACACAGAGTAACCAATTAGAGAAAGTGATGGTAGAGAAAACCTCATTTAATCTCAATTAAGAAGAATTCAATACTTAGAAATGAACTTAACAGGAAATGTGTATAACTTACAGGAGAAAAACTTTAAAACTCTCCGGAAAGACTCATTTGAACAAATGAAAGACATTCCTTATTCTTGAGTAGGATGGTTCAACAACATATAAATGATGGTTCTCTCTATATCAATTTATAAATTTAATATAATCCCAATAAAAGTTCTAACAGGCTTTTTTTTGAAAGTTAGATAAGTATATACTGAAGTTTGTATGGAGAAATAAATTTGTAAGAATATTCAAGAAAATATTAAAAAGAGAAAAATTTCAGGGCAGTGGGGGCGGTGGGGGGGACCAGCTGTACCAGATCTTAAATTATACTATATAACCTCTACAAATAAAACATTTTGGTACTGGTCCATGAATGAGCAAATGTACAAGTGATACAGACTGTGCAGTCCAGGAGGAGACCCAGGAACTATGGAAATTTAGCGTATGATAAAGGCAACATTGAGAGCAGGAGGAGAAGGGGACGACACAAGATGAGATGGCTGGATGGCGTCACCGACTCGATGGACATGGGTTTGGGTGGACTCCGGGAGTTGGTTATGGACAGGGAGGCCTGGCATGCTGCGGTTCATGGGGTTGCAAAGAGTTGGACACGACTGAGCGACTGAACTGAACTGAAAGGCAGCATCTCAAATCCCTGGGGTAAAGATTGACTTTAGTAAATGGTGCTGGAACAACTGGGTAGCCATTTTTTAAAAAGTTAAGTTGGATCTATATCTCACATTATACAGAAGAATAAATTCTAGATGGAACAGGGATATAAATGTAAGCAATTTTGAAACCATATGAGAACTAGAGAAAAAGCAGAAGCGAATTCTTTCACGTTAGTGTAGGGAAAGCCTTTCTAGCCATCACCCAAAATTCAGAGGAATGAAATATCAGTAATTTGATTATATAAAAATAAAATTCTTTTCATAGCCAGAAAACCACCATAAACTAAGTCAAAAGATGACTAATAGGGACTTCCCTGGTGCTCCAGGGCTAAGACTGCACACTCCTAATGCAGGAGGCCTGGGTTCGATGTCTGGTCAGGATCTAGATCCCACATACTGCAACTAAAAGCTCCTGCGTGCCTCAACTAAAGACCCATGTGCTGCAACTGAGACCCAGCACAGCCCAAGAAATGTGTGTGTGTGCTCAGTCACTCAATCGTGTCCGACGCTGCAACCTGTGGACTGTAGCCCACCAGGCTCCTCTATCCATGGGATTCTCCAGGCAAGAATATTAGAGTGGGTTGCCTTTCCCCCGACCCAGGGATCAAACCTGAGTCTCCTGCATTGGCAGGTGGATTCTTTACCGCTGCACCACCCGGGAGGCAGCCAAATACATAAATATAAATATCCCGAAAGGGAGATCACCGACGAACTGGGAAATTTCTGCAACATGTATCAAAGACAAAAGGGTAACATCTCTAATAAATAAGAGCTCTTAAATGAAGGTACAAAAGATAGAAAAATGGGAGAGATGTGAACAGGTAATTCATGTACATATACAAAATATATAAAGATAAGGATGAATTTAAATTGAATTCTTAAACCTACCAAAAGAGGCTCAAATTCATAACTAAAATATAAACAGCACTAAGATACAATTTGTCACCTATCATATTAGCAAAAATTTAAAAGTGTGACAACATATTCTATTGGCAAGACTGTGGGAAAATGCACTCTCATGCATTGCTGATGGGAATGCAAATAGATACAATGCTTTTGGTGGGGAATTTGGCAATATCTAATGAAGTTATCGGGAAATAGACGGGGAAACAGTGTCAGACTTTATTTTTTGGGGCTCCAAAATCACTGCAGATGGTGACTGCAGCCATGAAATGAAAAGACGCTTACTCCTTGGAAGGAAAGTTATGACCAACCTAGATAGCATATCCAAAAGCAGAGACATTACTTTGCCATCAAAGGTCCATCTAGTCAAGGCTATGGTTTTTCCTGTGGTCATGTATGGATGTGCGAGTTGGACTGTGAAGAAGGCTGAGCGCCGAAGAATTGATGCTTTTGAACTGTGGTGTTGGAGAAGACTCTTGAAGGAGTCCCTTGGACTGCAAGGAGATCCAACCAGTCCATTCTGAAGGAGATCAGCCCTGGGATTTCTTTGGAAGGAATGATGCTAAAGCTGAAACTGCAGTACTTTGGCCACCTCATGCGAAGAGTTGACTCATTGGAAAAGACTCTGATGCTGGGAGGGACTGGGGGCAGGAGGAGAAGGGGACGACAGAGGATGAGGTGGCTGGATGGCATCACTGACTCGATGGACGTGAGTCTGAGTGAACTCCGGGAGTTGGTGATGGACAGGGAGGCCTGGCGTGCTGCGATTCATGGGGTCGCAAAGAGCTGGACACGACTGAGCGACTGAACTGAATGAAGTTATCTACTTAATGTATCTATATTCACTTAGCTATCTTCTTTGAATCTACCCTGAAGATAGACCTCAATCAACATGAAAATACATATGCATAATGTTATTCATTGCTGCACTGTTTTTAACTGCAAAATATTGAAAAAAAACCTCTGAATTCCCATATAGAAGACTGACTAAATTATGATATATCTACATAATGGAGTACCATGTAGCTGTAAAATAAGGAAGATTTCTAGACCAATTTGGAGTGATTTCCAGAATATATTAAGCAAATATTAACTGAAGCGAAGTGAAAAATGCAGGTGTAAAAAGAATGTGTGTATGTTAGTTGCGTCTGACTCTTTGCGACCCCATGGACTGTAGCTCACCAGGCTCCTCTGTCCATGGAATTCTCCAGGCAAGAATACTGGAGTGGGTTGCCATGCCCTCCTCCAGGGGATCTTCCAAACCCAATCTTGAACCTGGGTCTCTGTATTGCAGGCAGATACTTTACCATCTGAGCCACCAGGGAATATCAGTGCTTAATGCTATTTTGGGGACTTCCCTGGTACCCAGTGGCTAAGACTGCAAGCTCCCAATGTAGGGGACCTGGGTTTGATCCCTGGTCAGGGAACTAAGGCAATGGCACCCCACTCCAGTACTCTTGCCTGGAAAATCCCATGGACGGAGGAGCCTGCAACGCTGCAGTCCATGGGGTCGCAAAGAGTTGGACACGATTGAGCGACTTCACTTTGACTTTTCACTTTCATGCATTGGAGAAGGAAATGGCAACCCACTCCAGTGTTCTTGCCTGGAGAATCCCAGGGACGGGGGAGCCTGGTGGGCTTCCATCTGTGGGGTTGCACAGAGTTGGACACGACTGAAGTGACTTAGCAGCAGCAGCAGCAGCAGCAGCAGCAGGGAACTAGATCCCGAATGCAACGAAGTTTGAAGATCCCACATGCTGCAACAAAGACCTAGCAGGGCCCAGTAAATAAGTAAAATTTTTTTAAAAAATTACTAGCTATTTTTCACATAAGAAGAAAAGGGAAATAAAATATACATATATCTTTTTTTCCAGGTAACGTAGAACGAATCAGATCGGTTATCTATAGGAGTGGATAGAAATAAGGTGGAAAGACTAGAGAAAAGGGAATGGAGTAGAGAGAAAGATGGAGATATGACACTTCTGAATGTATGTTTTTCTATAGCTCTGACTTTTGGAATCATGTTAATCTTTCTCCTGCCCCCAAATTAATTAAAATCTACCAAAATGTTAGGACAACCCAAAATGGTCTACCAATTGTAATAAATGTACTTAACTGTATTACAAATTAATAACAACCACACTGAAGGCAGAGGAAAGAAAAGAATTAACCTAAGTCACTTTGGAATCAGTATTTTGAGTGTACACTGTAAGGCTAAAGACAAAAAGGACTATATACTTGTATATCAATTTCTGCCTAGTAAATTTATTTTTATGACTTGGCATAGCCCAATAGATAAACAAATATTTTTAAAAATGACTATACTAATCCATACAAGGTACAGGTTAGCAAGTCAAATTCTGATGTGTTTTCTAGGACTGAGGAAATATTAGTAAATATATTGTGGATAGAGTCAGGTTTCTCACTGTGGGGAAAAAGGAGTTACAAATAAGGAAAAGGAAGAAGAGAGGTGAACCCTGTGGTACTGGGCTAGAGGCAGGATCCAGATAATTCATGGTCTATTTCTCCATCTGTCTGTCAAGATAAGTAGATGGAAGTATGTGTCTAGGTGTGATACATACCTGTATTTCCTATTCGACTCCTGAGAGGGCCCAGAGTGTTCCCCCAGTAGGATGAGTATACCTCGTGCCCAAATTTTGATTTCTGAAAACTACTCTCCAGCAAGAGGAGCCAAAAGTGATTTCTTTTGACAAATAGCTGATGACAGAGCTGGAGAAGAGAAAATACAAGATGAAGGGATCTTGTAAAAATACAGGTTCTAATTCATTAGAACTGGAGCAGAGTTTGAGATTCTGCATTTCCATCCTATTTTGCATATTCTATTCTACTGCATTTGAAGTGTGTGGATTCACAGTGATGCGTGAGCGTCTGCTTTTCTGAGAGGCCCCTGGTGATGGTGCTGCTCATCTGCTGAGCCTTCTTTGATTAGCAGATAGCTCCCTAGTGTAGGTTATTACACAGGAGACTCAAAGCACTGGCTGCGCAGGGAGAAGTGGTTTAGGCTAAGGTAACCTCCATTCTGAGAGTTTTGGTGAGGTTGTTTAAACCTCAGGGATGCATTTATTTAGATGACAGTGTGGTAGAGTGGAAAGAGCACTGGTTTGGGAAACAGAGTGAATTTCATATTCGTAGTTTAGAGTCTGGGTGGCCTTGAACATTATTTCACCATTTTGGAGTCTTGGTTTACAGTTAGCAAAATAGATAAAGTAAAAATTTCCCTAGCAGATTAGCATTAGAGAAATTGTGTCTAAAGGACCTAGCATAGCTCTAGACACAGAGTAGGTGTTCAGAAAAGTGGTGACAATTATCACTTATGCAATAGAATCAGAGAAGGCAATGGCACCCCATTCCAGTACTCTTGCCTGGAAAATCCCATGGATGGAGGAGCCTGGTAGGCTGCAGTCCATGGGGTCGCTAAGAGTCTGATACGACTGAGCGACTTCCCTTTCACTTTTCACTTTCATGCATTGGAGAAGGAAATGGCAACCCACTCCAGTGTTCTTGCCTGGAGAATCCCAGGGACTGGGGAGCCTGGTGGGCTTCCGTCTATGGGGTCGCACAGAGTCAGACATGACTGAAGTGACTTAGCAGCAGCAGCATGCAATAGAATCCTCTTTACTGGAAGCCGAGAACTGTGATTAATGTGTGTGAAAAGTTCTGTGAGGAACCCCAAAGCAGTTTTGCACCAGAGACAACTTACTTCTATTCATTGGCCAAAAGAAGGCTATGATTACTTAAGTAAAATTATCTTGGCCTGATGAAAAATACTTGTTCTTGTCTTCCCCTGCATAATTAACTTTTAGAATCATCATAAGTCTTGGCCTGATGAAATTTGACACATTATTCACTGATTCAAACAGAGATTTGTTGAGCGCCTGTTACTCTGAGTCCAACAATCCTGAATTCCTGTAACGTCCTGCCTGGAGCATCTAGTTGAGACCTGAGCCCCTTTGAGCTCACTGTCCTCTTTGCCTCCTTTCCTCAGGAAAGCCCCCTGAGCATGGGCTTCAGACTGAGCTAACACTCCTAGCACCTTGCACACCCCCGTCCTAGCGCTTGTCTCACCAACCTGCAAGCTGCTCCTCCTTCTCCTCTCTTCTTGATTTTTTTTTTCCTGCAAACTTCTTCAAGGCATAAAGCTCTTTGTAGCCCTGTCACAGAACACTTGCTGCACCCACCTTGTAGTTGAACTGATTGCCTGGCACAGGACGTCCTCAAGGAGATCAGTGTCTGAGGTGTGTGGGAGGGTCAGGGAAGGCTGCCTGGAAGAGGTGGTGATGCTTGAGCTGAGGTTTCAGAAGAGATTCGAGGCAGGAGGGAGGTAGAGTGGCCAGAAGACATGGTGTGTTTGGGGCACTGCACATGGTTTGCTGCTGCTAAGTCACTTCAGTCATGTCTGACTCTGTGCAACCCCATAGACGGCAGCCCACCAGGCTCCCCAATCCCTGGGATTCTCCAGGCAAGAGCACTAGACTGGGTTGCCATTTCCTTCTCCAATGCATGAAAGTGAAAAGTGAAAGTGAAGTTGCTCAGTCGTGTCCAACTCTTAGTGACCCCATGGACTGCAGCGTACCAGGCTTCCCTGTCCATGAGATTTTCCAGGCAAGAGTACTGGAGTGGGGTGCCATTGCCTTCTCCGTACAAACATAGTTTGGACCAACCTTAAACGTGGGGTTGTGGGGGGCAAATGTGAATGGGTAAGCAAAGCTGAAGGAGAGGTAAGGACTAGCCAGGACAGACTGAAGTGCAGCTGAGGAGGCTGGGTTTTATCCTGCGGGTAATGAGAGGCCAGTGAAGGATTTTAAGCAAGAATGTGTCGGGGGAGGGTTGAGGGTGATACTCGATAGAGGGTAGGGATTTTGATGTAAGCCAGGTAATCAGACCCAGCTGTTACCCTGATGCCTTTGTGGCCCTGAGCAGAGTGGTTTGCTCTGGAGGCACCCTTTGCCTGTCCTGCTGTTTTGGCTGAAGGGTAGGAGCTCACCTGGACAGGAATCTGGCCCTTGTGAAAGCAGAAGGCACAGCTGCCTGCAGAGTGAGTGTATAGCAGGAGGCCCTTGGACCGCCTTTACTGGGTTTGCTAATCAGGTCTGCCATGGCATAGGGATGGAGACTTTGGAGAAGTTACATGATTTCTCTGAATCTCATCCACAGAACAGAGATGATACCAACCCTTCAGTGCTTCTGTGAAAACTGAATTAGATGATGATAATGAAAATAATGATGACCATTTAGTAAACATCAACTCAGTGGCTGCGTTCTAGGTATATTGTTGTTGTGTTGTTTAGTTGCTAAGTTGTGTCCAACTCTTTTGTTACCCCACGGGGTGTAGCCTGCCAGCCCTCCTCTGTCCATGGGATTTCCCAGGCAAGAATACTGGTATGGGTTGCCATTTCCTACTCCAGGGAATCTTCCTGACCCAGGAATTGAACCCAGACCTCCTGCATTGGCAGGCAGATTCTTTACCACTGAGCCATCAGGGAAGCCCTCCAGATACATTAGTGAGTCATTAAAAGACATATAAAACATCAAAAGTAGTGTTTAATTCATGGTTCAGTTCAGTTCAGTTCAGTCACTCAGTCGTGTCTGACTCTTTGCAACCCCATGAATCGCAGCACGCCAGGCCTCCCTGTCCATCACCAACTCCCGGAGTTCACTCAACCTCACGTCCATTGAGTCGGTGATGCCATCCGGCTATCTCATCCTCTTTCATCCCCTTCTCCTCCTGCCCCCAATCCCTCCCAGCATCAGAGTCTTTTCCAATGAGTCAGCTCTTCGCATGAGGTGGCCAAAGTATTGGAGTTTCAGCTTTAGCATCATTCCTTCCAAAGAACACCCAGGATTGATCTCCTTTAGAATGGACTGGTTGGACCTCCTTGCAGTCCAAGGGACTCTCAAGAGTCTTCTCCAACACCACAGTTCAAAAGCATCAATTCTTTGGCACTGAGCTTTCTTCACAGTCCAACTCTCACATCCATACATGACCACTGGAAAAACCATAGCCTTGACTAGATGGACCTTTGTTGGCATCATGATAGGTACTCAATAAATACCAGATTCTTCCCCCTACCTCCTGCTAATCATTGCACTTCCTACAGTTTGTCAGTAGCTGATAGAACATTGCCTTAGTACTACCTTCCAAAAGACTTTATTTATTCCCACAAATTGACATAGAGAAAATACTGAAGATTTAATTTAAGCTCAGGAAGCAGCCAGTGAGTAATTTCTGATATTATTTCATCAAGGAAGTACTTGGAGCTTTAGAAATCAACTATACTTTAACCAAATTATAATTTGATACTGTTAGCCCTTTAATTTAATTTTCAGGTTCAGAGTCTTGGGTTTCTACAGACATCAGCCAGAACTGCAGCCTGTACTATGACCTTGCTCTTGTGCTATTTTGATACTTAGTGCCCAAATAATCAGGATGAACACCTGAATATACAAGCCCTGTTTAAAATGGAATATGAAAGGTTATCTAAGTGTTGCCATGAGTTCTGTGTCCTGTCTGAATCTGACAGGTTTCTGATGGTACTGGACCATAAGCGTTGTCAGCAAAAAAAAAAAAAAAATGAAGGCTCCCCCGACCCCGACCCCAGTCTTCAGGAACTCTGCTCATCCTAGCCTTTCTTTTCTTTCTTTGTGCAGGTTTCAGGTAACCAGATCCTCTTTGACAACATAAAGCCTGGATTAAAGCTAACTCTGTAGCAATCCCAGGATTATGGGCTCAGGAGGATAAATCCTGGGTTGGTTTCAGTTAAATCTCTTTGTGAAGAAAGCAGCTATGAGAGGCAGTTCTGAGATCGGTTTAACTGTGGATTCCTAGCTCCCCAGGATCAGTTCTTAGGAATGTCACAGGCCATTGTGCACACAGGACACGAGAGATCGTTCCTGGGAAGCGCAGTGGGCTACTGGCAGCTCTCGTCACACTCGAAAACGGGCTGTGCTTCTGGCCCAGCTTTATTCCTGGTCGACAGAGCTAAAGTCAAGGAAAGCAGGAGTCATTGTCTCCGAAACGCTCATCTGCATACCTTGTCCACACCCACCACCCGAGTCAGAGGGTAGCTCATCCCGGAGACAAGCATAAAACCAGAGAATTTTAGAGCATACTCCATGTCTAACCATCTTTCTATCCTTAAAACTTCTCCTCCTCTCTCTGGGTATAGACTGCTCAGTTGCTCAGGTGTGCAAGTCTTTGCGACCTCATGAACTGTAGCCCGCCAGGCTCCTCTGTGCATGGAAATGTTCAGGCAATAATTCTGGAGTGGGTTGCCATTTCCTACTCCAGGGGATCTTCCCCACCCAGGGATTGAACCCATGTTTCTTGCACCTCCTGTATTGGCAGGCGAATTCTTTATTACTGGGCCACCTGGGAAATCAGGTATAGATTGCCCAGTCTCCATTGCTGCCTTAGAGGGTGCAAGGAAGAGGATATGAGTAACATGCAACCTTTCCTTATCTCCTGCTTTCATTTTCCAGCAACAGCTGCAGGCGTACGTGGCCTGGGTGAACGCACAGCTGAAGAAGAGGCCAGCGGTGAAGCCAGTGCAGGACCTCCGACAAGATCTCCGGGATGGGGTGATCCTGGCATATCTCATTGAGATTGTAGGTCGGTTGGCCCTGGACTCTGATGCTAGCTTAAAACAGAACATGGCCTTTTTACCCTCCATGTGCCCTTCAGAGCAGATTGTTGGTGGTGGTTTAGTCACTAAGTCGTGTCCAACTCTTGTGACCCCCATGGACTGTAGCCCGCCAGGCTCCTCTGTCCATGAGATTTCCCAGGCAAGAATACTGGAGTGGGTTGCCATTCAGCTACATTAAACTTTGGGAGTGTGATGAGGAGCACGGTCACAGCTCTCAAGAGTCTCCCAATCTAGTTGGAAAGACTGGAGAGCGAAGTCACTTCCAGTAATGTACTTAGTACTGTGATGGGGCAAGCACAGATAAGAGCAGAGGGCGGGCACGCAACCCACTGTTAGGGATTGTAGGATGGCTTGCCAGAAGATCTGATGTCTACACTGAGGCTGGAAAGGGAAGTGGCAGCCAGGCAAAAAGAAGGTGTGTTACCAACAAAAGGACCCGACTAAGATAAGAAGACCTTGTTTTCTTGAAGCCCCAGAATTGTTGCCTGTCATTCCTATTGAAAGTGAAAGTGAAAGTGAAGTCACTCAATTGTGTCCGACTCTTTGTGACCCCGTGGACTGTAGCCCACCAGGCTCCTCAGTCCATGGGATTCTTCAGGCAAGAATACTGGATTGGGTTGCCATTTCCTTCTCCAGAGGATCTTCCCAACCCAGGGATCGAACCCAGGTCTCCCACATTGCAGGCAGACGCTTTAACCTCTGAGCAATCAGGGAGGTATCATAACCTTATTTCCACAGCATTTGTCCACATCTCTTATTATTTATCTCACCAAATGATGGTTGTTTATTATCTACCTCTCCAGTATAGATTGAGCTCTTTAAGAGCAGGTACAGTATAATTTTTTTCCCCCTGTTTCCACAGTCCTTAACCAAGTGCCAGACACATAACAGGTACTCAAACATTCATTGACATATTTGAGGGATGTGGGTTTGAGTGATATGTAAGAAGGCAGGCTTGCATCAGGCAGCCTGTCCAGAAATACCTCATTCAGACAGTTCATATATTCATTATTCACTTATAGTGATAATAACCATGATAATAGTAATAGCAGCTACTGTGTATTGAACACTGTCTCATTTAATTTCACTTTATCATCAACGTTTGAGAAACATAATATTACCCCCATTTCCAGGAGCACTTTATATATATATACACACATATATGTGTGTGTACATATATATCAAGCATTGCTAAACACGCTACTTTGATTGATTTATGATAATGGATAGCATTTAAGTATTTTACTTATTTTTTGAGATTTAGAAAGGGAATCTTTCTAAATTCCTTCTCCAGGGAATCTTCCCTACCCAGAACCCAGGTCTTCTGCACTGCAGGCAGATTCTTTACTGTCTGAGCCACCAAGGAAGCCCTTAAGCACCTTTGCAAGGTCACATAAGAATAGGGGTAAAGCAGAGGTACAAACCTGGATTTACTTTAATTCCAAAGCTAATTTTCAACTTTTAATTTTTCACACATTTGAACAGATTATCCTGGAAATATAATCAGTTAGAAAATCCAGACAGCACAAGAAGATAGAAAATCAAAAGCCATTTCCTCCATCTGTCCCCTTGCCAGTAATTTGTTCTTTCTGGAGGCAGCCAGTGTTAGCAGTTTCTGGCTATTCTTTCCAGAGATATTTAATGGTGCATATACAGGCAATACCTACTCCAGTGTTCTTGCCTGGAGAATCCCAGGAACGGCGGAGCCTGGTGGACTGCTGTCTATGGGGTCACACAGAGTCGGACACGACTGAAGCGACTTAGCAGCAGCAGCAGCATACAGGCAATATGAATGTGTATTCTTGTTTTTCAAAACCCAGGTTCTTAAATGCTGCATTCTGTTGCAACTTGGCTGTAGAGAAAATCTCTCTGAATTCACTACTTGAGATTGCGTTCTTTCTTGAGCTGGCCCTCACTGAGCTTTTGACCCTACTACTATGCCCCTGAAACTGTTCTCCTTGAGGTCACAACTCTGCTCTGTCAAATCCCGTGGCCAGGGCTCAGTCCTCATTTTATTCAACTTAGCAGAACTTGACACGGTGGATCACTCCCTCCTCCTCCAAACATCTTCCCTCGGTCTCCAGGATCCTGTGGGCTTGAAGTTTTCCTCCTTCCTCACTGGCCTTTCCTGTTTGCTGTGCTGGCTTTCTCCTCCGTGTGTGTGTGTGTGTGTGTGTGTGTGTGTGTGTGTGTGTGTGCGCGCGCGTGCTTAGTCGTGTCTCTTTGTGATCCCATCGACTGTAGACCGCCAGTCTCCTCTGTCTATGGAATTTTCCAGGCAAGAATACTGAAATGGGTAGCCACTTGCTACTCTAGAGGATCTTCCCAACCCAGGGATCGAACCCGTGTCTCTTCCGTCTTCTGCAATGGCAGGTGAATTCTTTACCAACTGTACCACCTGGGAAGCCCTCCTGACCTCTAAATGTTGGAAGTTCTCCTTAGAGGTTCAAACCTTAGTTCTTTTGTATATTCTCTATCCCTAAGTGGTCTCTTCCCAAGTTTGACTCTTTAGCCCTAAGCTTTTCCTTGAGTTCTATATGTGAATATCAGCTGCCTATTCAACTTCTCTGCTTGGATGTCTAAAATGCAACTCTCACTTCACGTGTCCTAATCAGAACTTTTCCTTCACGCCACTGATCCCTCTGTCCTCTGAGATCCTTCATCTGACTAACACATCACAGTACCATTCCCTCAGCTGTTGAAGCAGAACACTTAGAAGTTGTCTTTAATTATTCTCTTTTTCTCATCTATCATATTCAGTCCTTCACATGTGCTGTTTGCTTTATATTAAAAATATACCTGGTATCTCTGTTTTCACCTCTCAGCTTCTTCCCAAACCATCATTCTCTCTCACTTGACTATTTTCATTTCCTTTCTAACAGATTTCCCTGTTTCCCCTTTAGAGAATCTATGTCCACATGAAGTCAACTTTTAAAAGCATTAAGCAGGTCAGGTAACTCATCTCACATGCTAGCAAAGTAATGCTCAAAATTATTCAAGCCAGGCGCCAATAGTATGTGAACTGTGAACTTTCAGATGTTCAAGCTGGATTTAGAAAAGACAGAGGAACCAGAGATCAAATTGCCAACATACGTTGGATCATATAAAAAGCAAGAGAATTCCGGAAAAACATCTACTTCTGCTTTATTGAGTATGCCAAAGCCTTTGACTGTGTAGATCACAACAAACTGTGGAAAATTCTTCAAGAGATGGGAATACCAGACCACCTTACCTGCCTCCTGGGAAATCTGTAGGTCAAGAAGCAACAGTTAGAACCAGACATGGAACAACAGACTGGTTCCAAATCGGGAAAGGAGTACGTCAAGGCTGTATATCATTGCCTGGCTCATTTAACTTATATGCAGAGTACATCATGTGAAATACTGGGCTGGATGAAGCACAAGCTGGAATCAAGATTGCCGGGAGAAATATCAATAACCTCAGATATGCCAATGACACCACCCTTATGGCAGAAAGTGAAGAGGAATTAAAGAGACTTGATGAAAGTGAAAGAGAAGAGTGAAAAGGCTGGCTTAAAACTCAACATTCAAAAAACTAAGATCATGGCATCTGGTCCCATCACTCCATGGCAAATAGATGGAGAAACAATGGAGACAGTGACAGACTTTATTTTCTTGGACTCCAAAATCACTGCAGATGATGATTTCAGCCATGAAATTAAAAGATGCTTGCTCCTTGGAAGAAAAGCTATGACCAACCTAGACAGCATATTAAAAAGCAGAGACATTACTCTGCCAACAAAGGTCTGTCTAGTTCAAGGCTATGGTTTTTCCAGTAGTCATGTATGGATGTGAGATTTGGACTATAAAGAAAGCTGAACGCTGAAGAATTGATGCCTTTGAACTGAGGTGTTGGAGAATACTCTTGAGAGTCCCTTGGACTGCAAGGAGATCAAACCAGTCAGTCGTAAAGGAAATCAGTCCTGAATATATATTGGAAGGACTGATGTTGAAGCTGAAACTCCAGTACTTTGGCCACCTGATGTGAAGAACTGACTCATTGGAAAAGACCCTGATGCTGGGAAATATTGAAGGCGGGAGGAGAAGGGGACGACAGAGGATGAGATGGTTGGATGGCATCCCTGGCTCGATGGACATGAGTTTGGGCAAGCTCTGGGAGTTGGTGATGCACAGGGAGGCCTGGCGTGCTGCAGTCCATGGGGTCACAAAGAGTCGGACACAACTGAACGATTGAGCTGAACCGAACTGAACTCCCTTACCTCCAAGCCTGCATTTTCTGCCCATTACATATAGAATAAAATTCAAGATCTTTGCTCTAGTTCCCAAAGCCCCACATGACCTGGCCTTGCTTGCCTGTCTACCTGTCTTAGAACTGGACTCCTTGCTCTCTCCACTCCAGCCATAGGGTCTTGTTGCTGTTTCTCAGATAAGCTGATCTCGTTCCCACCTTGGCCTTGGTACTTAAGGGTCCTCAGCCTGGAATGCTACCTCTGCAAATCTTCTCCTCTCTGATTTTATTCAAGTCTCCCCCCAAACGTATTATCCGAAAGACCATGATTACTCGTCTTTGTTTTTCCTCATAGTACTCATCACTGGGCTTCCCAGGTGGTGCTAGTTGTAAAGAATCTGCAGGCCAGCACAGGAGACGCAAGAGACCCGGGTTCAATCCCTGGGTGGGGAAGATCCACGGGAGTAGGTAATGGTACCCCCCTCTCCAGTATTCTTGCCTGGGAAATCCCGTGGACAGAGGAGCCTGGTGGACCCCAGTCCTTGGGGTCGCCAAGCGTCGGATGTGACTAGCACAGCCCAGCACTTACCACTACTTGAAATTATGTTAAACATTTATCTGTTATCTTGGCCATCTCTCATCCCTGCAGATAGAAACTCTACGATGGAAGGACAGACAGACAATGTCTTGGTCACTGCTCTTTCTCTGGTGCCTCAAACATTACCTGGCACACAGTGGGTGCTTAGTGAATATTCGTTGAATGAATAAATGTACACAGAGTAACTTCACAGGCCCCAGGGAATTGTGAAAATTCGAAGCCCCTCCAGAATGCTTTCATTTTCCTATTTCCCATCCAGATTACAAACATGAAGGCCTAACTCCCTTACATATTTATAGATAATCTTCGTGTTTACAGCAAATATTCTCTGTGTCTGGCTACTATGAACCTGTGATAGTACTCCTCCCCATAACTTCATGTATTTTCTCTCTTCTTACAGCAGGAGAAAAGCTGAGTGGGGTACAGCTGAGTCCCAGTAACCAACAAGAGATGAAGAATAATGTGGAAAAAGTGTTACAGTTTGTAGCCTCCAAAAAGATTCGTATGCACCAGACTTCAGCTAAAGGTCAGTGCTTCCTTCTGTCCGTGGTGGCTGAGTACACTCATCTTTACCTGGGGATTGCCACCTTCAGAAGAACCATCCACAGTGTAGCTGAGGGCTCGGAGTAGACTGGAGTGGGATTAGGTTGATGACCTCACATCTTTTTCCGAATAAGGAAAGTCATCCTCTTGGGATGGAATGATTATCAAAATCCAGGTGCTTTGGAGACCGGGGTGAAGGTAGAAGCTCTTCATTTTAACTGAATGAAGTTTTGCTCGAGCGTGTGTAGGCAAATTAACAGAAAAGAAATGACAACGTTAGGATATTAATTTTAGAACATCTTGTTTAAGATATCAAACATGAAGATAGATGATATTTTTGTGTGTTCCTAGTGTTTCATGCCAGTTATTATCTCAGATCATAATAGCCTACTTTTTTCTATCCAGTTTTCCAGAAGGAAAATATTTGATAGCAGTTTTTTTTGAACATCACAGGACATCTCCAGGCAGGATCAAAAGGCTCTTTCACCTCTACACATGCACTCTCCTGGAGCCACATGGCCAGATGAAGGACAGCTCTCACTGCAGTTTGAGCCCAGGCTGCAGGGGAGAAAGGATGTAGCTGTCCTCAGAAGGCACAGGCTTTGGTCCTCTCACTCTGGTTCTGGAACTGATTATAGTCTGGTTTGTTTCAGCCTCAGTTTCTGGGCCTGATTGCCTGTGGCTCTGATGAGAATGGAGGTAGGGGGGAGCCCTCCTTTCCGTGTTGTTAGTGTTCTCTGTATTGGGCTCATTCAGGCAGGGCAGTTACTGACCATTGAGAATGTCCTATAGCAGGGATCCATCAATCCTTTTGGAAACCTTGCATATTTACAAGGCTGTGAAGCTGAAAAAAATACAGTTTTGTCTATTTTCTGACATTAACCAGACCCATCATGTTATTTTCTGTCTGCCTTTCTCTCTCTCTCTCTCTTTTTTTTTTCTAGGACAAAATTTAGAATGTCAGATATTTCTCTGATCCAGGCCCCGTGAGGAGTGGGCTTGGGGATCTGGCCCATTAAAGTCGGCTATTTTGAGGGAACAGTCGTTCAGGACATCATTGTCTTTTACCTGGAGAAGTGCAACTGCTTCCTAATTAGTCCCACTGCATCCATTTCTGTCCCCCTCCCATGTGCTCTCCACACTGCAGCCAGAATGATCTTTCTAAGAGTACAATATGCTCATGCCATTCCTCTGCACCTGAGGGCCCATAGGATAAAATCCAGGGTCCTTTCTCTGGCTTACTATGCCCTTTCTGACCTGACCTCCACTTTATCCCTCTCGTCTTTCCCCCTCTCCCCCTGAACTCTGAACTCTGGCTATGCTAAACTGCTTTCTGTTCCTCTTCCAGGGTGTGCCATAGAAATATAAAGTAAGTCACATTCATGATTTGAATGTGTCTAAATAGCCACATTATAAAAAAAAATCAGTGGAATTAATTTTAATAATATATTTTATTTAACCCATGTATCCAAAATGAGGGCTTCCCTCATTTATTTAACCCATGTATCCAAAATGGTGGCTCAATTGGTAAAAAATCCACCTGCAATGCAGGAGACCCAGGTTTGATCCCTTGGTTAGGAAGATCCCCTGGAGAAGGAAATGGCAGTCCCACTCCAGTATTCTTACCTGGAGAAGCCCCATGGACAGAGGAACCTGGCGGGCTACAGCCCATGGGGTCTCAAAGAGTTGGATACGACTGAAGTGACTTAGCACGCACGCATGCATATCCAGAATATTATCAGCTCAACATATAATCAATGTGAAAAACTATCAGTGAGATATTTTGCATTCTGTTTTTTTATACTAAATCTCACAAGATTTTTCATTCAGTTTGTGTGTGTGTGCTAAATACACTCATGGCACATTTCGGTTAAGACCACACTGCTGCCTTTTAAGTGCTCAACAGCTACATGTGGCTAGTGGCTCCCATACTGGATGGCATCTAGACCTTCATGCCTGCTGTTCCCTCTTCTTGGAATACATTTTTCCTTCTCTTTGCTCATCTGATGAACCTCTATTGGTCGGTCAAGCCTCAGTTTAGAACTCACCTTGTCTGGGAATCCTTCCCTGAGCCCTCTAAACTAGACAGATGCTTCTCCTCTGAGTTCCCAAAGAATCTTGTACTTTTCCTATTGTATGAAGGAAATGGCAACCCACTCCAGTATTCTTGCCTGGAAAATCCCATGAACAGAGGAGCCTCTCATGGGGTCACAACTAGTCGGACACAACTGAGCGACTTCACTTTATGTTATTACACTGTATTGTCATTGCTTTAAATCTTCAATATCCCTATTGAACTCAGCTTTGTGAGGACAGAGAGCTTGACTGCCTTGCTTTCCTGTTCCCTAGCAGATGCATAGGAACCGAGTTCGTTCTCAGCACTCTGCTTCCCTCTTAGGACCTCTTGGTCTGTTCTTATCTTCAGATATCGTGGAAGGCAACCTGAAGTCTATCATGAGGCTGGTCCTGGCCTTGGCAGCTCATTTCAAACCTGGCTCCGGCAGGACAGTGAGCCAAGGACGGGATGCCGGAGCCCCCCTGCAGACTCACCAGCCTCACTGTGCCACTGCTGTGGCCCAGGGAGCAGCCGCTGCTCTGGCCGATGTGTGTCATGACATGTCGCGGTCTGGGCGGGATGTCTTTCGATACCGACAGAGGTAAGGATGGAAATCTGGGGATGGGAATTCGACCTGCGCTGATATTTCTTCCCTTAAATGATAATGGTGCGGTAGATAGAAATATCACCTAAACAGCCCACATTGCAGAAAAGCGGATGGAGTGGAGGTTGGAGAGGGTGCTCCAAAAGAGAAAAAAAAAAAAAACAACCTTTCTTTTAGGCATGTTTATTTTGGCTTTTGGAGAAGTGCATGGCAACCCACTCCAGTATTCTTACCTGGAGGATCCCATGGACAGAGGAGCCTGGCGGACTGCAGTTCTTGGGATCATGAAGAAATTGGGCACGACTTAAGTGACTCAGCACGCACGTGCACATTTTGACTTTAGCAGAATGTAAAGGAATCATATATGTAATTCTTTTCTCTGGTGCCCAGAGTTTTAAACATATTCCTTTGGTACAGTGTGTTTTCTGCACTAGGAGGTATGTGGGACCACCATCCTGATTCACCCCTGAGTTTCTCCCTGGTGTGTATCCGGAAGGTTGGGTGTCCCAGAGAGTCATGGCTGGAGATGCTTCATGGGTTGTGTGTCAGAGAGGGAGCACGACTCTGAGGTGTTGGTGAAATTATTGGTTTCTCTACCTTCCTTGCCAGGTTTCAAATGTCTTTAAGGCAGGGGCTTTGCCTCGTCCGTCTTTTTACCCTCAGCAGTCCAGAGTGGCATCTGTCAGTAGTTAGTGGGTGGGCCCGAAGGACTGACACCCTCTCCTTTATTGGTGCCCTCCGACTTTAGGAACAGCAGCATGGATGAGGAGATTGAGAATCCATGCTGGAGCGTGCGAGCCCTGGTGCAGCAGTATGAAGGACAGCAAAGGTCCCCGTCTGAGTCCAGCTGCTCCAGGTAACTGTGGCCTCAGATTTCTTCATCGCTACAGTCCTCAATTCATGGAGGTTCTCAGGGTTGGCAGCTTCAGGTACCCACGCAACAGGCAATAAGGCACCAAAGTCTCTCTTCTTCCCTCAGTTTATGTGTGGCTCACAAGGGGTAACCCTCAGCACGGCCTTGTGGTTTTGTGCTGGCAAGAGGGCAGGGTGAGATGCTTGTGAATTTCCCGCATACCAGTGCTAGGGCTTAGCTGTGTCCATGTGGGGGCATGACTGAGACCTGTCAGTGCCCAGCTGGATCTTTTTGATATTTATTTATCAGCTGCCAGTGTTTATGAGAGCCAGTTCCATTGCACTGCCTTTGTGCCTGAGAAGGTTGTATAAAGCTCATAGCAAGAGGAAATGAGCAGAGTTGCCTTAGTGCTTTAAGAATGTTTCCAGTTTTCATTTGTAGGGCTGGGAATTGTGGCAGATTAGTACACATTTGAATGGGCTAGCGATGTGACTGTAGCTGAAAGGCTGTCTATATCCCTTAGAGCCAATTGCAGAGACCAAAACAGGACACAGTGTGCTAATAAAAGCCTGATCAATGCCAAGTATGGTGGCAGAGAAAGACTATTTTCCTGGCTTACGTAAATCATGCTCCTGTAAACACATCCCCAGATGTTGTCATCTTATTTACTAATTTCATTGCAGAATCATATTTAATTTAAGCTCTTATGACGTTTTCTCTCATCAACACAGATTAGTCTGTTCCAGTTAAACCTAATTGTTCTTTGTCTGACATGTATGTATTTTCCATGTCTTTGTTTTCTTCCTCCTATTTCTTTTCTTCATAAAATTCTGTCTTAATTTGATGGGCCATTTTCTAATTTGCTTGGAAATTAAATAGAATTCTTTCCATCATTTTAATATACCGGTAACCTTGCTTGATTTTTAATTTTCACATTTAATAGATTTTTTATTTTCAAAATTCACACAACATTAAATTAACCATTAATCATTTTAAAGTGTATGATTCAGTGGTATGTAGCACCTTCATTAATACTGTGCAACCCATCACCTCTATCTGGTTCAGAGAGATTTGCATCACCCCAGAAGGGAGCCTTGTGTCCATTAAGCAGTAGATGTGCCTTTATTGAGAATCTAAACCAGTTTTTCCTTGCTTCTGCTTGGACTATCACTTGGTACAGAATCAAAAGATATTCTGTTGTACAATGAGATCTATTGCTTCCTGTATGGCTACAGGCCTTTAACTTTCCTGTGACTGATAGCGCTTGGCAGAGTTAGAGAAAAAAAAAAAAAAGTCCGGATTTTTTTCCTGAGAGCACCTGCTTCCTTCCTGTCTGGCAGAACTCAAGACTGGGGGCAGGGTATGAGACAGTGTAAATTCGGGGCTGCTGGAAATCGGGCTGGCAGTGACCGTTTTCTAGGAGAGCGTTCAGAGAACAGATGGCTTTCCTCTTTCTCTTCCTGATTCGGTCATTTTCTTCTCGGCCACCTTCTCACTCACCTCTTTGGGATGCTCAGTTGGCATCCAGAAGGCTCTGGGACATTCTGCCCTGCTCCTCCCCACAACCCGCACGCAAGGGGAAGCCCACCTAATGTCTCAGTGATCCGTGAAGGCCAGGAGACCCCCGGGATGTGACTCGGGAAAGAAGAGTGGTTCAGAAGATAGCCCCTTAAGTCTGGTCCCCTCCCCCTGCTCCTTGACAGACATCCTGGCAAAGCCCTGCCGGACTGCTCGCCTGTTGCTTCTCAGACCCATAAACCTCGGGCCAGCCTCTCAGGATCCAAGCAAAAGGCTCCTTAGTTGGGAAAAAAAAAAGAACATATGAAACGCCCGAGGGGAAGGTTGGCGGGAGGGGCGGGGGGACGGTGGTGTGGAGACCAGCGTTCAGCGGGTTTCCGGGGGAACCCCCTCCCGCGAGAAGCCGAGTTAGACCCACCCCGACCTCGGTGCCCGGGAAAGCAGGGGTCAGAGGAGAGAAGGCACGGCCGCCAGTCCCGGGCTCCTCCGAAGGAGGGGACCACGCAGCCCTCCCGGGCTTCTGCCGACCCCGCGAAGCCTCCACCGCCTTGCGCGGGGCCGCCTCCGGGCCCCGCAGCCCCGCCCCGCTCTGCCCCGGGGGCTCGGCCGTCAGCCGAGCGCCCGCCGGGGTCGGACGGATCCCGGCGCTGCCCGGCCGCTTGTGACAGCTCGGAGAGCGGGGGGAGGAGGGCGCGGGAGGGCGGGACCGGGAGGCGGCGCGGAGCGGGGACCGCCGCCCGCCCGGGCACTCGACCGCTCGGCCGGAGCCGCGGGCAGGGCTTTTCTCCCGGGGCGCGGAGATGGGTTGAGATGCCTGCGCCCGGGGGCACTCCCGGAGCCGCGCGGCCGCGGGGACCACGGATGCGGCTGCCGGGGGCCGGCAGCCTGCGAGGGGAGGCGGTTTCCGCCGAGGCCGGGCCGCTGCAGTGTCTAAGCTGCTGGGACGGCGCGCCCCGGAACCCGGAGCATCGCCGTGCCTGGGGCCGAGACGCTTGCCTCTCTGCCCTCCTTGCTCTCTGCCGGGACCGGGGCGAGCGGCTCTCGTAGTTGGCCTGCCAGGGGGAGTCGTTCTTCGGGGGCCCCCAGCGCGGGGAGACATGCCCGAATCGGGGAGCGCTGTGACTCTCAGCCTCCCGCTACACCCAGGGAAGCCGACTTGCTGAAGCCGGAGCCACGAGGGGGACCATGGGCGGGACGCAGGTCAAATGGTGAGCTGAAGCCACTTCGGCTTTGGAGGTGTGTGTGGGGGGCTTGGGTGGGAGCAGGGCCAGGACTGGAGGATGCTGTTGGCCAGAGACAGACGGGGGATCGGTGGGGGCGCTGTACTGGGGAGAACAGCCTGCTTGAGGGCCTGAGATGAGCACTGTAAAATACAGTGGGTTTATTTAAGAAGCTGCAACGAGCATGGGAGAAGGAGTGGCTTTTGACCGCGCGTCTGGTCTCTGCCTGGAGAATCCCAGGGACGAGGGAGCCTGGTGGGCTGCCGTCTATGGGTTGCACAGTCGGACACGACTGAAGCGACTTAGCAGCACCAACAGTAGCAGCAGCAGCAGCAGCAGGTCTCTGCTGAAGCCAGCACTTCAGGACATAACGGAACTCTTATTGCCTCGTACCCATTTAAAAAATTGATTGGACTTTTAATTGGAGATATCTTTTCTGGGAGACTGCTTGTCTGACAAGTTAAGATTGGAGAGATGTTAGACCTGTGGGAATTAGGAATGTATCAGTGAGACCTGGTTTGTAATCAGTTGTTCCCTGTCTTGACAGGATTATAATGGCAAGTGGGGGGTTACTTGTTTATAAAACAGTTTTTTAAGCTCATCAGGGAGATCCCAAGCCATGTAATTAATTAGCATTAAAATAACGTTAGTGTACCATCCTCCTGCATGAGGTTCTTCCTTGGGGAAGGCATCATGCTCTCACATGTGCCTCAGGATTTTTCTTCCTCAGATTTCTTTTATCTTTTAGACCCAGGCGTTTAGTTTCAGGGTTTTATCTCTCTGTGGCTCACATACTGGCAGCCCCAATTCAAGAAAGAGAAATGTTGTTTTCTTTGGCTGCTCTGCCACTCCCCCAGTGGGGCTGGGTATGCAGACATCCGCCTCCTTCTGCCCTTATATGGGAGACGGCTCACTTAGGAGGGAGCCGCTGGGCTGATCTAGCTGAGCATGCGTCTCTGCTCTCAGGAAAGCAATTTTCCCCGCATCCTAGGTTCACACCACTCCTCCCACCCCCCACCCCCTTCGTCTCACACATATCCACTGTGGTCCAGCCGGATGCAGGCAGGGGCACCCGTCAGCCACAGCGCCTTGTCAGCTGGGAAAGTGTGGTCTTACCATTTCTCAAAGAGGAGCAGCTGGGGTGCAGGCCTCTTTCTGCACTCGGATCCCCATTTCTATAAGAAGGTGAATGCTGAGGCCTGAAGAGCATAAATCTATTCTTCTTGTGAATGGTACCCCTAGACTGGTGCTTTTCCAGCAGCTAATTCATGTTGACCTGGAAGTCAGATTGCCTAAGTGGTGAGAGATGGATAAGAGAGTTCCCTGGAGCAATTTCCTTTTCTAAATAGCACTTCTTGCCTTTCTCCACCTGTCTGCCTGTTTGGGTTGTAAATTTATAGATATTGTTAAGTGACACTTTTTTTAATTTGCAGGAGCAAAAGACAACTTTTTTCCCATATGGTTCTGATAAGGATGAGAGTGTATTACTGGTTGAGGTCATTCCCACCAAAGCCCAAAACCCGGGACACTGAGGAGGTTGAGACACTAGTCGTCAGGCTGCTTCAGAGCTTTTTGAAATCACTGGCTGCCTCCACTGTGCTTGGCTCTTGTTTTTCGTGGTTTCTAGGAAGATGAAATGTTAACTCCTGATCGTGGCTGTGAGGATTAGCCTGGGAGACTTCAGGGGCACATTAAGTGGGTCAGTGAATCCAAGACACTTTCACTGTTGTCTGGGTGATGGATTTGGAAAGAATTCCTGAGAGGGGGCTGGGCCTGCAGACCCCACAACCCCTGAGATTGTTTTGGTGCTGATGTTCTCAAGGTGGGTGCAAAGAAAGAGGGCTCTTCAGATGGCAGTGTCAGCCTCACATTCCATCATATCCTCTAGATTTGCTTCTGGAGATTTAAAATTCTGCTTCTTCCCAAATGCAAACCGTTCCTTCCAAAGCTAGTAGTTATACTAGAATTTAAGAATTGCTGCAAGATTTCTGATGACAGTTAAAAAAAAAGATTGATTTATTTGTTGTTTTGTCATGCTGGGTCTGCGATGCTGCTCAGGCTTTCTCTGGTTGCGGCGGGTGGAAGCTCCTCTTTAGTTGCGGTGCTTGGGTTTCTCATTGTGGTGGCTTCTCTTGTTGCGGAGCACTGTCTCTAGGGTGCTCGGGCTTCAGGAGTTGCAGCACATGGACTCAGCAGTTGCGGCTCCTGGAACCTAGAGGACAGGCTCAGTAGGTGTGGCGCGTAGGCTTAGTTGCTCCAGAGCATGTGGAATCTTCCGCAAATGGGGATCAAACCCTGTCCCCTGCATTGGCAGGTGGACTCCCAACCACTAGACCACCAGGGAAGCCCTCTGACAATGTAAAAATTAGTGTGGCAGAGATATGAATAACTCTTGGCAGTAAATCAAGTAAACCTTTATTGTCCCCTAGCAGGTCTTGTCCCCTTTTGAGATATTACACCCTTTTCTGTACCATATCCTAGTGTTGTTGATATATCACTACCCTTTGCTCAGCCTGGCACTGTCCACACTCCGCAGTTTTTCCCCGTTGAGGCACCCTTCACCTTGTCTCTGCCTTTGGGAGCAGCCCAGAGCAGATCTGCCATGATTACTCTGCTGGTATTGCACGTGTGTGTGATAGATCAATGTTATTAGAAAAATATTTTCCTTCCAGCTCCCAAAGCTACTAAAATGCATATAGTCCATCAGTCTCTGAACTTGGGCCCAGGGATCATGATGCAGGAGGTGGTGGTGGTGGTAAGTGAAAGACAAAAACAAAAAGCCAAACCAAACAAGAGTGGAGTTCTTTAAAATGCTACATTATCCACCAGTTTGATAAATCTCTTAGTGAATTAGACTTAAAGGAAACTTTGTTGTGGAAGCTTCTGGGGATGGGTCATTCAGCATTCATTTCATTCATTTAACAAGTTCACCATTCATTCAATAAGTATTTCTTCTTATTGTGGGCCAGGCACCGTGTTAGGCAGTAGGAGTTAGATGAATAAGAACCCATCTCTGGAATAAATTAGGAAAGTTGGCTTCTAAACAACTGTTTGCAATAATTGTTTCTCTCTTCTTTTTCCTTCGGTCACAGCCTGACTTCCCCCAGTCCTATCCACAGTGCAAAGAGCGAATCTGTTATAACCCAGTCGGAGGAGAGGGCAGATTTCGTGATTATTCCCTCCGAAGGAGTAGAGAACAGAACAGGTACTATCTTCTCGGCCTGCCTGGGGTGGCTCAAGGAACAGCCCTCAGCAAAGAGTTTGGGGGTCCTGACTGTCTACTATCAGCTCCCTGGCCTTCTCCACACATACTCTGTGCATACAGGGTCCATTCTAGAGAGCTCTAATGCTTTGGAGCCAGAGAATGTAGTGCTGCTGCTAAGTCACTTCAGTCGTGTCCAACTCTGTGCGACCCCATAGACGGGAGCCCACCAGGCTTCCCCGTCCCTGGGATTCTCCAGGCAAGAACACTGGAGTGGATTGCCATTTCCTTCTCCAATGCATGAAAGTGAAAAGTAAAAGTGAAGTCGCTCAGTTGTGTCCGACTCTAGCAACCCCATGGACTGCAGCCTACCAGGCTCCTCCATCCATGGGATTTTCTAGGCAAAAGTACTGGAGTGGGGTGCCATTGCCTTCTCCGAGAGAATGTAGTATCCTCTCACAAATTGTCACTTCCGTTGTCCAAACTGTCAGATGTCCTGCGGCAGTGTAGACAGCTGACCACCTGTGAAGTTAGGAGATGACTTTGGAACTGTCAGAAGCCTGCTCAAGTAAAAAGTTTTTATCATTTCTGTGTTGTGCAAGTAATTTCAGTACTTCTGTAACTTATATTGGGGCCAGGAATATACAGAGCGGAGGTGTCTAAGAATATACAGCAGAGAGCAGGTCTGCATCCTGTTTTGTGTAAAGGCTACGTTGTTTAGACTTCTCCTTCCTCTGTCTCAGTCTCCTTTTTCTTAGATAAACACAGAGGAAAGCAAGGAAGAAGCAAAGTGCGTGACTTAAGAGTTTTATTTGCCTGGAAGAGAGATAATGAAACCGAAGTCCTCTGAAGGAAAACTGGAATTAAATTCTTCCTTATTTCACACCCCATCTAGCCCTAGCATCAGTACCCAGAAAGTTAGTTATGTTACTGAGTCAGAAAGTCCGGGGACCCTGGGGAGGGAGAGGGAGGTCTTTACAGAGTGCTTGCTCTGGGCCGGGCACCACGGGTCCCACACACAGTTGCCTCGTGAAATCAGACAACAACCCAGAGGGATTAGGCTTATTATAATATTCATTCTTACCAATGAAATCAGAAAAAGAGACTGTAAAGACAGGGAAATAAAACCGGGGAGAGGGAGGTACAGAGTTTGCTTATACTGGTCTGCTTCCTGTTTTTGTGACTCACACAATGTTATATGTGAAAGGGGTTCCGTCCTCCCAAAATGGTCAAAGGAATATGAGTTGAGGTCTCCCCTCTGAAGCTCCTTTTCATTGCATCTGACAGCTCCTCTCTTTGTCGCTTGAGGGACCGAGCCCTGGGAGAGCCAGTTCTAGATAAAGAGTAAAACTTGTCCCCTACCAGGGTTCCCCGGGAGGGAATCCTTAAGGTTCTGAAGAGGGTGGACCGCCTCAACCAAGTTCAGCTTTGCTCCCCGGAGCCCGGGGTTAGTGGAGTCAGTGGCCAGTTCCTCCTGTCCCACACCCCCACCTGGTGGAGAGTCCAGCCTGCGCAGTGAGGCAGGTGCGGAAGGCAGGTGACCCAGCCCTGTGAACGCCGAGGTCGGCGAGGGCTTGCTCCCGAACTCAGTTTTCTTCACCATGAGCTGTACTCCCTCCTCCCATCTCGTAGAAGAGACAGACTCTCCATTACCCCGGGACTGGAGACCAGGCAGCCCCCGGACCTACCTGGAGACTTCATGGGAAGAGCAGCTGTTGGAACAACAAGAACATTTGGAGAAAGAAATGGAGGAAGCCAAGAAAATGATATCAGGATTACAGGTAGCTCTTTCCCTTGTCGTTTGTCTTTGGTGCACCAGTTGCTGGTTTTTTTTTTTTTTTTTGGTTTGTTTTTTGACCATGCTGTGAGGCTTGTGGGATCTTAGTTTCCAGACCAGGGATTGAACCTGGATCACTTAACCCCCGGACTGCCAGGGAATTCTCGAACCAATTGTTTATTAACTCAGTAGGATCAGTTGAAAATAAAGTGATTCGGTTTTCTGTGAGGTCAGAGCTGAGTTTAGATGGAGAGGGTAGAATGCGAAGAGCAGAAAAATCCCTTACATGTGAGTTCGCTTAAACGGGCCTCCTGGACGCTTGTTGACAGCACAGCTGTTAGGAGTTCTGCCTGGGAGCCGTATCCACCCTCCCCTACCAAACCTCCACCCTGGCTCTCTGCTTTGTGGGTGGGTTTCTCCCCTATTTGCAGCCACAGACCTGCAATGGCAGCTTCCCCCAAAGAATGGAATTGTGAAGAATCAAGATTTTCTGCGAGGAATTCACCATGAGGAGGGCTGTAAGTGCCAGTAATGACACAGGTCTCCACCTGAGTCTAGCTAAGGGATTTAGCTCACCCTTGGTGCGTTCGTAAGTGGACGCCAAGGTACAGTGATCAGACAGAAGGGCAACTGAGCCCTTCAGTATTTCCTACACCTTCTGTGCCAGCAAGCCTCCCCCAGAGGCCAACTGACCCACTTGACTTAGTTCCTAGCCTGAATGACCCCCTCAGTCCTCCACCTTTGTGTATGTGGCCCTGTTTGGGGGAGGCCTTATAGTGTTCTGATGACCCTGAAATTGCCCAGGAATATTCCTTTCTGTTTGTGCTGGGAACTGCACTGCTTCTGAATTGTCAAATATTTATGGACACATAAACAAAGCCCACATTATGTGAGTGGCTCTGGCAGGCGGCAGGCGGTGGAGGGCGTGCTCCCAACCGGCCAGCAACAGGGTGGGGACACAAAGGGGTCCTAAAGAAAACGGGGGGTTGGTGCAGTGGTAAAACAATTTACACACTGTCTGCCCCAGGAGCCCAGAGAGGCGTTGAGGAATGTTTACTGCCCAAACATTCCCAGGGAGAGTTGTTGCGCTTTTCCCATTTGCTCTGTATTTTTAAATGTCTGCCTTTCAGTTCTCTTCTCATTAGTCCAGTAAGGAATGGTTTAATTAATGCAATGGATTTGTGTGTGTGTGCTTTTAATAGGAAGGATTAAAGCATGAAGAATTTTGGGATTACATTCAACCAGGTTTTTCTCAGGATCATTTCATTGTACGAACATAGATATCCATCAGTTTGGTTTTCAGTTTGGTTTGCATTTTTCAGTCTGGGAGAAATCCCATGGCAGATTAGACAGAAAAAAAAGAGAATCAACAGGCAGAAAGTCAGCATCCTAATATTCCCCACAAACGGAGGAGTTTTAATTCACAGCCACATGATCACAATGAGAATTCAGTCCCATTACAGAATACAATGGGGCTCACAGCATCCACTGGGCTCCTTAACTCTTTCGGGGATGAACCCGTTGCATGCTGAGCCACGTCCGGGATTGCTGACTGGTTAGCGTACCTCATTAGAGTCTGTGAACGCTTTGCTCTTAGAGTCAGGACTTCTGCAGTGTCACTCTCCTCAGCTCCTTGTGCTTTCTTATACTTGTCTACACCTCTTGCCACAACTCCATGGGAGAACCACATCCAGTAGACTGACTAAAATTGTTTTATTAATTAGTACTTGGTAGACTTGATAGTGTCTGGATTGTAAAATGTTTTTATATACCAACATTTGTGATACAATTTATGTTATATTTACTGAAATAAGAATCTCTGTATCTCTTCGGACTGGATTGAGAAAAAAATTGTATACAAAGTGGCTATAGATTTTTAAATCTTTCATTGAGCCCATAGGTCTCCTAATACCTACCTGCAGGGGTAGATCCAAGTTTTCTGGGTTCTAAAGTGTACCACTTGGGGGGCCTTCTTTAAGAATAAGATTACAGATTATGACTACGATGTTAGATATAGAACCCTAGGAGGAGCAGGCCTGGGAGGGGCCCTGAGGTTTGAGCTTCATTAGCCTCAGAATAAATCTGCCCACCCCGCCCCACCATATTCTAATAAAAACAAAGCCAAGTGTGAAGACTTGAATAAGGACACCTCTCTGCAAATATGTTTTTCTTCTTGTTCTATCCAGGTTGCCTTAGGGAGCAAAAATGCAGAATTGCTAAGTCAAACAAGAATCAAATACCCCCACATTTCTGGCAGTCCAGTGGTTAAGACTCAGCACTTTCACTGCTGTGGGCTTGGATTTGACCTCTGTTTGGGGATCTAACATCCTGCAAGCTGCTCTAATGCAGCCAATGCCTACATACATATATACATACATACATAAATGTATTCCAAATAATTCCTTATAATAAACTTTTCTAAGCCAGGATAATTCTGCACTGCATTTAGTTCACTTTCCAGCTGGTAAAATTCAGTTTGAACAGCCAGCTCTGGTTCAACAATGTCACTTCTTAAAATTAAGTTTATTTTTAGAATTTTTTCTGGGGCTAAGGAGCCTTGGAGCAGAGGATTCAGGTACATCCAGAGAGATGAAAGAGGCGTCAAGCATGGGCCAGACACAAGGCGATCCAGACAGATCTATGATGAGCAATTGGCAGAATCTAAAGATCCACAGTTATCAGGCAGATTTCCAGAGGAAGCCCAGTTGTGGTTTCATTTTGGGACAAGCTTACTCTGCCCAGCTCTAGACTCTGTCATCTGACAGGAGTTAAATTTCTTTCTGCCTTTGTGGTTGTCCAGGCCTTACTGCTCAATGGATCCTTACCTGAAGATGAACAGGAGAGGCCCTTGGCCCTCTGTGAACCAGGAGTCAATCCCGAGGAACAGTTGGTGAGCTCCTCTTTTGTGACTGGACACGGAATAATCTGGCTTGTGTGTGTGATTTATGTTTAGCATTGGACACTCATCTGTGCCTTCGTAAAATGCTCCCTTCCCTGACTTCAGCTCTGCTGGTTTTCCTCATATGTTTTCGACTGTTTTTTCCTTTCTTCCACAAATATTTATTGCATGCTGACCATGTGCAGACACGGTTTGAAGAACTGGAGACACGGAAACGACAGATGAAACCTCAGACCCTCTCCTTGTGGAGTTTACACTCAGGTCCCTGTTGACTGAAAAAAAAAAAAAGCACAGTCTAAAGGTTGAAGGTTATGTTTTATTCGGTAGACAAAACCAAGGACTTAAGCCTGGGAAACAGCATCTCAGATAATTCTGAGAGACTGTTCCGAAGAGGAATAGGGGAAGCCAGGACATTATAGGAATTTTTGCAACAAAACCAGGTAGTCAGAACTTCAGAAATCACTGTTAGTAAAAGAAAACCAGCTATCTCAAGGAATTGAGCGCTTTTCTATGTAGGAGAAGATGCAAGAGTCAGGGCTCCCTGAATTCGATCCTCTGATGTGCAGCTCAGCTACCTGGGGCCAGTATCCCGTGCTTTCTCACCCTGAGTGTCCTGTTGCGGCAGCTGCCTGCTAGATCCCGGTATCCTTTGTTTCCACCCTGAGTCCCCTCAAGGCTCACTGCCTGGGCAGCTGTTACGTGGTGGCTTGATGGCTGCCTTTCTTTAATGAACGGCAGGCGGCATTAGTTCACATCCCCTTTGAAGCTTTTCTCTTTCTTCCTGTCCTTTAAAGTTTTGGGCTTCCCCAGTGGCTCAGTGGTAAAGAATCTGCCCAAGCAGGAGACGCAGAATCAACCCCTGGTTGGGAAGATCCCCTGGAGAAGGAAATGGCTACCCACTCCAGTACTCTTGCCTCGGAAACCCCATGGATGGAGGACCTTGGTGGGCTACAGTCCATGGGGTCGCAGATGAGTTGGGCACTAAAACAACTACACCTTAAGTGTTGCTGCTCCTCAGGGCTATACTCTGGGCTCTCTTCTGTCCTGTGCGTTCACCTGGGCAATACCTGCTGCCATGGCTTCATTCACTTCCCACCTGTCTCATATGTTGCCTCTCAAATATTTATTTCTAGCTCTGCATGAAATAACTTAATTGTTTTATTTAAATACATTTATATAATTATTTAAATTTATATTTATTTTTAGCTCTCTCCTTGGAGTTCTACATTTGTAAAGGCAACATGCACCTGCCTGTTATCTCTTCTGTATGTCCCATAAGCATCTCAATTTCAATGAGTCCTAAATTCAACAGCTTTCTCTCCCTTCTCTCCCCACCCTCAAAACTATTTGTCCTTTAAGTTTCTGTTTTTTATCACTATCCATGTAACCAAATACCCAAAACAAATCTGACACCCATACTTGAAGGGCTTCCCAGGTGATACAGTAGGAAAGAATCCTCCTGTCAATGCAGGAGACACACGGATTCGATCCCTGGGTTGGAAAGATCCCCTGGAGAAGGAAATGGCAACCAACTCCAGTATTTAGTCACCAAGTTTTATCAGTATACTTTTAAAATGTCTTCATCCAGCTTTTCTCCATTTTCACAGGTACTGCCTTAATTCAGGCCTTCATCCAGCATTCTGGTGGCCTCTGAACTGGTTTCCCTGATTCCTCTCCTGTCCTCTAATTCATTTTCCCTAAAACAGCAAGAATAACTTCACTTCAAAGCAAACTTGTTTTGTCATCCCTTTGCCTAAAACTTTTTCATCAGTTCCTGCATTATCCTTCCTGGCTTTCATGATCCTGTTCCATTTTCCTCTTGAGCTTCATCTCTTATCATTTCTCTTTCCCTTTGCCAAACCCTCTGCACACAACACACACATACTCATTCTAGACTTTATCCATAGTCATTTCCTCGCACCCCCAGGGCATATGCATCCACTGGAAGGCAGTTCTTTGTAGCTGCTCTACCCTGGCTAGCATCTAGTAGCTGCTCGGTAAATATCTGTTGATGAATGACCTCCGAATTTTACAGCATAGATACATAACCATCTCTTTTTGCCTTGTATTCAGATTATAATCCAAAGTCGTCTGGATCAGAGTATAGAGGAGAATCAAGACCTAAAGGTATGTCAGGAAATGCACATTTTATCCTTTAAAAAAATTATGGGAATATTACACACCAACTTTAGTATAGTCATGGGGAGAAGGGAGAGATGCAGACTCCAGACTAGCTGTATCTGTATTATGTCTTTAACTGACAGAGAGAGAGATGTCATAAATACGGTAAAAGAGTAACACCTTTTTAATCTCAGTGGGAATAATAGATATCTATGTCATTATTACTTATACCTTTCTTTATGTTTGAAATGTTTCATATTTATCCTTTTAATTAAAATAAATAATGGATCTACTATCAATATGATTATTTTTAAAATAAGTGACATCACATAATTAGTTTCAGGGTATACAACATGTTGATTCAATATGTGTATGTATTGTGAAATAATCACAGCTTAGTTAACATATTTACAAATTGTTTCTTATAAAGAAAACTTTTAAGATCTACTCTCTTACAGTTTTCTGATATACAGTACAGTATTATTAACAACAGTTCAGTATGGTCTTTTTTTATTAATGAATACTTCCCAGAATTTTTTTAGATCAGTGGGTCTTAGCTTTTTTGAAGTCATAAGTATATGACTGAAGCCATTAACCCTCTCCCCAGCAGTTTGCATGGGAGCACTCACTGACCTGAGTTTTGAGTGGACTAACTTTGGAGCCCATCTGTGGAGTCCTGGTGAAGAATCCCCATTTTAGATATGTTAATTCCAAACTCTTGAAGGGATTGCAATAGGAAAAGAGAGAGTAGAGTCTGAGTTGTGGGTGTTCCTCTCCTAAAATCTTTGTCCTAGTGATAATCGTGTGCATATATTTAATCTGTTGTAAGGGACAGTTAACAAAGTGTTTTATTATTGGGCCAAATGTGTTTTTATTTGATCCATAAAGAACAATACCCTCTTGGAGAACAGAAACTCTGTAACCCTTTCTGGACATTAAAAGTGAGATAATTACTTCATGAGGTTGGGGGTAGGTATATTGAGATATCATGTATTTTAGGGAGAGGGATTTAGATTATTATGATTGATGATTAAGTTTCCCTGTTGGTGAGGATTACTAAATATAGGAAAGATGAACCTATGGGAATGTATGGCATTTTCTTTCTTGGCCAGAAAGATTATGAACAGTTGAAACTGGGCAACTGGGCAGCTGAGCATGGGTGCCACAGGAGAGAATGAGATGGGTCCTGTTCATTTCTATGGGTCAGCTTTTCATTTTTCCTGGACCAGACCTGCCTTTGGCCTCAGTGGAGGGTTGATTTTCCTTGGAATGGTTATCTGAGTTTCGTATTCTTACTGACAGAATGAGGTAATGCTTCTGAAGCAACCCAGATGCTACCATCTGATCTAACTATATTTGGTTTGCAGAAGGAGCTGCTGAAATATAAACAAGAAGCCAGAAACTTACAGGGGATAAAGGTAAAAGGAAAGATATATAACACTGTAAATAAATACTCTACAAGATAAAGCATTCTGAGGGAACTGGGGTACTAGTTGGGTCCTATAGCCTTCTCTTATGTACATCTGATGGGCTCTTTCACAGGCTCTGTGCTCCCAGCAGAGACAGGGCTTTGTGGATGGGAAGTGAGACAGCTGGAGGAACATACCTTTGCTTTGCTGAGTCGTACTTCTGGTGGTTATGACTCATGATGCTGCCACTTCCCTCTGCCACCTTGATTTTTTCTATGTGTGAAAACAATCAGTTACTATGGTTTTCTTCAGTTTCAGTATTTTGTCAGTTTTTTTCAGTTCTGAAGAAGAACATACTCTTAAAAATTGTAATTTACTTAGGTTTGAATAGTTAATAACATTCAAATGGTTTGAAGTTTAAAAGTACGAAAGGATAATCCTTGAGAAGTCGGCTTTCCAGCCCTGCCCCCTCAGTCACCTAGCTGTCTTTCCTGGAGGCAACTTACCACTTATCCCCAGATACGTATGTATGTAATTTCCCCCCCAAAAATAGAATACTATAAACCCAGCTTGACACATTGCTGCTTTCACTTAACAATATATCTTAGAGATCATTCTATTTTAGTACATAAAGACCGTAGTATTCTAGTATGTAAATATATGATAATTCATTTAATCAGTTCCTATTGATAAGTCTTCTGGGTTATGTCTAGTCTTTTGCTAATACAAACAGTGATCTAGCTAATAATCTTGCTGCTGCTGCTGCTGAGTCGCTTCAGTCGTGTCTGACTCTGTGCGACCCCCTCTTGCTTACATGTTATTCCATCCTAGTAGGAGTAGATGTGCTAAATGAATAATACCTCAGAAGTGGAAAAGGATGCTCTTAAACTGCTGTTTTCCTACACTCCCATTCATGAGCCAGACTAGGGTGTAACTCAGCAGCATCTTCCAGAGTATGTTCTGTAGTCTTAGTCCTTTGAGATGCCAAAAAACAGCATGTTCCATGCTCAAATAAATCTGAGAAGTGCCATACAGGCTTGATGAGTCACAGTGAATAATAGCATATTAAAGGACCAGAGAAGGTCTGCCATAAAGAGGTTGGCCTAAAAAACAATTAGACTGTTAACTGCAGAAGTGCTTTTCCTCTCACGTAACACTTGTTAACATCCCATGAAGCACACTTGGGGAAATATTCATCTGAGCCACTGGTGCCGAGGGCATCTGAGGCCACCTTGCCATGTACTGTCATGGCAGACAGCATATTTAAGAATGACTCTCACATCCTCCAGAGCCTGCATGGTTTGTTTTCAGTCTGTAAAGAGAGAAGAGTCAGGGCACATCTCCTGGGATGCAGCTCTAGTCTGTTAGTTCCATTTGAAGTCACTATGGTTGGAGGATTGTATCATAGCCACTCCTTTTAAGTAAGTGTGTACAACCCACCTTGTCCTATGCCTGGTGGGAACCAAGATGGTACAAGCTAAGAGGAAGATATCCTAAAATTAGTAGGATCCTGTTACACTGGGAGGAGGAACCATCGGTCTAAGAACATTTCTGAGCAGGTAAATAGGATCCCAGTCCTGGTCCAGACAAGGCAGTGAAAGGCAGTGGAAGCCGGGCAGGGGCCAGGCTCTGGAAGGCAGGATGGGAGTGATTCCAGGGCTCCTTTGTGAACAGGGTGTTAGGCAGTGATAGGCCCCAGCCCTCTTGGACAAAAGAGCTCATCTAGATTGAGTATTTACAGGCCAAGAATTTAGAGAAGAAAGCCAAGGAGGGAGGACGGAGAGTGCATTGTCCAAGATCACTGTCATGGCGCTAGTGGTAAAGAACCCTTCTCCCAGTGCAGGAGACATAAGAGACGAGGGTTCGATTCCTGGGTCGGGAAGATCCCCTGAAAGAGGGCATGGCAACCCACTCCAGTAATCTTGCCTGGAAAATCCCATGGACAGAGGAGCCTTAAGGGCTACAGTCCATAGGGTCACGAAGAGTCGGACACAACTGAAGCGACTTAGCATGCATGCACTGTCATGAAAGCAAGTGGTAGGAGTGTAATTTGAGACTAGGTCTGTCTGATCCCAGAGGCCACTTATATTCTCCCCCTAGACCATCATGCTGTTGGCAACACAGGGGAATGTGGGGGCAAGTAAAGCACAGAGGGAAAAATCGGGTTTCCATCAGTCTGGTAGGACAACGGATAGGATTTTCCTTTAGATTCTAGTGTCCTGAAAGGGAACAGAAAAATTGCTGCTCATCTCCTTGTGGCAGGACCCTGTGCTCCGTTTGTTTCCTGGTTTAGTAACAGCTTCCTGATGGATGAGCTGGGACCACGTAGTGAGTGTGCTTTCTCCTCAGGATGCCCTGCAGCAGAGGCTGACTCAGCAGGACGCGTCTGTCCTTCAGCTCAAACAGGAACTACTGAGGGCAAATATGGACAAAGATGAGCTGCACAACCAGAACGTGAGTTGAAAGAGTGAACTTGGAGTCCACTGAGCCCCAAATAGGATATAGTATGAAGTCCTGTTAGATCTGTTCCCCCTCAGAGGACTCCTCCTTGTTCCTAGATGAAAGCCTGTACCACACTGGCCTTGAGCCCTGCGATGTTGAGGACACTGAGACCCTGGGGCTGCCTTGTGGTTCTACAGTCTGATTATCTCGCTGAAGATGTGGAGAGTGGCTGTGTGTTTTTACCATAGATGTGCCCTCTCTGTGCTGTATCCTGTAAACTGCCAACATCAGCTCTAGTTACCTACTGGTTTCCTAGCTGGTTTGGCAGATAATGCCCCCACACCATTGAATTCCGTCTTATCCTTCTCGCAGGTGGATCTGCAGAGGAAGCTAGAGGAGAGGAATCGGCTCTTGGGAGAATATAAAGTAAGAATGTGTATCAGTTTGGAAATTATTTCCACCTGACCTTTGGTGAACAGCCTATTGTTGCTGTTGTTCAAAGAACACTTCAGTACTCTGTTCTCCTCCTTGCTTTCTGCAAGGAAATCCTTTTCTGAGTTCCTTTGATTCACTAACCCTGAAGGTCGATAGCATGGCTAGGAGAAGGAACTCAGAGCTAGGAGTCTGGAAGCTTCATTTCAGCCAGGCTTTATCTTTATCCAATCCCAAAGAAGGGCAATGCCAAAGAATGTTTGAACTACCATACAGTTGTGTTCATTTCACATGCTAGAAGGTAATGTTCAAAATCCTTCAAGATAGGCTTTAACGGTACGTGAACTGAGGACTTCTAGATGTACAAGCTAGGTTTAGAAAACGCAGAGGAACCAGAGATCAAATTCCCAACATCCATTGGATCATTAAAAAAAGCCAGAGAATTCCAGAAAAACATGTACGTCTGCCTTCACTGACCATGCTAAAGCCTTTGACTGTGTGGGACTCTACTTTCTTTAGATGGAAATGGCATCACGCAAGGTGAACTGTTGGATGTCCTTGGCTTTGCCACTCGTCTGAAAGCTGTGTCTCTGTTGCAGAAGGAGCTGGGGCAGAAAGATCGCCTCCTGCTGCAGAACCAGGCCAAGTTGGAAGAAGCACTTCGGAAACTGTCCGAGGCCAGTTACCAGCAGGTGGGGACCGGGTTTCACCACTGACTTTCCTGCCCCTCCGACCTGAAGGACTCCCTGTCTGATTGAGTGTATGCGATTTGCAGGTGGACCTGGAGCGAGAACTGGAACACAAGGATGTCCTTTTGGCTCACTGTATGAAAAGAGAGGCAGACGAGGTAACCTGCCTGCCGCTCGGGGTCTCTGTCACGCGTTGACGGGGGCAAAGAGGGAGATTCAGTTATTAACTCAGGGCTGAACCAGCACCACAGGTTGGTTTCTGTTTGATGGGGAGGATAAAAGTGCAGGTTCTGGGATAAGAAAATCTGGTTTCAAATCCCAGCTTTACCTCTTTTTTTAAAAAAACATTTTTTTTTACACACTTTCCCACTGTGTGACCTTAAGTTGCTTAGCTTCTGAACCTTAGAAATAAGGCTCATCTGGAAAATGGAAATAGCAGTGCCCTTCTCTGCCATGATGAAGAATACATAAGATAGTCCATCTAAGTAACAACACAGTCCTGGTAGATCTGCCTGGCACAGAGTTGGGCTCAAAACGTTTTAGTCACTGTTCTTTTTTTTTCTTTTTATTACTGAAGCAAAGGCAGGAGATGCTGGAGCAGCATTCTCAGGCCTTCCTGGGGCCAGGCAGAGGCTAGGCGAGGGACTCCAAATGGAGGTTTTCATTTTGTTAACTCTGCATTCAGCAGTACCTTCTGAGTGTCAGGTATTGGAGATACAGCAGTGAACCAAAGGGAAAAAGATCTTTGCACTACATCAGGAAGTGATTCGTGTAAAGAAGAAAAATAAGAGGAATTGCTTTGGAATTTTCCCTTGTACAAGCATCCTTTCTTCTTGCTGCTCTAGGTGACCAACTACAACAATCACAGCTCTCAAAGCAATGGTTTTCTCCTTCCAGCGGCAGGAAAAGGAGCTGCTTCAGTCGTTCACAGAGGGGTATGTCTTTAGGATTTGAGTACAGACTTGCCACTTCCAGCCAAAACCAAAAGGGTACCCTAGTCATCGCCAGTGGAGTCGGCCTTTTATATCCCTGTTCCCCAATTCTTGCATCTGTTGGGTGTGTAAAGCTGTGAGGCACTTACTATCCAAAGTTAAGAATTAGTGAGCCATCAGTGGGCTCGCGTCTATGGAGGAAAAAGTTTTCCTACAATTTCCACCTCCTCCATCAAAAATAAGAGATCTGTTGAAAACCCCTCCCCTGTATGCTCTTGAGCCCCACGGTTGGGATGTGGTTAATAAGGTGGCACCGCGGGCCCATGGTTTTGCCCACAGAGCAGCGACCTGCAGCTTGTGCGAGACGCCCTCCGCAGCCTACGCACCAGCTTCAGTGGCCACGACCCTCAGCACCACACCATCGACAGCCTGGAGCAGGGCATCTCCAGCCTCATGGAGCGCCTGCATGCCGTGGAGACCCAGAGGAAGCAAGAAAGAAGGGTAACCCTCTTTCTGTGATGTTTCTCTCATCCCCCGAAGAAGCCTGCTCTTGTCAATTTGATATAGATGAAGGCAGTGCTAAGATAGAAGGCCCTGCTGAAGGTTACAGTTGCTTTTCTCTTTGGTTTTCCTCTCAGGGGAGCTGACCGTTCATCATGGTATGACAGTCAAGGAGGGAGTTCACAGATAACTCTAAGCAGCTGGGTAGCTGTCTAAGGGATTGTGGCTCTTGACCCACAGGTCTCCCTTTACTGCTTACTCTCCATCCTCTTCCCCCCGAATGAGCTTGGCATTGGTTGAGGAAATATATGAGACAATGCATTGAAAACTAGAATGCTTTTTATATATGTACATTGTTATTGCTAGGATAAACACATCCAATTTTATATTCTGTGGAAAAAGCTGTGGTAGAAAAGTATATATTTTAAGTATACTTTTATGATTCAAATTTCTTGGTTAAATTCTCCCATTGATCATAGCTCTTGTGATTTTGTGTCACTCCCCAGGTTCGGGGCAAGTCACCCAGAACTCAAGCAGGTAGTGAGTACCGGGAGTCCTGGCCCCCTAATTCAAGTAAGTACTCCGTATTGCTCAGTAAGGACTCCTAGCATATTAGATCAGAAATTTAGTATTTATATGCTACTAATATTTTGGAGACAGAATTTTTCTTGTGGTACTTCACTCTCTTTTTAAAAAAAGCAGTACCACATTCTTCACACTCATTTGTTCTGTTTCTTGGGCTGCATCCTGTCTTAGTTGTGGCAAGGCATGTGGGATCTTAGTTCCCCAACCAGGGGCTGAACCTGTATTGCCTGCATTGCAGGGTGGATTCTTACCCACTGGAAGACCAGGGAAGTCCCCGTACTTCACCTTTATAATGCACTGTTCTGTAGCAATACTAGAATCGAGTTGCTTCTAGGAGTGTGAAGATCATACCACCATTATCACCACCACCGTTACCCCGAGTACCATTTAGCCACATGCAGGATGCTGCTGATTCAGAAAGGCTAAAATATCTTAAACAAAATATCTTTGGAAATAAACAAGCTCCAAACAGTTACACCAAACGAAGCAAAATATAAAACAACAAACACATATACAGATCACTTGAAAGTCTCAAATAGAGAAAATTTGCAGTTCTTCTCAGAGGCAAGAAGTTTCATTTCTTTGGGGATTTCCAAAACTTTTGAGTGCATAGGTCATTCAATTTGTTTGAACTTAACTGTGTTATATTTTTTTTTTCCTTGTTAATTCTAACATGTTGGGAAATCTACCCTGCCTGGTAATTTCTATTTTACTTCATATCTTACCTTTTGGTTTAATAGCATTCATGTTTTCTTATCTTTTATAGTTTACCCAGGCCTGATCTAAAAGTATCTAAATAATAATTTATAAAAACCAAATAGTGAAAGGCTGACCACAACCAGTTTTATATGTTAAAGATAGTTTTTAAAACCACATTAATAAGGCTAAAGTAAAACACTTAAAGAAAGTATTTGCCCAAATGTGAAAGGTAAAATATTTTTTGTAGAGTAGATAAGATAGTGTTCTCAAACCTCCATATATTTTTTTCTCTTGAATGAGATATTTACACTGAGACTGAAATAGACTGCTGCTGCTGCTGCTAAGTCGCTTCAGTCGTGTCCGACCCTGTGCGACCCCATAGACGGCAGCCCACCAGGCTCCCCCGTCCCTGGGATTCTCCAGGCAAGAACACTGGAGTGGGTTGCCATTTCCTTCTCCAATGCATGAAAGTGAAAAGTGAAAGTGAAGTCGCTAAGTCTTGCCCAGCTCTTAGCTACTGCTTGGACTGCAGCCTACCAGGCTCCATCCATGGGATTTTCCAGGCAAGAGTACTGGAGTGGGGTGCCATTGCCTTCTCCATGAAATAGACTATTAGTACCCAAATTAGTTTCAATGTTTTTTTCTAGCATTGTTTTGAACCAGTCATTTCCGTTTTCTTGATAGGCTTTTTATTTTATCCTTGTCCTCTTTAGTACTTTCTTTAGGTTAGTTTAAACTGCCAGTGTACCTAGGTCTAAATATTTAGAGATTCTTTTTCATAAGTCTAGTAAATTTCTCCCTCCCTGGAATAATTCTTTTCTGTATATGACTTACTTATTTAAAAGACTGCAAATAAATTCACAGTTTCTTATAAAATGGAGTGTTAATTCAATACCAATATTGACAAATAAGCTGAAATGCCTCTCATCTAAAAATACAAACATTCATGCAATTTGATAACCCTCTAGCTACTGAGTTATTTATCTTATTCCTCTGCATCAGACTTCTTGAAAGAATGATCTCCAAGTGCTCTTTCTTCATTGTTACCTCCCCTTCACTTCTTAATCCACTAATTGGTCTTTTACTCGTTACTCCACTTCATGTTTTTCTTGGGTCCATGTTGACTGTCTTGTTGCCTAATCAAAGTGGTCATGTTTCATACCTTATCTTCCATTGACTTTTCAAAAGCATTTACTGCCTTTGAATAGTCTCCTTCTGGAAACATTCCTCTCCTTTAACTTTAGTACCAACCAGTTAATTCGTTCAACAAGTATTTATTGAGCATTCACTATGTAGAGTTCTTGTTAGGCATTAGTGATCTCGAGATGAACAAGATGGACGTGGTGCTTGGCCTCACTAGACTGTAGTCTCGAGGTACAATGTCCTCCTCTTCTCCTCCTCTGCCTAACCCTTGACTGTGCCCTGGGATTCCACTGGAGGTCTAGACCTAGGCCTTCTGATATTCTCTATCTGTGATCCTTTCTACTTCCATGGCTTCAACCACTCTGGTATGCCAATTATTTTTAAACTTTCATCTCTAACTGCAAGCGTTTTCTGAGCTGCAGGGCTGTATTTTTGAATGCCAGCTGGATATCTTCTCTGCAGGTCAGAAGACACTTCAAAACTCATGTCCAAAACTGGAAACAAAACAATAGAGGGGGAAAACAAAAGAGTGTAGAATCAAACAGATCTGGGATGCAGCTGTAGCTCTCAGCAGAGTATACCATGAGCAAGAATGTTAATGACCGTCCTTGCATTTTAGTTTTTGTGTTTTTGAAATGGAGATAATCGTGAAGGATTGTGAACATTAAGTGAAATATTATATGTGGATAATCTGGTGTAGCGTGTCATATGAGAGATGCAAGGCTGTGCCCTTTCTTTCTCCTTTTCATGATGGCCAAATCTCCTGAAATCTTCTCTTTGAACCTACTTCCTGTCTTGCAATTTACTCTTAAGGGAAAACAACAACAACAATAATTAATTTAAAACTAATACAGTAGATTAGTGAGAGCTTCCCTGGTGGCTCAGTGGTAAAGAATCTGCCTGCATTGCAGGAGCTGCAGGAGACCAGGTTCAATTCCTGGTTCAGGAAGATCCCCTGGAGGAGGGCATGTCAACCCACTCCAGTATTCTTGCCTGGAGAATCCCATGGACAGAGGAGCCTGGCAGGCTACAGTCCATAGGGACATGACTGAAGCAACTTAGCAGGCATGCACATTAGATTAGTGGCATAAATTGAGATTTCAGATAAAACCCACACATCTATGATAATTTGACAAGCAAATAGTATCTCCCACAAATGGCATCAGGACAACTGGATATCCATAGGCAAAAGAAGGACCTGTACTTCACATTATGTACAAAATTAATTTAAAATGCATCATTGACCTAAATATAAGTATTAAAACTAAAACTCTCAGAAGGAAACACAGGGGAAAATATTCATGACCTTGAATTCTTAGACATTAAAAGCATGAGCAATAAAAGAAAAAAATAGGAAAATGGACTTCATCAAAATTAAAAACTATTTGGACCAAAGAACGTTATCAAGAAAGTGAAGACAACCAGAATAAGAGAAAATATTTCAAAATCATTTATCTATTAAGGGCCTAGGATAAAAACTACATAAAGAACTCTTCTAACTTAGCAACAGAAGACCAAAAAAAAAATCTGATATTAATAACAGATGGGCAAAGGACTTGAATAGACATTTCCCCGAAGAAGATGAATAAATGGCCAAGGTTTATGTGCGTGTGCTCAGTCTCTTCAGTGGCGTCTGACTCTTTGTGACCCCATGGACTGTAGTCCACCAGGCTCCTGTGTCCATGGGATTTTCCAGGCAAGAATACTGGAGTGGGTTGCCATGCTGTCCTCCAGGGGATCTTCCCCACCCAGGGAACCCATGTCTCCTGCGTCTCTTGCATTGCAGGTAGATTCTTTACTGCTGATTCACCAGGGAAGCCCCAAATGGCCAATACGCACATGCAAATATGCTTAACGTTGTTAGTTATTAGGAAAATGCAAACCAAAACCACAATGAGATACCACTTGATGCCTACTGATGATTCTGAAAAAATAAGTAAAAGTGTTGGTGAGGATGTAGAGAAGTTGAAACTTTTGTGCATTGCTGATAGGGATGTAAAATGGTAGAAAACAGTTTGCTGGCTCTTCAAAAAGTTAAACATAGAATTACTCAATGACTTTGCAATTCCACTCCCAGGTGTATACCCAAAAGAATGAAAAGCAAGTGTTCAAAAAAGAAAAATGTGTACACACATGTTCATAGCAGAATTATTCACAATAGCTAAAAGGTGCAAACAGCCAAATGTCCATCAGTCGATAAAAGGGTAAACAGTTTCTGCATATATGCATATAATGGGATGTTATTCAGCCACAAAGAAGAATGAATTACTGATACCTGCCTCAACATAAATGAATCTTGAAAATGTTAAGTGAAAGATGCCAAACAGAAAAGGGCAGAAATTGGAAGGATCCTTTTCTATGAAATATCCAGAATAGGCAAATCCATCGAGACAGAAAGTAGATTAGACAGATGTCAGGATTAGGAAGGGAGTTCAATGAGTATGAGGTTTCTTTTTCAGATAATGAGAATGTTCTGGAACTAGATAGTGGTGATGGTTACACATGGCTGTGAATGTAATAAGTACCACTGAATTGTACACTTTAAGTTGTTAAAATGGTGAGTTTTGTGTTACATGGATTATACCTCAGTTTTTTAAAAAGTGAATTATAATAAGCCTGCAAGGAGCTGTGCTAACAGAAAAGGTTGAATAGTCTAAAATATTATAACTGTCTTAAATCCATCAGAGAGATGAAATCAGAGGGCAGCCAACCAGCCTGAAAGGTAAACAGTGCCTCCAAGCACAGATAGGATACCAGCACTGGCTCACTTATGGCAGAGCGCAGGAGAAAGATGGGGCCACTGTACAAACAGATAGGAATTCAGCTAAGATTTTAATAAATTGTAAAAGGCTGGGCAGAGACTAGGAACCCTGGGGGCCACAAATGCAAGAAGAGTTTGCACCTGCTTGCTGACGCTTCTGTTGACCTCCATTTGGGTGCTTATGGCAAAGACTGGTTGTGGGAACAGAGTGTAGAGAAATCTGTTTTGGGGGTGGGGGCTCAGAGGAGGGACTGGCTGCCACTGCCAAAAAAAACCATGAAGAACCATCTGGGCCTTGATCCCTTAAAGAACAAAAGTTTTAAACTGCTGAGGAAGGGCAGCAAGTCCTGTTTCCCCTTCATCCCCATCTCAGGCAAAGGTGAAGACCTACTTCAGCTAGTGGGGAAAAAGAAAGAATAAAAGAACTCTCAACCCCGCCGGGAGTGGCAGCAAACTGCCTTGGGCTCAGATCATTAGAGGTTGCCTTCCACTGGGGAAAGGGTAGGATCACTGAGAAAGCCCCACCTCAAGACTAAGGTTGGATCACAGAGAAGCCTCCCTCAGCCCTCCCCACAGGGTGAGCAAGTGCTGTGTAAGAAGGGCCAGCAGTCTGCCTCTGAGGGAGGGGCACACAAATCAAGTCTGCAGTTGAGGGTGGGGGCTTCCCTCCTGGTACAGTGGTTAAGACTTGGTGCTCCCAATGCAGGGGGCGCAGGTTCAATCCCTGGTCAGGGAACTAAGATCTCACATGCGGCATGGTGTGACCAAACTAATAATGATAAAGTTGAGGGTATTAAGGGAAAACCCTGCGGGGGTGCAGCTCCTTAACATAACCCTAGAGAAATGTGAAGGTGATGGTGCACTGAAAGTAACTTTAACAAAAATTCCAGTCTCAGCTCAACTCCTGATGTGACTGATTCCGCTGTTCCCACCAGTGGCCGGGAAGAACAAGCAATGTGCCCATTTCTAGACATAAACATTTTTTACCTTAGTCTCTACAGTCTTACACAGGAAATCTGACAGTCAATAAAAAAATTATGGGACATCCACAGGAACAAGAAAAATGCACGCCACTGTCAGAAGTCAATAAGGGTCTATTCAAGAGTTGACTCACACATGACTTAAGATATTGAAACCATCAGAAGAGGAGTTTTTAGGAACTGTGTTAATGGCTGAAGTAAAAATGTTTATATAATGCATGTACAGGTGAGGAATTTTAGCAGAGAGATGGAAATTATGAAAAGGAGTCAAATGGAATGCTAGAAATAAAAATAAATATTACAAAGATGAAGAGTGTCTTGAGCAGGTACATCAGAAGACTCAACAAACATAGCTAAGGAAAGAATCAGTGAACTTGAATAGGAGTTACCCAAACTGCACTACAAAAAGAAAAAGAGTAGGCGAGAGGAAAAACAACCTGGTAGCGATGGGATAATATCCATATGGATGAAGATACATGTAACTAGAATCTCTGATCCAAAAGAGACAGAACAGGGCAGAAGAAGCATTTGAAGACATAAAGGCCAGTTATTTTCCAAAAATATATAAAGACATCACACCACAGATCCAAGAAGTTGTGAGAATTGCAAGAAGTATGAATAACAATGACAATAAAGGAGTCAAATTACTGAAAATCAAAGAAAAGAGAAAATCTCGAAGGTAACCAGAGATGGGGGAAAATATTACAAACAGAAAAACAAAAATGAGAATTACAGAATTCTTATCAGAACCTGCAGGTAGATAAGATAGTGGGGGAACATCTTTAAAGTACTGAAAGGAAAAAAAAAACCTAGAATTCTGTAGCTGGAGTATATGTTTTTATACACAAAACCCAAGAGAATTCATTACAAACAGACTTTCACTGCAGGAAATGTTAAAGGAATTTCTGGAGAAGGCAATGGCATCCCACTCCAGTACTCCTGCCTGGAAAATCCCATGGGCGGAGGAGCCTGGAAGGCTACAGTCCATGGGGTCGCTGAGGGTCAGACATGACTGAGCGACTTCACTTTCACTTTTCACTTTCATGCATTGGAGAAGGAAATGGCAACCCACTCCAGTGTTCTTGCCTGGAGAATCCCAGGGACGGGGGAGCCTGGTGGGCTGCCGTCTGTGGGGTTGCACAGAGTCGGACACGACTGAAGCGACTTAGCAGCAGCAGCAGCAGAATGAAGGAAAATATAAAAGACTTTTTACCCCTTATTTTTAATTACTCTGAAAGATAATAGGCTGTTTAAGCAAAAATAGTATTGATGTGTTACTGGTTTATTTCATATTTGAAAGTGAAATGTATGACAGTAATACAAAGATCAGGAAAGAGGAATTAGGACTCTACTGTTGTAACTTCTGTAGCTCTTACATGTGAAGCAGTATAATATCCTTTGAAAGCTGACTGACTAAAGATATATATATAAATCTAAGAACAACCACTAAATTTTTAAAGAATAAACAAGTTAATAGCAGATATAAGAAATTGTACAAATAATCCAATACCAAAAAAAAAAAAGTAAAATATCTCACTGTTTAAAATATCATTTACATGTTGAAGTGATGTATCCAAACTGAGAACCTAAACATACTGGGTTTTGAAGTATGACACATATCTGCATGAGTGCTTAGTCGCTCAGTTGTGTCCAACTCTTTGTGATGCCATAGACTGTAGTCTGCCAGGCTCCTCTGTCTGTGGAATTCTCCAGGCAAAAATACCGGAGGGGGTAGCATTCCCTTCTCTAAGGAATCTTCTTAATTCAGGGATCGAAGCCACGTCTCCTGCACTGCAAGCAGATTCTTTACCATCTGAGCCACAAGAGAAGCCCCTGTATGTATATACAGATATGCACGTACATATATACACACATTCCAAAGGTGGGGAGAAAAAGACAAAGGAGAAAAGGAACAAAAAATATATGGAACAAATAGAAACAAGGGAGATGGTACATTTTAAAAAATAATCTGGTTTTTATGACATTTTTTTTTTTTTACCACTTAGAAAATTATTCTTTATCAGTATTATAGTAATTGGGAAACAGCCTTGTTTGATGGGATAAATATAGCTCAACCTTGTGAAGATGGTTCATTCTCCCCAAATGATCTGTAGCGTCATGTTATTCCAATAAAAATCCTAACAGGGTTATCGTCCAATTAAATAAATTAAAAAAATACCTAACAGGGGACTTCCCTGGCGGTCCAGTAGCGAGGACTCTGTGCCGGGGGTCTGAGTTTTGATCTTGGTCAGGGTGGATCTCACCTGATGCAACTGAGAATTTGCATGCTGCAAAAGGAGGAGGAGGAGAAGGGGACGACAGAGGATGAGCTGGTTGGATGGCCTCACTGACTCGACGGACGTGAATTTGAGTAAGCTCTGGGAGTTGGTGATAGACACAGAAGCCTGGTGTACTGCAGTCCATGGGGTCGCAAAGAGCTGGACACCCCTGAGTGACTGAACTGAACTGAGCAAAAGATCTCAAGTGCCACAACTGAGACCCAGAGCAGCCCAATAAATATGTTTTAAAGTCCTGTCAGACTTTTTGTAGATATAAACAAGCTGATGCTAAAGTTTACATGGATGAGATTAGAATAGTTTAAAAAAAAAGTTGAGAAAAATAAACAAAGGAGGTGGCGGGCCACACTACCTGATTTCAAAACTAGCTATGAAGTTGGAGTAATCAACACAGTGCATTGTAAGTGCATAGACAGACACAGAGATCACTGGAACAGAATAGAAAGTTCAGAAACAGACTCACTGAATTTGACCAGTTGATTATTAATAACAGTGCAAAATCTATTTGATGGCTCAAGGGTAGGCTTTTCAACAAATCGTCCTGGAACAATTAAAGACCCATATCAAAAAAAGATCATTGACCCACACTTCATGCCACATATAAAAAATTGACTCCAAATGAACCATACATGTCAGTATAAAAGCTAAAATTGATTTGTGATGCCTTTTAAAATCATGTATGTTATTTACACATACATATACACAACACTGTGTTTCTGGGTCATTTGTTCTCTGAGGTTTTCAAGATTTTTAAAAATTACTTTTATGTATTTATGTATAGTTTCGCTGCGCCGCGCAGCATAGAAGATGGTTCCCCAAACAGGGATCACACCCGGGCCTCCGCAGTGAAAGCACCAAATCCTAACCAGGCCACCCGAGAACTCCCTCTGTGGTTTTCGTATATAACTTCTATAGTAATGTCACCCTGAAACAACAGTGATCATTTTATCAATATGATTTAAAGTGGAGTAAGACTATTTCTCTCTCATTATGCTTTTTCTTTTTTACTCAAAGAGTCTGTGCAGTCCAACTCGGCCTTCTTCACTAGTCACCCGAAAGTCCTCTCATTAATGTCATCAGTGACCTATTTACCACGCCTGTCTTTATCTACCAGGCTTCTGTGTGACATCTGACGTACTCTTACCCTCCAGTTCACCCAAAGTGTGTGTATAACATTTTATTGGTCAGCTTGGACTGTCATAACAGAACACCACAGACTGAGTGACTTAACAGCAGTTTGTTTTCTCATAGTTCTGGAGGCTGGAAGTCCCAAGATGAGGATGCCAGTGTGGTCAGGTTTGCTGAGGGAGGGTGTTCTTCCTGGCTTGCAGACAGTCAGCTTCCTGCTGTGTCTTCATATGGTAGAGAGAGAGCTCTGGTGTTTCTTCCTCTTTGTATGGGGGCACCAGTTCTTTGGGATGAGAAGTGGTGCACTCTTATAACCTCATTTAACTTTAATCCCTCCTTTAAGGCCTATCTGCAGTAAATTCTTGCCTGGAGAATCCCACAGACAGAGGAGCCTGGTGGGCTACAGTCCATGGGGCTGCAAAGAGTCGGACACAACTGAGCGACTAACACTTTCACTTTTCACTATTTTTGCATCTCTAGTTCTTGATACATAATAGGCACCCAGTAAACATTTTAAATGGATGACACTTCTGTTCCCCTGTCTTAGGTAACTACCATGAATCTATTTCCTAGATCATAAATTTTGGTTATTTTTCACTTTCTCTTTTATCCTTGACATTCAACTATATCCAAAGTACTAAGACTTTTATCTTCTAAAGTTCTCTCAAATTCATCCCTTCTCTAGCTCCAGGGCTATATCTTACCCTTCCTCACCTTTCAGATTATTTTAATTGCCTCTCAATGGGATCACCATTTCCAGAATTTCTCCCATCCAACCCTTTATTTTGCTGCTAGATTGACCTTTCTAAAATGCCAGTCTGATCATATCAGTTCCTTTTAATATCTCCCTAGAGCTTAAGACTAATATCTAAATGTCTGAGCCTGGCAGAGTCCTTTGTGATTTGGGCCTGCCTACCTTATTATCCTCATTTTCCATTACTTCCCAAGGTATTATGCTCAAGCCTTACTAGTCAACTTCCAGTTTTATAGATACGTGATCCTTTTTCATGCCTTTATAAGTATCCATCATTCTTGGAATGCCTTTTCCAAATTCTACATATGATCATTTTTTTAGGTGCTTTGTTTAACAATTCTCAAATTGTTTAAACAATTTAACTAAGGGAAGTTTCTGACCTCTTCCAGGTAGAATTAACTACTCCATCTTTGGTCTTCCTTTGCAGTTTGTACGAATCTGATTTTAATGTATTAAGTATTTGTTAGGTGATTCCCAGGTGGCTCAGTGGTAAAGAATCTACCTGCCAAGCCGGAGACACATGTTCAGTCCCTGGGTCTGAAAGATCCCTTGGAGAAGGAAATAGCAACCCACTCCAGTATTCTTGCCTGGGAAATCCTATGGACAGAGGAGCCTGGTGGGCTATAGTCCATGGGGTTGCAGAGTTGGACACGACTTAGCAACTAAATAACAACAACAATTATTTGTTATCACACCTGTCATCTGTACTGGACTATAAACTCTTTGAGATCAGAGGTCACATATAATTAATTTTATATTCTCAAAATCTAGTACATGGTAAGTCCTCAATAATTGTTTGTTGAATGAGTGAATGAAAAGATCAATCATAAAATTTAATGATAAAAGTGAATGTTTTATTTAAAAAACTGCTGTGTGCCAAGCCCTTGGTGCTGGAGTCAAAGGAGCATCATGGCATGCAGGTTTCAATAAATGGCATTCTTTGAAAAAAATTCTGAAAACTAACTGATTACTGTGCAGAGAGAGAATGTTCCCTTGTTTTTCTTCTCTGTGTTATTCATCTCTCCTACTTCCTTATTTTAAACCTCTTCCTAGGAATTCCCTGGTGGTTAATTCCATGGTGGTTAATAACCGCAAGTGTGGTTAAGACTCCACACTTTCAACACCAAGGGTCTGGTTTTGATCCCTAGTCAGGGAATTAAGATTCCCACAAAATGTGAGGTGCAGCCGAAAAAAAAAAAACAAAAGCCTTAAAAACCCCAAACAAAAAAACCCTTCCTGGGGACTTCCATGGTGGTCCAATGGTTAAGAATCTGCCTTGCAGTGCAGGAGACTGGGGTTCGATCCCTGGTTGGAGAACTAAGATTCCATATTCCCCCAGGGCAACTAAGCTCACCATAACTAAGACTCAGTGTAGCCAAATAAACAAATATTAAAAAAAATAAAAACTCTTCCTAGAACTATTCTCTGGTTGTTGCCAGTTTGATTGGGATCAATGGCCTAGAATAAGTTAAGAAAACCTGTGTATCTGGAATTGCAGGAGATGTTTTTAATAAAAGTTTGTTTTTGGTCCTGATGATAAAACTTTTTAACTGGTCTCTTCTGTTCTCTTAAATTCATAATCATAAGTAATTCACTGAGCATCAGTGAACCAAGTCAGGAATAACAGTTTTTAAAGTGCTCAAAATAGCTTCTGCTGAGAGCTATGGATTACAGCCTAGCATTCCAGGGCTATTTATTGCTTTTTCCATCAGTACCTATTCAAAGAAGAGAGACAAAGTATGGATCAAGAAATCTGAGTTAAAAACTGTGGGGACTGAGACTATGCTGGTGGTCCTGTGGTTAAGAATCCACCTGCCAATGCAGAAGACACTGGTTCGATCTCTGGCCCTGGAAGGTTCCACGTGCCTCACGGCAACTAAACAGTTATGGTGCACAGACTTAGTTGCCCCATGGCATGTGGGATCTTCCCAGACTAGGGATTGAACCTGTGTCCCCTGCATTCACAGGTGGATTCTTATCCACTGTGCTACCAGAGAAGTCCCCTACCTGAAATCTTGCCTGGCTTCTCTGACCTCTTTTGACTCTTGGCAGCAGTGCCTGTCAGAACAGTTGCTGTTCCCCTGCTAGAATCACCTGGAACAGGTGAAAAGGGATGGTCCTTGTGATAGCATCCATGTCCGAAGCACCTCCTGTCTTAGTGGCCCCAGCGGTGACTTCCTATGGGTCACACCCTATGGACAAGGTGTTTGGCAAGGGTTTCAAAATTGTGCTATGACCTCAGGCAGCTTCATTCTCCTGGGACTTTTTTTTTTTTTTTTCCCCTGGGACATTTTGAATAACTGGAAATCATATGGGTTACTGGAAGCAAACTGAATGTTCTGACCACAAGGTGTCTCTCTGATTGCAGAGTTGCCTCACTCACAGAGTTCTCCAACCGTCAGCAGCGCCTGCACGAAAGTGCTCTATTTTACTGACCGGTCACTTACACCCTTCATGGTTAATATACCAAAGAGGTGAGATTCTGAATCATTATTTCTTTAAAAAGGACAGGAAGGCAGAATCATTAGTTATTGCCCACCTAACCAGCTGCAAGGTGTAGCAGAGTAGTGAGAAGGGCACAGGAAATAGAGATTCGAGGTCCAGCTTCCCCACTAACCTTCAGCATTACAAGGGACATGTCAGGATCTGCTGTAGACACAATAATGCTTCCAGTCCTGATATACAAAGATGCTCCAAGTCAGGAATAACAGTTTTTAAAGTGCTCAAGATAGCTTCTGCTGAGAGCTATGGATTACAGCCTAGCATTCCAGGGCTATTTATTGCTTATTGACCTTTGTTGCTATTGGATGACTACAACTAATCTAAAGAGAATTCATGTTAAAAACCTTCAAACTTTTCAGTTAATATACTCCTTTCTAAGGTAGATGGCTTTGTAATAAAGATTTTTAATTTTTGGAACCAACTGCTGAGGAGAGGTGTTAAGATTTACCGTTCCTAAAGGGTCTGGGTTAGAGGGGAGCTTTCTGAAGTAAAGTAGTATAGTTTGAATTCTCCCAGCCTGGAGAAATGGAATTGCTGCAAAGAAGGAAATCAAGAGAACTTAGACATACTGATAGTTTAACAAATTAGATTGCAGACACTTTGTGTCTTATTTTCAGAGTGAAACAGAAAAAAAAAAAGTGATTTGGCTTCTGTCAAAGCAGTAAATCTATTTTAAATTCTCAGATTGTCCCATTTGTAATGCTGTTTACATTCCCTAATGGGGCTTCTCTGGTGGCTCAGATGGTAAAGAATTCACCTGCATTGCAGGAGACCCAGCTTTTATCCCTGGGTTGGGAAGATCCCCTGAAGAAGGGAATGGCTACCCATTCCAGTATTCTTGCCTGCAGAATTCTGCAGAGTCGGACACAACTGAGCGACTAACACACTTTACATTCCCTAACCGTGACTAACTCCCTAACTTCTGCTAATAGAATCATTTGAGTTACCAAGGCCAGTGACCTAACAAGGCCATGCTGTTTCTCCCAGCAGAGACTTTGACAGGGGCCTGGGTTTAAAACTAGCATCTTATCTTTTCAGCCCACTGATAAACAGTCTATTTTAGTGTTCTCTCCTCTTGTTGCAGGCTGGGGGAGGTGACACTGAAGGATTTTAAAGCGGCTATTGACCGGGAAGGAAATCATCGGTATCACTTCAAAGCACTGGATCCTGAGTTTGGCACTGTCAAGGAAGAGGTACAGAACCCAAGGGGAGTCTGAGTGGTATTGCTGGTTGTTCTTGAACTCTACAGATTCCTACTTAAGATCTAGTACCCAGAAATACCAGAATTCCCTAACCAGGGCAGTGGAGTTTCCCAGTGCCTCAAGCCAGTTGACTACTTTAGACCGAGAAGTTTCAGGGAATGGCCCAAGAAGTTGATAGCTTCATTAGTTCATGGACTTAATCACTCTGATGAAACTTAGAATTTTTATTTTAAAAAGGAAAAAGTTTTGGGGACTTCCCTGGCAGCCCAGTGGTTAAGACTCCGTGATTCCAATGCAGAGAGTGCAGGTTTGAGTCCTGGTTGGGAAACTAAGATCCCACATGCCCTGGGGTGTGGCCAGAAAATTTAAAAAAAAGGAAAAAGTTTTGTTAGGGAAAATAAAGAACCCACATTGAAGAAAAGCTTGGCTTTGGGGTCTTTTTTCTTTCTATAGCCAAACCTTAGAAAACTTTCTGCTTCCTGTGTAGAGCAAAACAAACAAACTGGCATGAATATATGAAATGGTATATTGTGGTGTTAGTTTCTCAGAAAATGAAAATGAGGAAACTGCAAAGTCATCTATGCTTATTCTCAGTCCTTGACTATTTTCTTAGCCTACACTTTATAGAACATCTGCCAGAAACATTTTTTTTTTAAGAGTTCTGTGGTCTCCTTAGTGGTTACAGAATGAAAAAGATCGGAAAAGCCAATCTTTTATTTTGTAAAGATTTCCTGGACTTCCCTGGCAGTCCAGTTGTTAAGACTCCCTGCTTCTACTTCAAGGGCACAGGTTCAATCCCTGGTTGGGGAACTAAGATCCTGCATGCCACATGGCACAGCCACACACACACACACACACACCAAAAAAAACAACAACCAAATTTCTTCACTGGACTGTTTTAATAACTTTGTTCTACTACCGACTTAGGAAATGAATAAATTAATGAAAAGGACTGCACACACACATGTTAAGATTAGCCTTTTTTCTGACCCTTTCTTTACAATGCCTGGGACCAAAATTTCCCCCCTTCTCTTTTATTTTTTTATTATTCTCCCCCTTCTCTTTTAAATGCTTATAGTACTGCTTTCTCCTGAGAAGCCTAAAGTGCTCTATGGTTAGTAATTTATTAAATCTTATAAATCTCTCTGAGCAAAGCAGTACTAGAGGGGTGCTTTTACCATTTCGTAGATGTGGAACTAAGGATATATAAATCATACATATATACACCATACAGTTGGCCCTTGAATAGTATGTGTTTGAACTGCATGGATCCACTTATATGCAGATGCTTTTCAATGAATACGTACTACAGTATTATATGATCAGCAGTTGGTTGAATCTGAGGATGCAGAACTGTGGATATGGAGGGCTGACTGTGAAGTTATATGTGGATTTTTGACTGCACAGGGCTGGGGCAGGGAAGGGGGCGGGTGTTGTCTCTGTGTTGTTCAAGGGTCACTACACACACACACACACACACACACACACACACACACACATATATTTTTACCAGTTGTAACTTTAGGGACAAAACTAAAGGGACACAGGCTCTAACTCAAGACTTTCCTATACACTTTCTTATCCTTTATGTTTGGGATCTTTTTTTAATCAACCACAGATGTATAGCAGGCCTCCCTATCTTCTAATATTTTTTCATGGTGGCTTTTTTCTTTTTCTAGGTTTTCCACGATGATGATGCCATTCCTGGATGGGAAGGGAAAATTGTAGCCTGGGTAGAAGAAGACCATGGAGAAAATTAATGCTGAGTATTAGATTGGGGACTTGCAGAAGTTGGCACACCCTGGATGCTTCACTCAGGAAAGAGGACTAAAACCAGAATACACAGGAAGTTTGTGCTGCCAAAACAGAAGCTTCTCCAAGTGTGACAGCCATAGGCCAGTCCTGTTTGTGTGCCTGGCATGTGTGGTACCTAAAATCTCTGTCCAAAAGTAGACCACAGGTTCTTCTGGAGTTCCTTGTCCGTGGGAACACACTGTTTTACTCTACTCTGCGGACAACAAACCGAAGGCCTTAACCAACGGGGATGGATGATCCCGCTCCTTTGTGGGCATGGCTGCTATTATCTGGAACCCGGGAACTGGATGCATCACTCCTATGTGTTACAGTATTATTTTCATTTTAATTGGCCTCAGTGGTTGCAGCAATCAGGGTCCCAGCATTTGTACTCACAGACAAGGTGGAGGTACCAGCTTTTTTGCTTCTTTGCAGCTATTGCAAACCAAGAATAACTCAAAAGGTGGTACCAAAGATGAAAGCCCACTCTTCAGGAATTTTTTTGGACTGGACGTGGATGGTGCTGAATTGCTAATTGGATTGAAAAAGGGCTGTCCATATTGTGCTGTACTATGCTAAAACCATAATTAAGACCTTGGGCTGCCTCTTGCGTCTTAACTGATTCTGCAAATTGTCCTTTAGCCCACAGAAGGTGTATTTCATGTACTGCTTGTTTTTCTCTGTGGACTCTCTAACTTTAGAGCCATTTCCCCCCCTCTTCTAACTGATGAACTTTGTGTTTGAAAGGAATAAGGAGTGAAAATCTCCTTTCAAATCCAGGCGGGTATGGAAAGGTGCTGCTACCCTTATCTTCTTGACTTTCTTTCTCTCATGACTTGTCTTTAGCCCATGGCATCTCCTTTGCAGTCAAAAGGAAACAAATCATTACTTTCAGTGTTTGTGATTATAAGTACTGAGCATGAGTTACTGGTTTGCCCCTCTTTGATGTCAAGGCCAGAGTTATTTTCTATTATATATTTAGTCTAGGCTGATCCTTTAGGGCACAATAGAAACCATGGGGGCAAGAGTTGTGAATGGCAGGGTTGATTCTGGGTGAAAAAACCCTAGAATCCTTTCTCATGTGCAACACTGTCAAGTGTAGAAGCTAAGAGATAAACTTTCAGAGATTACTTAGTATCTTGAGTTTTCTCATTCATTCAACCAGATATATATATATGTATATAGTCAGTATAAATATATACTATAAATATATATGTATATCTACATATCAGTCTCCAAAGCAGTCTGCCTGTGATCACCAATGTACACTGCCAAGCAGAAGAGTCAGACAGATCTGGGTTCTTGACCTGTCTGTCTCAAGTTCATCTCCCCTTTTCAGCCATTTCAACAGACTACTTGTTGGAGCTCTGACATGACATTTTGTTTTATATAGATGCGTCTTTTAAAAATAGTTCATGTTTGGAGAATTCTTTTGTACTCGTTTGCTTTTCGTCCAAGAACCATGTCTATTTTTATAACTTGAGTGTGAGTTCTATATATTCTCACATTCTGTATACTGTATCCATTTTCTAGGGAACCCGGTAGCTTTTATACAGGCTCCTTTCTTCTTACCAGCCCTTGTGGTTTCAGAACAAGCTTTATTTTATTACAGGTATACTGATGACAACTCCTGTTCCAGTTCTACCAGCCATTTCAGTTGTGGAGTTAGTTTTACAGAACCTCTTTGATGGCTCCTTTAGCTGACAGAAGGAACTCAAAAGACACCTGGTTTACCTGGTTTCCTCCTACTGAAGAATGATTTCTCATCAGAAATGACTGGGACAATTTGGGAAAGTCAGTTAAAAGGAAGAATAATTCATTACAAAAGCAGACAGAAGAAAACAGTATATTTGCCTTTTTTTTTTCCTTTTCTGCCCCCCAGGAAGTCTGGAGAAAAAGTCCTCTCGTCACCAGTTTCTCTGCTGCATGAATTTGTGTTTTGCTGTAAGACAGCATGAGGGTTATCAGACTAAAATTTGTTATTGTATTTTCAGTACAATTTATCTGGACTGTTAAATCAGTTTTACTTGTCAGTATTCTTTCAGCAAACATTCTTCCCATTATGTAAATTTAAATTTTCAGAGGAAATTAAATCAGAGAAAATTTTCAGAGTCCTTTACCTTCTTTGTCTTTAATCTCTGTGTCCTTTGGAAAAGAAGCTCCGTGGCCTTGGTGCCTCCATAGAAAGCTTAAGTTGATATCATAGCTCATTAACCTCAGAGGCCATGGGTAATAACGAAGCACCCCCATTACAGGATGGCATGCCAGTGTGTTTTTGTAAAATGTGTTGGTAATCCTCATTCCAGTTTCTAAACAGGAGCCTATTCCAGGAGGAGTGTGCATTGATTCATTCTGGTTTGAACTGTCTCCTATCTGATATGTAGATCTTTTGACTTAAGAGTATTGCCCCCTGCTGGCATTTGTGTGGGACAGTCCATCCTGCTACTGACTACAGAACTAGTAATGTTTAGCGCTCATGAAATAATCTCTAAACCCAATTTAAAAAATGACCCTGTCATAAAAACTAAGTTAATAAAAAGTTCAATTCCTTAAACAGTCTTCATTTAAAAACTGAAGCCTATTCTCACTCAGTTAACTAAAGTAGCTAGAATTGGAAAATTTTACAATTTCTACCTAAAGAATTTAGGTTAAATTTACTTGGTACTGAAATGGCAATCCTACCAACTGACCAACTTCTCAGCTCTTTTTGACCAGGATGGTTGTACATTAAGGAAGATATCTTTATGCCCTATATTCAATCGACCAGGACTCTAATTACTTAAAACATTTAGGTCATAATTATAATTTTCATTTTCCCCATAAAATAAGCATTATGATTGCACACTTCTTCTATTGTCTGGATTTATGTAAGAGGGTATAGCTTGCTTAAAATATATATGTAAAGTTATATTTTCTTAGAAACATGGATGTTTGCAACCATTGCTTTCGAAGAGATTACTATCATGTATTGTTTTACCTTTTCATAAAGATTGTGTTATACCAGAGGCTTCTGATTATCAAAGTGATAACCAGTTTTAACTGCCTGTATGTACCAGATTTGTGAACTAGTTTTAAAAAAAAAAACTCAGAAACAAACTATGAATAAAATGGAGTTTGCAAACTAAATACCATTCATAATTTTCACTTGTGTTTATTATCAACTGAAATTAATCAAGAAAGCCATTCACATTTAGTGAAAGTAAATTTCCTCAAGTGATCTCCCTGGTAGCATGTTTACTCATTACTTGGGGAGTGGAAATAGGATTACTTTATTGCTGCAGATATCACTACTGGTATTTCTAGTCTAAGTGCAAAATAGGTTATACAATCAAAGAAGATTCATTTATTTAGCACTTCTTTTGACATTTTATGTAAATATGAAAACAAGTAAGAACCCAAGACTCTAAACAATCTCCAACGCAAAAGCAAAAAACACTGACGCTTTCAGAAATCTATAAAAGAACCAGAACTTCCAAATTATTTTGAAAGCTGCTTTCCTAACACTTAGCCTTTATTTATTACTTTAAAGGTTTTATATATCTAAAGTTTTAGCCCTGGGTGCTTTCATTTGCTTTCCAATTACATTATTTTCAACTATTAATCACAAGCCATTTTAATTGGGTTACTCCATCGTTATGTTAAATATGTAAAGAACTTTCACTACCAACTAACTCCTCTTTACATCTCACCCATTCGATATCAGTAATATTCTACAAGTCTCAGAGGGCTTATTTGACAAACCTAATTATTCCCAGCTTACCTCTGAGGTAAACTAACCACTCCTGGACTGTTTCACCTGTGCCCTCCCATGATTTAGCTACATCTATCAAAAGTATATTCAAAATGTGAACTTGCTATGCACAGAAAAATGAAAAAAACAACGCTTAAGTAAGGCTCCCTAAGTAACTGAACAACAAACTGAAGATCATCTAGTACAAAGGCTAACTTAAAGTAATTTAGATGCAGTTATTAAATTCAAACGGAGTGGAAATACTGTAAGGTATCTTAGCCAATTCAAAATTGTTAACATTTAAATAATTTATACAGTATAAACCCTTTCACTAATCACAATTCTTCCATTATTTCTTCTAATTGCTATTCATAAATAGTTTTACATAATTGTTAACAATATAATTGCTCTACTTTTAATATTATTTCAAGTATGCCTTTCCATTTAATCTGGGAATTCTGTTTCTCAGTTGTACTCCCTGCATATCATTCTGTTAGACAGCTGTACTTGTTTAATCTTTCCTCATTTTTGGATAGTTAGATTTTTCCAATTCTTTTTCTGTTATAAAGATAGCAAAAAAAATTTTTTTAACTTAAAGTTTCCAATTTAAGTAGGTATGAAATAGTGCCTTCTGGCTACCTTATTTTTCCAAACGTTTAATTACCTGCAAAGTTTAACATGTTTTCAAATGTTGATTTTCTTATGTTCTTGATGTTCTCTGACCATCTGTATACTGGGGACTTAACCAGATATAAATACAGCATGCGTTTCCTTCTAGTCTAATGCCACCCTCAGCTCAGAAATGAGATTATTTTCCAATTACAGGATGATAAGCCGGCAGTAGAAGTGTAACAGATGTAACTGGAAAGGATTCTACGGCAAATTAAAATCGGAAATCCGTTTTGTAAACTTTTTTTCTTCAGAGAAGATGCTTAATCCCGCTACAGCACTCTTGAATGTAGGGATACAGCTTCCATTCAGCTGCCCTTCACACCATTTGGCTGGAAAACCTATTCATCCCGTTTCCTGTTGGGCTACAAACCTGAACTTGAATCTTTGTCACCCAGTACAGCCTGCGCGGAGCGAGGCCCCAAACCTGGGGGCCACAGGGTATGCTGAGGCTGGGGGCACGCCCGGCGAGCACAGATGCCCCTTCGTGCGGCCCTCCGCCGGAGCGCCTAGACCTGACCCACGGCCGCAGGCTCCTGGTGCCCGGCTGAGCCGGGAGCCCCCTCCCATCCTTCCTCAGGGCGGGGCCAGGCCCCCCAGCCCACCTCTGACCGCTTCACCTCCGGCGGTCCCGCTCTCGCCGCCTTTTTAGGCCCCTCCCTTTCGACCGCGCCGTCACGGCGCTCAGGTCCTGTCCCCCTGCCCCAGAGACACCTTCGCCACCGAGCCCACCACTTTCCACTCCTCCCCACGCCTAATCCTCCCAGATTCGGCCTGCTGGAACGCCCCTGTCCCTCGTCGTTCTATAGTAGCCGCCCCGACCAGCTCTGGGTCACTTTCAGCCTCTCATTTCCGGGAGAAAGACCGAACGTTCACCGCTTCTCTGGTCCGCGGAGCGGGTGGGGCAAGGCTTCGCACCCCGTTTTACGACAACTTGCGGCCGCGCGGCGCGGCTGACGGCAATGCCGCGCTGCTCTTGGAGAGGTCACTCCGGAGACGGCGTTGGTTTTGGGGTGTGGGGGCCGTGGCACTATGTGGCGCGTCTGTGCGCGACGGGCTCAGAATGCAGCCCCCCGGGCGGGATTCGGGGCTCGGTGGACGGCCTTTCGGGAGGAGCCGGGAGCTCCGTGCGTGACCCCGCAGGCTGGCTCGGCTCTGGCTCGCTGCAGCAGCAAGACCCCAGGGTATGGCAGGGTCCGGGCACTCTGCGGCTGGAGCCCAGTCTCTCGGGCCACACCGCGGAATCGCGTTTTGCTGCAGCTCTGGGGATCGCCTAGCCGCCGCTGGTATAGCCTACCCCCGCATCAGAAGGTAAGCCCCAGAACCTGTCCTTCTCGGGACCCCGTTGTCCTTCACGGTAGACTTGGCTTGGGATCCTTCCTTAGAGGCCTTGATGATCCTCCGTCTCCGCCCCTCTCCAGGTATACTCTGTCACTGCCCCTTCTCCATTACCCAGCTTTGCTCTAGCTCTTGAGCTTCCTTCTCCTGACCTATTCCATTGAAGAAGGAGCTGCAGGCTTCCTTCTCCTGACCGGTTCCGTTCAAAGAGCGCCAAGCCTGGGGCGGTCTGTGGGATGTCTGCTGAGTACATGCTGTTAGAAACAGTGGAGCGGAAGGCCTGTCCTTCTGGTTGAGAGCTTCTGGTGTTAGGAAATCCTTTTATAAGCCCATTGCCCAATGTGTGAAGGGACTCAGACTCAGCGTTAAATTAGTCTGAATTGAACGAAGTGGTACACCAGATTGAGAGTTAGGTAGCTCTTGAAATTGAGTATTTCTCCCTTTTCTCCTCTAGGTTCCATTGCCTTCACTGTCCCCTACAATGCAGGCAGGCACCATAGCCCGCTGGGAAAAGAAGGAAGGAGAAAAAATCAATGAGGGTGAACTAATTGCAGAGGTAAGTTGGAAATGAGTTAGAAGAGCCTATCTTAGCTAAATGGAGCATTAACTTTCCAAGTGGGTAATTGTCCCTTTTTCCTGGAGAATTCCGTGGACAGAGGAGCCTGGTGGGCTGCTGTCCATGGGGTCACAAAGAGTCAGACACGACTGAAGCGACTTAGCATGCATGCATGCATCCATTGGAGAAGGAAATGGCAACCCACTGCAGTATTCTTGCCTGGAGAATCCCAGGGATGGAGGAGCCTGGTGGGCTGCCATCTATGGGGTTGCACAGAGTTGGACAGGACTGAAGCGACTTAGCACGCATGCATTAAGAAACTTAGATGTTTTTTACAGTCTGATATGAGAGATTGGTTAGCCAAGTTAGCAGCAGCTAACCAAACTAATTTTTAGCCTGGGTGTTTTTAATAGTAATTCTTTCAAACCTGTGATAGAGGCTTTATTTTCACTGTTGAACTGTACGATTTTTTTTTTTTTTTGCTGTAAGATTGATTTACGACGTTGTGTTAAATACTCTTGTCCATTATGGTTTATCAAAGATACAGAATGTAGTTCCTTGTGCTATATAGTAGGACCATGTTGCTCTCCATTCAGTATGTAATAGTTTGCATCTGCAAACCCCCAAATCCTACTGTTTTTTTCCCTGCCCCACCCCCAATCACAAGTCTATTCTCCGTGAGTTCATTTCTATTTCGTGGATAAGTTCACTTGTGCCATTTTAGATTCCACGTATTTTTCTTTCTTTTTCTGACTTACTTCACTTTGAACTGTATGATTTTAGACACAAGTTAATAAACTTCATACTGGCAGCAGAATCCTAAGCTCCTACTTTTGTGTTAAAAGGTTGAAACCGATAAAGCTACTGTTGGATTTGAGAGTGTGGAGGAGTGTTACATGGCAAAGATCCTTGTTGCTGAAGGTACCAGAGATGTTCCAGTTGGAGCAATCATCTGTATCACAGTTGACAAGTGAGTAGTACCGGGGGAATCTGTGAAAGTCAGGTGCTTAAGTGGAGTATTTTAACCCAGAACTGAGGAGTTAGTTAAAGGCTTCTAAGGCTGATACATCCGCTTTATAACCCCCTTATACTTACACATTCTTTCTCTTCCTTAGGCCTGAAGATGTTGAAGCCTTTAAAAATTACACACTGGATTCTTCAGCAGCACCTGCCCCACCAGCAGCCCCGGCACCAACCCCTGCCGCCCCCGCTCCATCACCTACACCTTCTGCTCAGGCTCCTGGTAGCTCATATCCTACTCACATGCAGGTGAGGCTCAGCCTCTGGGTGTCTGCTCTAGAAAATTTATTATTTACTCATTATTTTTCGTAGATGAGTTGCGTCCTGGAAACTGGCATTAAACCTGGCTGGTTTTTGTCATTTGAAAGTAAACAGAGATTTAAACATGAAAACTGACAACATTTATTCTAGTGGTTATTTCCAGATGTGTGTACTTGGATAGTTCTTTTAACCTTTCTCAGCCTCCGTGTAGCAGGTAGGATAATGTTTGGTACTTTTCATTCAAGAATATCATGTTGGATTTTGAGGATTGTTTATGCTTACATCTGTACTTTGCTGTGCTAAGTCGCTTCAGTCGTGTCAGAGATTCCTCTGTCCATGGGATTCTCCAGGCAGGAGTACTGGAGTGGTTTGCCATGTCCTCCTTCAGGGGATCTTCCCAACCCAGGGATCGAACCTGTGTCTCTTATGTCTCCTGCCTTGGCAGGCAGGTTCTTTACCACTAGCATGACCTGGGAAACCCACTTATATCTACTCTCTGTCTAAATAGAGTTTTTTTAGTAGGCCCCAAGTGCTGTCTATTGAATAAAAGCCCCCAATTAGTGTTTTTCCTTGACACGTAGTGTTTTCTCAGAGTAAGTGAAATAATCCGGTAGTATTTAGAAAAGACCAACAATAAAGAATAAGTGTCAAATAGACATATATAATCTGGAGGAGGGCATGACAGTCTACTCCAGTATTCTTGCCTGGAGAATCCCCATGGACAGAGGAGTATGGAGGGCTACCTACAGTCCTTGGGGTCTCAAAGAGTCAGACATGACTGAGCGATTCAGCACAGACATATATAATAGCATTACAGCAAAGCTGAAGGTGGTAAATATAGTCACTGTTGATTCTGTTAACTAAATCAGTTTCTGAGAAGCTGATTAGTTTATTAGATATTAGGATTATCCCATGTATATTTGTGTGTTTTGGATATTGAAAATGGATAAAAGCCAGCTGTGTTTTTTTCCTAAAGGATTAAGATTAGAACTTCTCCTTCTCTTAGTTTATTTGTAGAAATTTTTGTATAGGAATAATTTTCTTCTTCAGGCATCGTGTTCTATACCCTGGTCTTTTATTAACATTCACTCATGATGAAATTTTGCCTGGTGGTCAGTTCACACATTTATTCCATCCTGTTCAGCAATTTTTAAAAAATTTTTAATTTAAAAAAAAGTTACAAACATTTTTTTTGTCTGTGCTGGGTCTTCATTGCCAAGAGAAGGCTTTCTCTAATGGTGGTAAGCAGGGGCAGCTCTCTTGTGGTGCTTGGGCTACTCATGGTGATGACTTCTCTTGGTGCAGAGTGTGAGCTGTAGGTACAGGAGCTACAGTACTTGCAGCTCAAGGGCTCTAGGGCATGGGCTTAGTGATTGTGGCGCATGGGATTCGTTGCCCCAAGGCATGTGGGATCTTCTCAGGCCAGGGATCGAAGCTGTGTCCTCTGAATTGGCAGGCGGATTCCTGACCATTGGACCACCAGAGAAGGTCAAGAGCTCTAAGTTTTGTTTTACTTTTTTCCCCACAGCTTCCTGAGACATCATCCACTAAAATGACTTTTCTCTCAGCATAATCCGTATGTTAATTAGATGCAAAAGACTTAAGAAGATAGCAAACAAAACCCATAACTGAGTGAGCATCCAAATTCAGTGAACATACAAGCCATGTAAATAGGGAAGCAGTCTTTTAATTTAGATCAGCCAATCTGTTGTTTTAGATTTTACTCTGGTGGAAGTGACTATTGTAAGATTAGGTTTTTGTTGTTGTTTTGGGGGTTTTTTTCAGCCATGCCATATGGCATTCAGGATCTTAGTTCGCCATACAGGGATTAACCTGTGCCCTGTTGCATTGGGAGCACAGAGTGTAAACCACTGGGCCACCAAGGAAGTCCTGAACAATTCTTAATATGTTTTTTATCTTGAAAAAGTACCTGGGAGGGACTTCGCTAGTGGTCTGGTGGTTAAGAATCTGCCTGCAGGGGTCACAGGTTCAATGCTTGGTCTGGGAAGATTCTCACATGCTGAAGAGCAACTAAATGCACGTGCCACAACTGCTGAGCCCGCGCACCTTGAGCCCAAGCTCTGCAACAAGAGAAACCACTCCAGGGGGAAGCCTGTGCACTGTGGCTGGAGAGTCGCACCTGCTCACTGCACCTAGAGAAAGCCTGTGTACAGCAATGAAGACCCAGAGCAGCCAAAAATAAATAATTAAAAATTTAATAAAGTATTATCCAGGGAGTTTGGGAGAAATTCAGTCTCCTCTGAATGAAAAGGTAGATTTCAGTAAAGCACACAGTAAAATTTTAGTGGAAAAGTCTGAGGTCATTCTATGAAGATGAAAAACCTCTAGCTTAATCTAAGTGTTGAGAAAGATGAGAAGACGTGCTATGTTTAGATATTGTTGGGGAATTAATTTTAGCTGTCTAGAAAGAAATCTTTCCCCTCTGCCCATGGTTTTTAACTTTGGAGGGTGGGTCAGAGTATCACTGGCACTATAAAAGCTTGAGATTTGAAGGATTTACCTGTAGGGACACTGCTGAAGCATGAGGCTTTTGCTGCTGTGGGAGCATCAGGCAGATGGGAATTTGAATTGTCATAGTCACTGTCATTCCATAAAGCTATTTGCTTGCCTGAGTGCCATTGTGTCAAAAGCATCCTAGTGTTGAGTAATAATAAAATATGTGTTTGTTTCTACAGGTGCTTCTTCCTGCCCTGTCTCCCACCATGACCATGGGCACAGTTCAGAGATGGGAAAAAAAAGTGGGTGAGAAGCTAAATGAAGGAGATCTATTGGCAGAGATAGAGACTGACAAGGCCACTATAGGTGAGATTTCTTCAGCTCTTAATGGTTGAGACACTGAGTTTTCCAGTAAGGGAAGAGGATTGCCATCCTATCCTATAATGAGTGAGTGATAACATGAAAAATTTTAATTCTTGGGATTAATTTCCTGGAACAGAGTATTTTCATAAACAGAAGTGTTGCATAGTTGGGTCTGTTGGTTCCAAACTGCACTGTCATTGAATCAAAGCTGTATCAGCTTGGAGATAATTTTTAGGCCAGAGTTTAATTATTAGCTTTTTGTTACTGAGAAGCTGTATCCAAATTGACATTCTTCACACTGGTCAAGGGGGGAAAAAGAGGAAATAGGGGAAAATAACATCAAAGGCAGGAAAATACTGAAGAAATTCAGATGACTTTGAGGGAAAACTTGAAAGTAGGGTTTTGATTGTTTTTGTATATGAGAATGACTGATGAAATGTATATACTACTTGTTCAGATATCATATCACATTTCCTTTTATTGACTATCTGATTTATTTTTATGCTCAGAAAAAAAACCCCTATAGACAATTAATATTTGCCATACTATATCTGGATACCTGTAGATAATTTTTTTTTTTTTTCTGTCCAGTCCTCAAAAATGCAGTAGGAGCTTCTGGGCATCCTCTGCAGTGGTCTTTTTCGGATTTTGTTCTTCACACCCCATGATTCCGTGATGGCACCTTGGGGTCAAGGAGACTTAGAGAGTAGGACTGTACTTGCCCCCTTCCCTCACTTCTGACTGTTTTATCTTTTAGCATATTGTGCTCTCCCCCATAAAATTTTATTAGAGGAAAGGGTTCTTTTTTGTTTGTTTGTTTTTTGGCTGCCCGGGTCTTTGTTGCAGCACACAGGCTCTCTCTAGTTGCAGTGCTCAGGCTTGTTTCAGAGTATGGACTCTAGAGCTCACGGGCTCAGCAGTTGCAGTGGCAGGCTTAGTTGCTCTGTGGCATGTGGGATCTTAGTTCCCTGACTGGAGATCGAACCCACATTCCCTGCATTGGGGAAGACAGATTGTTAACCACTGGACCACCAGGGAAGTCCCTATTCTGTGTGTTAAAAAGATTATTAAAAAGAAACAGAAAAGCCCTGGCAAAATAGGTGTACTTTGCATTTTAACTTGATTACCAATGTTGCTGTAGAGAGTGGTATTCTAGAAACTGGTCACTAGAGACGTATTAACCTTGGTCAAACTCTATACTCCGTAGTGGCCATGGAGCCTTTTCTTTTGATATGTCTTGTATTGGATATTAATTCTCAGCTGGGAAATAAAAGGATTCATCAAAGATGTGTTCATCAGGGAGAGGCACAGCCCAACAGAAAGCTAAGATCTGGAAGGCAAAAGATGTCCTCTACAGTGGCTCCTTTCAGTTTTACTTTTGGAATCCGTCGTATTTGAGTTCCTTGTTAAAAAAAAAAGCAGTAGCTGGGAATTCCCTGGTGGTCCATTGGTTAGGACTTCACGGTTTCCCTGCCAAGGGCCAGGGTTCAGTCCCTGGTGGGGGAACTAAGACCCCAGAAGCCACATGGTACAGCCAACAAAAGAAAAGCAGTAGCTGAGTAAAGTTGTCAACACCATTGAATCTCCATAGTAATGCTGTGTTTCTTCATATTGAAATAGTTGGTGTAATACCAAGTATGACCTCTTCAGAAAAGTTCCAAAGATGCATCACTATCAACTGTAGTAGCTCTTTTAATTTAACAACCATGTGGTTCTGTTCTTTAGCAGTACAACTGATGCCATCTCGGAAGTCTTGTGGGTCTGCACAGAGCAGCCCTTGGAGATGTTTCAAAGAAAACATTCAGAGCTAACCACTGTTTAACCTCTTGGGGTTTTACTTGACAAATATTTATTAGTATTTACTTTGTATTAGGTAGTATTTACTTTGTATTAGGTACTATTTCCAAGTGCTTGGAAAATATTAATTCACTTAAAACTTTTGTAATAGCCCTGTGAGGTAGGTACTATTCCCATTTTGTAGGTAAAGAGGCTGAGACACAGGTTAAATAGCTTGCAAAAGGTTATATAGCTACTTTGAAGAACCTTTTACTTAAAAACTGTGCTTTGAAGAAAAAAAAGAACAAACTGTGCTTTGAATTTGGTAGGCTAGTAGAGTCCTTTAAGTTCCATAATGGTTTTTTCTTTCTATTTAAGGTTTTGAGGTACAGGAAGAAGGTTACCTGGCAAAAATCCTGATCCCTGAAGGCACACGAGATGTCCCTCTAGGAACCCCGCTCTGTATCATTGTGGAAAAAGAGGCAGATATACCAGCATTTGCTGACTATCGGCCAGCTGAAGTAACTGATTTAAAACCACCAGCACCACCACCTATCCCATCTCCGGTAGGTATGCTTCTAGAATTGAGGGAACCACTTACCTCATTCATCTCTAAATTAAGGGGTGATAGTCTAGGTTCCTTCCAGTGCTAAGAGTCTGTGACTAAGGAAGGAGATAGTTAACATTTATGGAGACCCACAGGGTGCATGGGACTGCACTGTTCACATAATGGTCAATAGTTTGATTCTTGTAATTTTCCTTTTCCCTGCTTTCTTGAGTCTTGTTGAGAACAAAACTGAGGTGACTTGATCTTTTTATGCTTTAGGTGTAGATATACATATGGAAGGTAATGCTTCGTCACCCATTTTCTATAGAATTTGTAGTCTTTGTCGGTCCTCTTGGTATTCACATATTATAGTAGGTCAAGCTTATATTTGTAACACATGGGAATCTTGACATGAATGGCTTATTTTGCATAGAATTTAGTTTTTTGCTATATACTGTATACGAGGGCTTCCCTCGTAGGTCAGTCAATAAAGAATCTGCCTGCAATGCAGGAAACCCGGGTTCGATTCCTGGCTCAGGAAGATCCGCTGGAGAAGGAAATGGCAACCCACTGCAGTATTCTTGCCTGGAGAATCCCATGGTCGGGGGAGCCTGGCAGGCTACAGTCCATGGGGTTGCAAGGGTCAGACATAACTTAGTGACTAAACCACCACCATATACTATATACCTATAACGTGAACTCATATGAATTCCAGGCAGCAGTAACGCTATAAGGCTTCTGTAGGTGTAGAATCATGTGAGTTTAGACTAGGTACACAGTTCTGTCAGAGAAAACTTTGATTTCTGACTTCCATACATTTATGGGGAGCTGGCAAGTAGTAGTATTGGTTTATTTTTTAGTGTGTTTTCAACATGGAATCTTCCAGAATAATTTATTATTTTGGAAGTAGGTTAAGTAAAAACCATGTAGGTAATATAAGAGAATGAGAATAAAAAAGGGACAAGAAAATAGAGACAAGAGATTAAAGTGAAGAAAGGCTATAAGGATGTTGTATACTGGTCACCAGAATTAAATTCAGTGCCTCTCTGTATTAATCATGGAGTTAGAGAACTTGACTTTGTTCGGTCTTTGTTAAAATAATGTTATTGTATTCATGTTGCTGTATTATGTTGGTTAAGCAAGAAAAATGAGCATTTAACCTTTGGAGAAAAGACGAAAGTTATATAATTAAAATAGGTTTGACTTAGCTATAAGCTGTTAATCTTTCAGACCAGTCTTTTCAGTGGTGAATTAACAATTTGTAACTTTTTTCAAAAGGCAGCCCCTGTTCCTCCAGCTCCCCAACCTGTAGCCCCTCCACCTTCAGCCCCCCGGCCAGCCGCTCCAGCTGGACCAAAGGGAAGGGTGTTTGTTAGCCCGCTTGCGAAGAAGTTGGCAGCAGAGAAAGGGATTGACCTTACACAAGTAAAAGGTACGTCTGTTTCTATGGAATGGAGTTTTACTAAAATTGAGTTTCCTCCTTAGGACCAGAGAGTACAACCACAACTATTAATATATAGAGCTGTCTTATCTGGGGAAGTAGGGAGAAGGATGAGGGAGGGAACTGACAGAGCAGGAAAACTTCCTGTGCTTTGCTTGGTCTGTCTAAGGTCTACCTGTATAATTTAGATAGCTTTTTTCATTTTCTATTAACGAGAACTGCTTAATTGTTGGTGAAAGTATGATGTGTTCAGCAAAGCTGGGTTACGGAACTTGATTATGTGATAAGAAATCTGTATTAGTGCTAGGCTGAGTGAATGTAGCAATACTCAAAACACAACATGAAGTTGGGATGACTTGAAATGACTTAAAATAATAAAATTCATATAAAACTGAACTAACGCCTATTGAGGGCAAAGGAAAATGTCTTACTCATCTTTTCCTTCCCAAAGACAATGTGTAGCTTAGTGATAAGAGCGTGGGCTCTTGAAACAGACCATCTAGGGTTTAATCCTGGCTTTATCACTTTCTATGTAATACGTCTTTTCATGAGTTACTTTATTTGTTTTTCCATCTGTAAAACTGAGATAATAGTTTCCAATAAAATAAGTGAAGGGCTTAGAACAGTATCTAGAATATAGGAATACTCCATACATAGTAATTTTGTTCATGTTATTATTATTGGCTGGCATTTAAATGTTTTAAGCTAAAATTTAATGTAAGGTAATTAATATACTTTGGAAAGGGGTGGGAGAAATGACTGTTTGTGGAGCTTGGTTTGATGGCTAGTCATTTAATTACCAGACTTAATTTGCATAACACTTGAAGTAAGAATTATCATCTCATATTTTTTGGATAGGAAAATAGACTCTTGAAAGATCTCTTGTTCTGTTAAGCAGTAAAGTTGCAATTCGAATCTAGATTTGTTTCATTTTAGAATCTGTATTCTTCCCAGTACCCTATACTTCCTTCTGTTTTGATGTTCTGCCATCTTTAATTACTCAAAATAATGGCTACTTCTGCAGTTTTCCAGCTATGAGCAATCATTGTTGGTTATCACTGTCTGCAGACTGTTGTTTTAATGGTTTGAAAGCAAGCCAGTTCCCAAAGATACGGGGACAGAAGTTATCACTGTTTCACCTCAGAGAATTCTTGTAAAAAAACCCTTTTTTCCATCTTAATGTCATTTCACTAATATATTGCCATTCTTTATGTATGTATGATTAGGGATAGCAATTTAAGTTGGAAAACATTTTTAAGGGGAGGAAGGACTGGGTTAATAATTATATCTGAAGAATTTAAACAAGTAAATGAGGACCATTTGTTGGATATTGAGTGATACTGACTGCCTTAGGTAATATTTATGTGGAAAAAAATCTCAGTATTCTTACGCAGTTAGAGTTAAGTGATTCATTTATTTAAACAAATATTCATTGAGTATTGTTTGTGCAGCCAACACTTGTTCATGGGACAGACAATAAAGAAGTAAATGGACAGGGATTATAACATAGTAGTTAAGAGTATTGGCTTTAGAGCTGGAATGCTTAGATTTTAAACCCAGCTCTGTCGAACACTAGGTGTATTCCCTTTTCTGTCTCAGTTTCTTTATTTGTATATAGAAATAATACTTTATAGCTTGTTGGGATTAAATGTGTTAATAACAGTGCCTGTACGTAGAAAGCAAATATAGGTAGTTAGCTATGGTGATAATAATAGCTTATTAAATAATATGATTCGAATGCTAACAAATAAATAAACCAGTGTTATGGTAGGGAGTAACAAACAGGGTACCTCTATGTCATGGGTTTCTCAGGTGGCACAGTGGGAAAGAATTTGCCTGCCAGTATAGGAGACACAGATTCAATCCTTGGGTCAGGATGGTCCCCTGGAATAGGAAATGGCAGCCCACTCCAGGATTCTTGCCTGCACAATTTCATGGACAGAGGATCCCAGCAGTCCATGGGGTCACAAGGAGTCAGACACGACTGAGCAACTCAGCACAGCACACACATGCACGCATGACCACTTTTGGACAGGATGGTTGGGGAAGATCTTTTTGACGAGGTGAAATTTGATCTGACCTGAAAGATGAGGAGTCAGCTATGAGCCAACCATGTGAAGAACTGCAAGAGAAGCATTCTGGGCAAAGACCAGCCTGAAGGGGAGAGAGCTCGGTGTGTTTGAGGCAAAGAAAGGAAGCCAGTGTTAATGGAGCATAGTGAGCAGAGTGGTAGGAAATGAGGGCAGAAAGAAACTCAGGGGTAAGAACATAAAAGACTTTACAGGTTATGATATAGTTTGAATTTTATTTCAAGTAGGGCAGGAAGCCACTGAAAATTAAAATGAAGAAGTGGCATAAAATCATTTATTTTTTAAAAGATTGTTTTGGCTGTTCTGTGCAAATGGATTAAATGAAAGCAAAAGTGTCTGTTAAAATGTTGCTGGAGTCGATGGTGGTTTACACAAAGGTGATGAGAATAGAAATGGAAAGAAATGGACAGCTTAACATATGTTTGTGGCAGAATCAACAGAACTTAGGGATTGGATATGAGGACTCAACAATAGCGACTTCAAAAGATACGTGCACTGACAGTCTGGATAGGGTGAAAAGTGAATGAAGAAGTGGAGATAGCATTGTGGACAACTTAGTCAAGAGCTTTTGCTGTGAAGGAAGGCATAAAAATAGAGATGTACAGTTCGGGAGGATATGAGCTCAAGAATGGCCTTTAGAAAACGAATGGTGGTAGAACAGCCCTCAGAGAAGGCAATGGCACCCCACTCCAGTACTCTCACCTGGAGAATCCCATGGATGGAGGAGCCTGGTGGGCTGCAGTCCATGGGGTCGCTGAGAGTCAGCCACGACTGAGCGACTTCACTTTCACTTTTCACTTTCATGCATTGGAGAAGGAAATGGCAACCCACTCCAGTGTTCTTACCAGGAGGATCCCAGGGACGGGGAGCCTGGTGGGCTGCCGTCTATGGGCTCGCACAGAGTCGGACACGACTCAAGCGACTTAGCAGCAGCAGCAGCAGAACAGGCCTAGTGTAGAGTTTCTCAGCTGTGGCACTACTGACATTTTTGACCAGGTAATTCTTTGTGGGTTTCTCTGGTGGCAAACCACTTCAGTATTCTTGCTTTGAGAACCCCATGAACAGTATGAAAAGGCAAAAAAGATAGGACCCTGAAAGATGAACTCCTTGGGTCGGTAGGTGCCCAATATACTACTGGAGATCAGTAGAGAACTAACTCCAGAAAGAACGAAGAGATAGAGCCAAAGCAAAAACAATGCCCAGCTGTGGATGTGACAGGTGATGGAAGTAAAGTCTGATGCTGTAAAAAGCAATATTGCATAGAAACCTGGAATATTAGGTCCATGAATCAAGGCAAATTGAAAGTGGTCAAACAGGAGATGGCAAGAGTGAACATTGACATTTTAGGAATCAGCGAACTAAAATGGATTGGAATGGATGAATTTAACTCAGATGATCATTATATTTACTACTGTGGGCAAGAATCCCTTAGAAGAGATGGAGTAGCCATCATAGTCAACAGAAGAATCCAAATGCAGTACTTGGATGCAGCCTCAAAAATGGCAGAATGATCTCTGTTCATTTCCAAGGCAAACCATTCAATATCACAGTATCCAAGTCTAGGCCCGAGCCAATAATGCTGAAGAAGCTGCAGTTGAACAGTTCTATGAAGACCTATAAGACCTTCTAGAACTAACACCCAAAAAGATGTCCTTTTCTTTAAAGGGGACTGGAATGCAAAAGTAGGAAGTCAAGAAATACCTGGAGTAATAGGCAAATTTGGCCTTGGAGTACAGAACGAAGCAGGACAAAGGCTAATAGAGTTTTGCCAAGAGAACGCACTGGTCATAGCAAACACCCTCTTCCAACAACACAAGAGAAGACTCTACAAATGGATACCACCAGATGGTCAATACCGAAATCAGATTGATTATATTCTTTGCAGCCAAAAATGGAGAAGCTCTATACAGTCAGCAAAAACAAGACCAGGAGCTGACTGTAGCCCAGATCATGAACTCCTTATTGCCAAATTCAGACTTAAACTGAAAGTAGGGAAGACCACTAGACCATTCAGGTATGACCTAAATCAAATCTCTTATGCCTATACAGTGGAAGTGACAAATAGATTCAAGGGATTAGATCTCATAGAGTGCCTGAAGAACTATGGATGGAGGTTTGTGACACTGTACAGGAGGCAGTGATCAAGACCATCCCAAGAAAAAGAAATGCCAAAAGGCAAATGGTTGTCTGAAGATGCCTTACAACAGCTATGAAAAGAAGAGAATTGAAAGGCAAAGAAGAAAAGGAAAGATATACCCATCTGATGTAGAGTTCCAGAGAATAACAAGGAGAGACAGGAAAGCCTTCTTCAGTGATCAGTGGAGAGAAATAGAGGAAATGGGAAAGACTCGAGATCTCTTCAAGAAAATTAGAGATACCAAGGGAACTTTTTATGCAAAGATGGGCTCGATAAAGGACAGAAATGGTAGGGACCTAAAAGAAGCAGAAGATATTAAGAAGAGGTAGCAAGAATATACAGAACCATACGAAAAAGATCTTCATGACCCAGATAACCACGATGGTGTGATCACTCCCCTATAGCCAGACATCCTGGAATGCGAAGTCAAGTGGGCCTCAGGAAGCATCACTACAAAGCTAGAGGAGGTAATGGAATTCCAGTTGAGCTATTTCAAATCCTAAAAGATGATTCTGTCAAAGTGCTGTACTCAGTATGCCAGCAAATTTGGAAAACTCGGCAGTGGCCACAGGACTGGAAAAGGTCATTTTCATTCCAATCCCTAAGAAAGGCAATGCCAAAGAATGCTCAAACTACCGCACAATTGCACTCATCTCACACGCTAGTAAAGTAATGCTCAAAATTCTCCAAGCCAGGCTTCAACAGTATGTGAACTATGAAATTCCAGATGTTCAAGCTGGTTTTAGAAAAGGCAGAGGAACCAGAGATCAAATTGCCAACATCTGTTGGCTCAATGAAAAAGCGAGTTCCAGAAAAACGTCTATTTCTGCTTTATTGACTATGCCAAATTCTTTGACTGTGGATCACAACAAACTGTGGGAAATTCTGAAAGAGATGGGAATACCAGACCACCTGACCTGCCTCTTGAGAAACCTATATGCAGATGAGGAAGCAACACTTAGAACCGGACATGGAATAACCGACTGGTTCCAAATTGGGAAAGGAGTATGTCAAGGCTGTATATTGTCACCCTGCTTATTTAATTTATATGCAGAGTACATCATGCGAAATGCTGGACTGGATGAAGCACAAGCTGCAATCAACATTGCTGGGAGAAATATCAATAACCTCAGATATGCAAATGACACCACCCTTATGGCAGAAAGCGAAGAAGAACTGAAGAGCCTCTTGATGAAAGTGAAAGAGGAGAGTGAAAAGTTGGCCTAAATTTCAACATTCAGAAAAGTGAGATCATGGCATCTGGTCCCATCTCTTCATGGCAAATAGATGGGGAAACAGTGGAAACAGTGACAGACTTTATTGGGGCTCCAAAATCACTGCAGGTGGTGACTGCAGCCCTGAAATTAAAAGACACTTGCTTCTTGGAAGAAAAGTTGTGACCAACCTAGACAGGATATTAAAAAGCAGGGACATTACTTTGCCAAGAGAGGTCCATCTAATCAAAGCTATGGTTTTTCCAGTAGTCACGTATGGATGTGCGAGTTGCCCTACAGAGAAAACTGAAAACTGAAGAATTGATGCTTTTGATCTGTGGTGTTGGAGAAGATTCATGAGAGTCCCTTGGACTGCAAGGAGATCCAACCAGTACATCCTAAAGGAAATCAGTCGTGAGTATTCATTGGAAGGATTGATGCTGAAGCTGAAGTTCCAATACGTTGGCCACCTATTGCGAAGAGCTGACTCATTATAAAGATTGAAGGCAGGAGGAGAAGGGGATGACAGAGGATGAGATGGTTGGATGGCATCACCGATTCAATGGACATGAATTTGGGTAACTCTGGGAGTTGGTGATGGACAGGGAGGCCTGTTGTGTTGTGGTCCATGGGTTCGCAAAGAGTTGGACATGACTGAGTAACTGAACTGAACTGGTGACTCGGTGGTAAAGTATCCACCTGCCAATGCAGGAGACATGGGTGTAATCTCTGGGTCAGGAAGATCCCCTGGAGAAGGAAATGACAATTCAGTCTAGTATTCTTGCCTGGGAAATCCTATGGACAGAAGAGCCTGGCGTACTGCAGTCCATGGGGTGGCAAAAGAGTTAGACATGACTTAGTGACTAACAATTCTTGGCAGAGTGAGGGTGAGGCTCCTCTGCATTGTAGCATGTTTAGCAGCATCCTTGGCTCTTACTCGCTACATGATAGTAGCATCCCCCACTTGTAACAACCAAAAAAACTTTTCAAACATTGCCAGATGCCCCTCTGGCAAAACTGCAAAATTGCCTTGTTGAGAACCAGTTGTCCAATAGAAAGGGATAAATTGATGATGCAGAATAATTTGGCAAGGAACCAAGTTCTTAGATGTAAAAGGGGATGAAATTGCTCTTGGGTAGGTATTAGGACAGTTTGTTTTTATAGGAGGGAAGAGAATATGGGGTGGTTTTATAGGTTTGGTGGCAGCGGAGGAGGGTAGAACCTCTCTGGTTGCTGCTATTCAGTAAAATATAAAGTGAGCGAGGATTTCTCTGGTGGTTTACTGGTTAGGACTTGGTGCTTTCACTGCTGTGGCCCGGGTTCAATCCATGGTTGGGGAACAGAGATCCTGCAAGCTGCTCAGCATGGCCAAAAACGTATAAAGTGAGGGGACCTGTGGTAGAATTAGTGTGGGAAGGTTTGAGGTTAGAGAGTGTGAAATACTGTTCTCTGAGATTGTGAAAGTGACTTCAGAAGAAAGAATTTATCTTCTGGGTAGTTTTGTGAGTCTATTTTAGATTTATGTCTCTGGTTTATAGTACAGTCAGTCAGCGAGGTGTGTACTTGTTTCTCCCAGCAATATTGAACAACTGTGGTGCTGGCACTGAGAAGGCATGTGTTACAGAGCTTGCTGGACAGTGATGGTAACAGTGATCCGTAGAGTGTAGCCTGGGTAGGGAGGAAGTGAAGACAGGAGGCTGACAACAGATGATGGGAGTGGAGGAGTCAGTCTTGATGAAGTGGAAGAAAGTTTGCAGTGGGTGGAAGGAATGGTTTAAAATAAGTGAGCTGAGAGGATCAGCAGTTAGTGTTTTCTGACACCCAAGTCAAACATGAAATGTAATGTTTTTTTCCAGACCATCAGTCAGTTCTGTGACACCACCCGGTTAACCAACAGTTCAATCCTATTCTGACACTAATTCTCCAGAGTTAGCATCAGACTCCACAGGTTAAAGGGTCCAGTCCCACAAGTCTGCCCTCATTTCAGGGGGCAGTTTCGAGTCCTGGGGACCACCCATATTTCTTTTCCGTGGGCTATAAACCAGAAGTTCCTAAGACCCCCCTCCTCAGGTTTGATAATCATTAGAGTGATTCACAGAACTCCGCAAAGCACTTTACTGTTGCCTATTTATTGTAAAAGATACAACTCAGGAACAGTCAAATAGAAGAGATGCATAAGAGAGTGTGGGTGCCCTTGTGGGAGCACCACCCCTTGGCACATTAATATGCTCACCAACCCAGAAACCCTCCAGGTCTGGTTCAGGAGTTTTATTTTTATAGGGGCGTGGTTGCCCCTTTTTATTTTTATAGGGGTGTGGTTGATTGTACCATTGTGTGTGTGTGCTCAGTTGCTCAGTCATGTCCGACTCAGCCCGCCAGGCTCCTCTGTCCATGAGATTTTCCAGGCAAGAATACTGGAGTGGGTTGCCATTTCCTTCTCCAGGGGATCTTCCTGTCCTAGGGATCAAACCTACATCTCTTCCATCTCCCGCATTAGCAGGCAGATTCTTTACCACTGCGCTACCTGGAAAGCCAGATTGTATCATTGGCCATTGGTTATTGCACTCAATCTCCAATCCTCACCCCACCCCTTCCCAAGGGACAGGTTGCTCACTAAAGTTGACCAAAATGTGATCATTTTGGGAGAAGCTGTTTTGAAAGCCAAAACCCTGATGTTCAGAGTTTGATTTGTCTCAGAGCTACCCACATTATGGTTTATATTGCTTTGATGCAGAGCATTCTTACGTCACTGCCCCATTTTATCTTCATGACATACCCATGAGCAGGGGCTGGTATAATCTATTCTACAAATAAGACTAAAGAGCAGATGAGATTAAGTGACTGTAGTCATCTGTCTAGTTTATATTTGACAGCAGCCCTACATTTTTCACTCCTAGTCTAGTGTTCTTAGAGAAGGAAATGGCAACCCACTCCAGTGTTCTTGCCTTGAGAATCCCAGGGACAGGGGAGTCTGGTGGGCTGCTGTCTATGGGGTCGCACAGAGTCAGACACGACTGTAGCGACTTAGCAGTCTAGTGTTCTTCCTTTTATACTATACTGCCTAATGACTATCTGTTACTCCTTCCTAGGGAGATAGGCAAAAGAATTTCAAATATTTCTACCAACTCCTAATAAGACAGGTCCTGCAGTTTCCTCATCTTGAGGAACTGCAGGGTCGAGATCAGCCTTGGTTTCGAAGGAAGGTTATGGTTTCTGTCCTTTGTAATGAGGGTGATCTCATAGTACTGCTGCCTCTGTTCTAAGCTCCTGGTAATACACAGTCTTAGCCAACCAGTTTTCATAATGAAGGAAAGGACTTGGGATGAACTGCACACAAGAATCCTTTTTTTAAACATCTTCTTTGGAAGAAGATGAATCAGTTTGACCAAATTCTTTTAGAAGTGTGCAAGGGTAAAGGGTATTTTAATACTGAATTTCCTTAGAATTAAGATTCAGGATTATCTACTTAGGTGTAATGTTAAACCTAAGAGGCCATGAATGGGAGGAGGAAACAAACTGAATGAAAGTAAAACTTAGCCTTGTTGAGGGAACTTTGAAGATCTTTCTTCATGTGTAACGTGATGGCTATTTCCTTCATAATCTTGTAACACAAGCCAGTATAGAGCCTTGGCTGCTATGAGAAAGTTGTGAATGATGGAGACCACATATGGATTGAATGATTCTAAAAGATGAGATCATTGCATTTGAAAGTTATTCATGCTATTTCATGCTAAAAAAAAAAAAAAAGTTACCTGATTTGTCCAAAATAATTGTTATCATGTCTGTAGAAAGATAATTCTTTAACATCAAATGAATGTAGAACCGAAATGAGATCTTTTCAGAGTTAAGAAAGGGTATTTTGGAGCTAACCAAGAAGAGGTGACCGAAGCTGGTATTTTTTAGAGAAATGTTTAAGGGGCATGGTTGAGGCAGTGGCCCCTTCAGAGGGTCTGTCTCTAGGAGCTTGTGCTTCTGGATCACAGTGCTGATTTCCTTGAGGAATCCGCGGTTCACTCTCACATACGTGGTATTTCTGTGTCTCCTCCAGGGACAGGACCAGATGGCAGAATCATCAAGAAGGACATTGACTCTTTTGTGCCTACTAAAGCTGCTCCTGTGAGTTCTATTTGGCTTTTAAATTCCGGTTGCAGTTTCCTCTGCAGAGTGCTTTGTCCAGCCTGTTAGACCCTTGCATACAGTGAGTGAAATAGCTTAATCAGTGCTGTGTTTTCTTTGTCTGATTTTACTGGCTGACAGTACATAAGTATGAGTGTGTTGTTATTCATATACAAAGGTGCTACGGTGATGGTTTAGATGCTAAGTCATGTCCGACTCTTGAAATCCCGTGGACTGTAGCCTGCCAGGCTCCTCTGTCCATGGGATTCTCCAGGCTAGGATACTGGAGTGGGTTGCCATTTCCTTCTCCAGAGGATCTTCCCGACCCAGGAATTTAACCCTGGTCTCCTGCATTGCAGGCAGATTCTTTACCAACTGAGCTATGAGGGAAGCCCCAAAGATGCTATACTACATTGAAGTTCTTCGAAATTGTTTTTGTTTTTTTGAGTAGAGGTACTAAATTTTTCCTAACATATTATCTCACTCAGACACTATTTTTAAAAGCATGCTTGACTTGGATTTGAGTTTTATGTGGTTAATTAGTCCACAGAGGGATTAAATCCACATAGTCAACTCTGATTAGCAAAGGTGCTAAGATAATCAGCTGTAAGTAAGGATAATGATTTAGTTATTTAGATGTTTGCTTTAAAATGAAAGATTTGTCGCTATTTTTTATTGACATTATTCAGGAAAATACAATACCTTCTTTGTATTTATCTCAATCTTTTCAATTTAAGAATGCTTTGTTTTTCCTGAGGAAAATATTGCAAAAAAAATTGTTTTGATATAAACTAGCCATAGAAAAATGACACTTAAAATATGATTACCCAATTCCAAGTATGAAAATTAAAAACAACTTTTAAACAAGCACAGTCCAGATCTGAGTCCCTTTTGCTCCCTTGGGATAGAAATAGTTATTTTTCTATAAGCCCTTTAATTTTTACTTTGCCATATGTAAAAGAATCACTAACAGTAGTTCACACTTGCTGATGCTAAGACTAAGCCACAGTTACTAAGAACCTTTTTACCTCTCTCTAGACTCCAGCAGCCGCCGTGCCTCCCCCAAGTCCAGGAGTGGCTCCAGTTCCTACAGGTGTCTTCACAGATATCCCAATCAGCAACATTCGCCGAGTAAGAGTATTACCATAACTCCAGACCTCAAGCTGTTGGGGGCATCCTTACTCTGATTGTTCAGTTGTATTCATCGTTTAAAACACTAAGAAGAGACTTTTTAAAAATTGTAGATCTTTGATGATTCATTTAGTAGATGTTTGGTTTGGCCAGTTGAATTCTTAGAATACACAAACCCTGTGTTCTAATTAAATAGTATTACAGGGGGCTAAGTTGTGCTACAGTCCTACATCTTTCAGTTCTAATAATATATCGGGTAAGCATCACCAGGGAGCAGGATAAAGGGGCAAACAGAGCCCTGAATAGATAACGTCTCATCTCAACTCAAGATAATTGATTTTTTAATCTCTTTTCATTTCAGGTCATTGCACAGCGGTTAATGCAATCTAAGCAAACCATACCTCATTATTACCTTTCTATTGATGTAAATATGGGAGAAGTTTTGTTGGTACGGAAAGAACTTAATAAGGTAAAAGGTCCGGAAATTCCACCTCTATAAATTCTAAAAATCTTGGTTTCCCTCACTGAATATTTACATTTTTGTCACTGTATTGTATTTTGTTATAAATGCCAGTTGATGATGGAAAGTGGATGTCATCTTAATTTTAACTTGCAGAAAATATCCTGGAGAATTTTCATTTCTAACCCTTGATTAAAGCTTATCATTAAAGTCGACTTTGCCATGGATCCATTTTAGCCTAACATAGTCACTATGATTCTTTGAGACTACTTGGGTCTCTTCGGGTAGGTAAGAAACAGTGTGTTTGCTTTGTCTTCATACCTACCTAGTGCTTAGTTATTTTGTAACTTACAGACGCACCTAGAGCACCCCTTGCTGCTGCTAAGTCACTTCAGTCGTGTCCGACTCTGTGCGACCCCTTAGATGGCAGCCCACCAGGCTCCCCCGTCCCTGGGATTCTCCAGGCAAGAACACTGGAGTAGGTTGCCATTTCCTTCTCCAGTGCATGAAAGTGAAGAGTGAAAGTGAAGTCGCTCAGTCATGCCTGACTCTTAGCGACCCCTACCAAGCTCCTCCATCCATGGGATTTTCCAGGCAAGAGGACTGGAGTGGGGTGCCATTGTCTTCTCCGAGAGCACCCCTTAGCAGGAAATTTAACAGTTGTAATGGTCTACGTTAGAAAAGATGAAAAAGAAATGACTTTTGGTTTCTTTTCATCCTTTTTACCTCAGGACATTTGTATATTCATCCCCTCCCACCTTCTCAAGATTATATAGTTTCAGTCTTCGCGAAGAGAACTTAAGAAACTATAGTGATTTCTTTCTTTTGCAGATGTTAGAAGGAAAAAGTAAAATTTCCGTCAATGACTTCATTATAAAAGCTTCAGCTTTGGCATGTTTAAAAGTTCCTGAAGCAAATTCTTCTTGGATGGACACAGTTATAAGACAGTAAGTATAACCCTTTTAGGGAAGGTGTGTTCTGTATCTATCTATCTGTCTATCTATCTATCTATCTATATATATATATACACACATCAGCAGGTTTTTTTGTGTGTTGTCTAATGTATAAGTAGGAGTGCAGGGAATAAGAAGAAACAATGCAGAGTGGGAGATGATTTCCATAGGCAAAACAACTTGAAAACAACATAAAACTGCTTCTGAGACCATGCCAAATTTAATCAGTAAAGACTACAGATGCTTAAGAGTTCCGGGAAGGGAGATGAGTGTACAGATATGTATAATTAAATTGATAATGACTCTCACAAGGCAGGATTGAGATGGTTTTGTTCACCAATTAGTTCTGCTAAACTTTAGTGGTGGCAAAATTGAAAGCAAAACCAAAAAAGCAGTATCTGTTAATATTACGGTATTATGTGACTGGCATGGTGCTTAGTGTCTTTCAAGTGTTGTCCCATTTAATTCTTAGGACCGCCTTATGAGGTAGGTGCTTTTACTCCTATTTTCCAGATGAAGAAATAGGCTCAGTAAGTTGAGTTACTCCCTGAGTTCATATGTTAGTAAGCAGCAGAACTGGGATTGGAACCAGGATTCTGACTCAGTCTAGCCTTTCTCTACTACGTAGATGGTTTTGTATTATTAAATTTTTATTACAATAACAGTATATACTTTATAATATTAATTCGTGGCTTATGGTGACCTGCTCAGCCTTTATCTGAGATCCACTCCCAAGAGGCCAACACAGCCTTTATTTAAACTATTATTTCTTTTGGTATTTACCTTTATATTTCTTTGGGCTTCCCTGGTGGCTCAGATGGTAAAGAATCTGCCTGCAATGCAGGAGACCCAGGTTTGATCCCTGGGTTGGAAAGATCCTCTGGAGAAGGAAATGGCAACTCACTCCAGTATTCTTGCCTGGAGAATTCCATGGACAGAGGAGCCTGGTGGGCTGTAGTCCATGGGGTTACAGAGTCAGAAATGACTGAGTGACTAATTTTACTTTTCATATCTTTCTTTTTTTTTGATGTGTTCACTTACTTTAATAACACTACATTTACCATTTTATCACCATGGAATGTGAATTCAGGTTAGATAGGAGAATTTCATCAGTACAGCAAAGCAAAGTTTGTGGTATACCAAAGTTTGCATACTGTCTGACCAAACCAGCTTGCTCATAAATCACTTCCATTATAGGCAATTTATTTAACTTATGATTCTTTTAGAGAAAATGAACATACTGCACACATTTTAAGTGTTTTTCATTTACCTTTGCATTAGCACTTAGAATGCACATTTCTATTTCAAAATAACATTTAAAATTATTCTAATATAACAGCAGGAAAATATAATTTTGCAATTACAAAAGAGCTAAAAGGGATCTACAATTAAGTTATTCTCATGTTTACAACTACGATTCTAAAATAAGTTATACTTCAAAGTGGCTGTTACCAGCTTTTTTAGGTTTGGTTTAAAAACACACACAGACTTTCAGGGAGGTTTATAACGTTGTATTCCATGCCGTGTTCTGAAAGGGTTCCTCAAGAGCCAACCAGCCCTTAAAACAGTACTTAGTCCATAAGGCAGTCAGAGAATTTTAAACTAAGTGGGGTAAATAGGATTCCTACATTACATCAAAAGCATATGATTATTCTGCAGCCACTGGGAGCATTTTCAGGATTGGCATGTTGTCTTCTTCAAAACTAATTTCATCAGAAGGGTTTAAGAAGGTGGACACGTAACACTAGCAAATATATTTAAAAGTGACATGTTTCTTTTGTGCTAATCTGACTCCCCTGAGTGACCTAGCTAGTGAACTAGTCACCAGTAACTTGGTCACCAGGCAAATCAAGCCTGCAAGAAAGGAAGCCAGTATTCAAATTACCATGTTCTTATCTGACCCAAATAATTTATTTTCAGCAGAAACATATAACCTCAATATGAGATGTCTAACTAAAGCAAGCACTGCCAAGACCAAGATGGCATCTCCTCTTCTAAGGTTTAGGTTTTGCCCAGAATTCTTGATACGGGGAATCGCCCATATCAAGAGCCATTGCTCCCACAACAAAGCCTTGGACTGCCACACGCATGTGGGTCAGGTGAACAGACAGTATTTCTCCTGCTCTTCCATATATGTTATCCATATGCAATGATTGCTGCAAAACGTGCCATTCCAGTGGGAACAGATGGTGCCTCTCTAGGTTTTCAGATGAGTGTAGATCCCTGATCTTCATCATATGAAGAAAGAGAAGCGTGTCGCTTGACATGGTGGTTGAAGAATCTTAGACAATTACAGGACGTTTCAGGTTCCTACTGGCTTCTGACCTGGCTCCCACATGTGCCGTCTACCTTCATATTTCTACATAACATTTTTCTGTTGCCTTTTTGTCAGTTTTTCATTTCATTTATCACCTTTCTGTTTAAGAAGGTTAAATTTTAGCTTTTTTGTACCCTCTTTACAAACACATATACACAACCCATCATCCAACCAGATTGATTATAGTATAGATTTTTAAATTGCTTATCATCATTTCTTTCTGAAGTTTCTTTCAGAAAAAAAAAAAGTTTCAGTTTCTATCTGAAACTCCCCAGGAAAACTAAACGTTTCCCGAGACTGAAAAATGGTTTACTGATTCTGATTTTCGTCTTGGTTACCCTGCCATTAGAGAACATCTGAGGGTCTTACTATTCTTTAGAGACTATATTAGTTTTCTAGGGCTGCCAGTACAAATTACCACAAAATTTGTGGCTTAACAAAAATTTACTCTCCTAGTCCTGAAGGTTAGACGTGTGAAATTAAGGTATTAGCAGGACCATGCTCCCTGCACAGGGTCTTGGGAGAACTCTTGCTTGTTCTCTCCAGCTCTGGCGGCTTCGGGCATTCCTTGGCTTGGGGCTGCATAGCTCCAGCTTCACATGGCCTTCATGTGTCCGTGTCTTCCCTTCTGTCTCTTACAAGGACAGTTGGCATTGGATTTAGGGCCCACCCAGATAATCCAGGGTGAACTCATCTCAAGGGCGTGAGTATATCAGTGAAGACCTTTTTACTAAATATGGTCACATTAATAGACTCTGGGATTAAGACATATACATAGCTTTGAGAGCACGGTTGTGAACATTTGACGACAATTCTTTGTACTGACATATGTCTTCATTTCTTTTGGGTAGACTCTTTGGAGTGGAATTGCTGGATTGTAGGGTAAATTTATGTTTAACCTTTTAAGAATATCTGAAGGAAACACTACTTAGATGAAAGGATGGTGGTTGCAGCTCAAGTTCTATGAATTATTTATTAATCCTTACCAAATGCCCTTCATTTATTTGTTCATACAGCTATTTAACAAATATTTATTGAACATACAGTGTTAACTGGATTTTGTTGTTGTTCAGTCGCTTAGTCTTGTCTGACTCTGTGCAATCTCATGGACTGCAGCACACCAGACTTCCCTGTCCTTCACCATCTCCCTGAGTTTGCCCAAACTCACATCCTTTGAGTCAGTGATGCCATCCAACCATCTCATCCTCTGTCGCCCCCTTCAGCCCTCAGTCTTTCCCAGCATCACGGTCTTTTCTAATGAGTTGGTTCTTCGCATCAAGTATTGGAGTTTCAGCATCAGCCCTTCCAATGAATATTGAGGATTGATTTCCTTTACGATTGCCTGGTTTAGTGATGAACAAGATAGGAAACACCATCCCTACTCTATTAGGAATATTTTTAAACATTATTGTAATAACAGGATAATTTAATTAAGAAAGCAGTGCTGCTGTGTGATACCTTGGCCAGAGCCCAGCTGTGGTAGCTGCTGAGTGTCACTGTAATATTAGAGCAGGTCCCTATGTTTGCAACTGGCAAAAGCCTGCTGCCTCGGGCCAGCTTGGGCACACTGAGGGGTTTGGTACCCATAATCTCCAAAGAGCTGGAGTTCTTTTTTCATGTGAAGTTTTAATTTTTCTAAGTTGAAGGATAGTTGATTTATAATATTAGTTTTAGGATTATGACACAGTGATTCAGTGTTTTTGTGTATTGTACTCCCTTATAAGGTATTACGAGATAATGGCTATAATTCCCTGTGCTCTATAATATATGTTTGTTGCTTATCTATTTTATACATGGTAGTTTGTATCTGTTAATCACATATGCCCAATTCGTCACTCTGCCCTTTCCTCTATCCTTTGGTAACCACTAGTTTTTTTTCTCTGTTTCTGTTCGGCAAGTATATCCATTTGTATTACTTTTTACATTCCACATATACAATATACAGTATTTGTCTTTCTCTGATTTATTTCCTGAAGCATAATATTCCCTAGGTCTATCCATGTGGCTGCAGATGGTAGAATTTCATTCTTTTTTTATGGCTGAGTAATATTCCTATGCATGTGTATATGTGTGTGTGTGAGTGAGTGAGATGTCTGTTGTCTGTTGATGGGCACTTGGACTTGGGTTTCTTCCCTATCTTTAATTGGTATGTTCATTTTTCTGGATATATATACCCAGGAGTGGAATTGCTGGATCATATAATCAGATCAGATCAGATCAGTCGCTCAGTCATGTCCGACTCTTTGTGACCCCATGAATCACAGCACACCACGCATCCCTGTCCAACACCAACTCCCGGAGTTCACCAAGACTCACGTCCATTGAGTCAGTGATGCCATCCAGCCATCTCGTCCTCTGTCGTCCCCTTCTCCTCTTGCCCCCAATCCCTCCCAGCATCAGAGTCTTTTCCAATGAGTCAACTCTTCACATGAGGTGGCCAAAGTACTAGGAGTTTCAGCTTTAGCGTCATTCCTTGCAAAGAAATCGCAGGGCTGATCTCCTTCAGAATGGACTGGTTGGATCTCCTTGCAGTCCAAGGGACTGTCAAGAGTCTTCTCCAACCACAGTTCAAAAGCATCAATTCTTCAGCGCTCAGCGTTCTTCACAGTCCAACTCTCACATCCATACATAACCACAGGAAAAACCATAGCCTTGACTAGACGGACTTCTGTTGGCAAAGTAATGTCTCTGCTTTTGAATATGCTTTCTAGGTTGGTCATAACTTTCCTTCCAAGGAGTAAGCGTCTTTTAATTTCATGTCTGCAGTCACCATCTGCAGTAATTTTGGAGCCCAGAAAAATAAAGTCTGACACTGTTTCCACTGTTTCCCCATCTATTTCCCATGAAGTGATAGGACCGGATACCATGATCTTCATTTTCTGAATGTTGAGCTTTAAGCCAACATTTTCACTCTCCACTTTCACTTTCATCAAGAGGCTTTTTAGTTCCTCTTCACTTCTGCCATAAGGGTGGTGTCATCTGCATATCTGAGGTGACTGATATTTCTCCCGGCAATCTTGATTCCAGCTTGTGCTTCTTCCAGTCCAGCGTTTCTCATGATGTACTCTGCATATAAGTTAAATAAGCAGAGTGACAATATACAGCCTTGACGTACTCCTTTTCCTATTTGGAACCAGTCTGTTGTTCCATGTCCAGTTCTAACTGTTGCTTCCTGGCCTGCATACAGATTTCTCAAGAGGCAGGTCAGGTGGTCTGGTATTCCCATCTCTTTCAGAATTTCCCACAGTTTATTGTGATCCACACAGTCAAAGGCTTTGGCATAGTCAATAAAACAGAAATAGATGTTTTTCTGGAACTCTCTTGCTTTTTCCATGATCTAGCGGATGTTGGCAATTTGATCTCTGGTTCCTCTGCCTTTTCTAAAACCATCTTGAACATCAGAAAGTTCACGGTTCACATATTGCTGAAGCCTGGCTTGGAGAATTTTGAGCATTACTTTATTAGCGTGTGAGATGACTGCAATTGTGCGGTAGTTTGAGCATTCTTTGGCATTGCCTTTCTGTGGCATTGGAATGAAAACTGACATTTTCCAGTCCTTTGGCCACTGTTGAGTTTTCCAAATTTGCTAGCATATTGAGTGCAGCACTTTCACAGCATCATCTTTCAGGATTTGGAATAGCTCAACTGGAATTCTATCACCTCCACTAGCTTTGTTCGTAGTGATGCTTTCTGAGGCCCACTTGACTTCACATTCCAGGATGTCTGGCTCTAGGTCAGTGATCACACCATCGTGATTATCTGGGTCATGAAGATCTTTTTTGTACAGTTCTTCTGTGTATTCTTGCCATCTCTTCTTAATATCTTCTGCTTCTGTTAGGTCCATACCATTTCTGTCCTTTATCGAGCCCATCTTTGCATGAAATCTTCCTTTGGTATCTCTGATTTTCTTGAAGAGATCTCTAGTCTTTCCCATTCTGTTGTTTTCCTCTATTTCTTTGCATTGATTGCTGAAGAAGGCTTTCTTATCTCTTCTTGCTATTCTTTGGAACTCTGCATTCAGATGTTTATATCTTTTCTTTTCTCCTTTGCTTTTCACTTCTCTTCTTTTCACAGCTATTTGTAAGGCCTCCCCAGACAGCCATTTTGCTTTTTTGCATTTCTTTTCCATGGGGATGGTCTTGATCCCTGTCGCCTGTACAGTGTCACGAACCTCATTCCATAGTTCATCAGGCACTCTATCTATCAGATCTAGGCCCTTAAATCTATTTCTCACTTTCACTGTATAATCATAAGGGATTTGATTTAGGTCATACCTGAATGGTCTAGTGGTTTTCCCTACTTTCTTCAATTTCAGTCTGAATTTGGCAATAAGGAGTTCATGGTCTGAGCCACAGTCAGCTCCTGGTCTTGTTTTTGCTGACTGTATAGAGCTTCTCCATCTGTGGCTGCAAAGAATATAATCAATCTGATTTCGGTGTTGACCATCTCGTGATGTCTATGTATAGAGTCTTCTCTTGTGTTGTTGGAAGAGGGTGTTTGTTATGACCAGTGCATTTTCTTGGCAAAACTCTATTAGTCTTTGCCCTGCTTCATTGCGTATTCCAAGGCCAAATTTGCCTGTTACTCCAGGTGTTTCTTGACTTCCTACTTTTGCATTCCAGTCCCCTATAATGAAAAGGACATCTTTTTTGGGTGTTAGTTCTAAAAGGTCTTGTAGGTCTTCATAGAACCGTTCAACTTCAGCTTCTTCAGCGTTACTGGTTGGGGCATAGACTTGGATTACTGTGATATTGGATGGTTTGCCTTGGAAACAAACAGAGATCATTCTGTCGTTTTTGAGATTGCATCCAAGTACTGCATTTTGGACTCTTTTGTTGACCATGATGGCTACTCCATTTCTTCTGAGGGATTCCTGCCTGCAGTAGTAGATACAATGGTCATCTGAGTTAAATTCATCCATTCCAGTCCATTTTAGTTCGCTGATTCCTAGAATGTCGACATTCACTCTTGCCATCTCGTTTGACCACTTCCAATTTGCCTTGATTCACGGACCTGATATTCCAGGTTCCTATGCAATATTGCTCTTTACAGCATGGGACCTTTCTTCTATCACTAGTCACATCCACCGCTGGGTATTCTTTTTGCTTTGGCTCCATCCCTTCATTCTTTCTGGAGTTATTTCTCCACTGATCTCCAGTAGCATATTGGGCACCTACTGACCTGGGGAGATTCTCTTTCAGTATCCTATCATTTTGCCGTTTCATACTGTTCATGGGGTTCTCAAGGCAAGAATACTGAAGTGGTTTGTCATTCCCTTCTCCAGTGGACCACATTCTGTCAGACCTCTCCCCCATGACCGGCCCATCTTGGGTTGCCCCACGGGCATGGCTTAGTTTCACTGAGTTAGACAAGGCTGTGGTCCTAGTGTGATTAGATTGACTAGTTTTCTGTGAGTATGGTTTCAGTGTGTTTGCCCTCTGATGCCCTCTTGCAACACTTACCGTCTTACTTGGGTTTCTCTTACCTTGGGCTGGGGTATCTCTTCACGGCTGCTCCAGCAAAGCGCAGCCATTGCTTCTTACCTTGGACGAGGGGTATCTCCTCACCGCCGCCCCTCCTGACCTTCAACGTAGGATAGCTCCTCTAGGCCTTCCTGCGCCCCCGCTGCCATGGCTCCACGCCCGCGTTGGGTAGCTCTTCCCGGCCGCCCCCCCTGACCTCGGACGCTGGGTATCTCCTCTCGGCCGCCCCGCCTGACCTCGGACGTGGGGTAGCTCCTCTCGGCAGTTCCTGCGCTGTCGCAGTCTGGTACTCTCAGCTGCTGCCCCTGACCTCGGACGTGGGGTAACTCCTCCCTTCGGCATGGGGTCCTCCCGGCGCAGCCGCCGGCGCTTTGGCGCGCGCCGCACGGCGCAGCCGCCGGCGCTTTGGCGCGCGCCGCACGGCGCAGCCGCCGGCGCTTTGGCGCGCGCCGCACGGCGCAGCCGCCGGCGCTTTGGCGCGCGCCGCACGGCGCAGCCGCCGGCGCTTTGGCGCGCGCCGCACGGCGCAGCCGCCGGCGCTTTGGCGCGCGCCGCACGGCGCAGCCGCCGGCGCTTTGGCGCGCGCCGCACGGCGCAGCCGCCGGCGCTTTGGCGCGCGCCGCACGGCGCAGCCGCCGGCGCTTTGGCGCGCGCCGCACGGCGCAGCCGGATCATATAATAGTTCTATTTTACTTTTTTAGGGAACCTCCATACTCTCTTCCTATAGTGGTTGCACCAGTTTATTAGTGCATTCTCACCAACAATTTATAATTTATGCTTTCTCACCCTTTTCTTCCTTGCCAACATTTGTTAACTTTTTTCTTAATTGCAGAACACTTTAGCAGGGGCACTTACACAGACAACCCCTATGGAGATCATGATACAGTTCAGGAGTTTGGAAACTTGGTTGGGGGGGGAATATAATTCTTTTTTAAAAATCTTTATTGTGATATTTGGGCTCCCTGATAGCTCAGTTGGTAAAGAATGTGCCTGCATTGCAGGAGACCCCAGTTCGATTCCTCAATCAGGAAGATGTGCTGGAGAAGGGATAGGCTACCCATGCCAGTATTCTTGGGGTTCCCTTGTAGCTCAGCTGGTAAAGAATCTGCCTACAATGTGGGAGACCTGGGTTTGATCCCTGGGTTGGGAAGATCCCCTGGAACAGGGAAAGGCTACCCACTCTAGTATTCTGGCCTAGAGAATTCCATGGACTGTATAGTTCATGGGGTCGCAAAGAGTTGGACATTACTTAAGTGATTTTTACTTTCAGTGTGAAATTTAGCATTTTCTCCTATTATAGAGAACAAATCAAAGAGGTGTTTTAATACTTGTTCTGATAACCAAATAAAATCGAGTTGTTTTCATATGCATTGTAGTTGTTATGGATGTCTTAAAATATATCACTACTTCAAAAGCATAGCCATAATTAGATCTGCTGCAAGATTTTTGAAGCACATATATCACAGTTTTGTTTTTTGAATAGTTCAGTAACTGAATTTCAGTATATTTTGTTTGGGTTTTTTTTCTTTTTTCTTTTTTTAAGTATTTTGTTTCTTGTGTTTAAAAATTCTGGAAGGGACCCAAATGCAACGGTGTCTGTAGCATAGAAAAGATTAGGAATCCTGCTTTTATGTTCTGAGACAGCACTACCTCCCTACCATGCGAGCACTCCTGTTTCTGCCCCCGTGCAGTTCTTTCCCTTCAGTCTTCCTTTTATCTGCTCAGGCTCTGCTTGCAGACGAAGCTCTGGCCAGTCCTCTTCATCTCGTAAATCTAAGGAGTTCTTTTCAGTTCTCACTGGATGCTGAATGTTTTTTCCCCAATTATGTTCATGATGTTGGTCAGTGCCGATAAGGGGTAGTTAGTGACTACAAGTGAAGCCAATCTACGGACACGTTGCTCATTCATTTTTAAAATGTGCAAGTCTAAAAAAATAAAAGTGCAGGTCTGAGAGAGGGCATAGCAAAATTGAAAAACCAGGCAAGATCTCTCTGGCTAAAAAGTAACACAGACTGAATACCGCTATTCTTGCTTAACCTGACACAGACTCTTAACAGTTGATGATTATTGAGTTTTACTTTTCTTTTTTTCTTTTTAAATAGAAATCATGTTGTTGATATCAGTGTTGCAGTCAGTACTCCTGCAGGACTCATCACACCTATTGTATTTAATGCACATATAAAAGGACTGGAAACCATTGCTAATGACGTTGTTTCTTTAGCAACCAAAGCACGAGAGGGTAAACTACAACCACATGAGTTCCAGGTAAGGTATTATGTATTTACTTTATGAATGTTACTATGCTATTTTAGTGAATTGCATTGTTTTTAAAGTTGGCCTTTGCTTTTATTGCATTTTCCACTTTTTGATTCTGCCTTGTGTTCTCACTGACAGAAGGTCTTGAAAATAAAGAAAAATTGAGTAATCTATCACAAGCTGAAAAAAACATTTTTAAGTAGTGTGCAAAAGCCACACAACTGACTTGTCTTCATGTTGCTATGGTTGTGTGTTTTCAGAAAAGTGTACCCCATTCAGTCTTTTCTTTTTTTTTCCCTTTCACCTTTATGTGTAATTAGTAAATAGAAATTGTATATATAAGGTGTACAACTTGATGTTTTGATATATGTATACTCTGTGATCGTGACAAGGTAATTAACGTATCTGTCACCTCATATACTTACCATTTTCCTTTTTTAATGGTAGTTGAGTCCTTTTTTTAGAAAATATATTATTGAAGTATACTTGATTTACAATGTGTTAATTTCTGTTGTACAGCAGAGTGTCTCAGTTATACATGTCTAGCAATGGCACCCCACTCCAGTACTCTTGCCTGGAAAATCCCATGGACAGAGGAGCCTGGTAGGCTGCAGTCCATGGGGTCTCGAAGAGTCGGACACGACTGAGCGACTTCACTCTCACTTTTCACTTTCATGCATTGGAGAAGGAAATGGCAACCCACTCCAGTGTTCTTGCCTAGAGAATCCCAGGGACGGGGAGCCTGGTGGGCTGCCGTCTATGGGGTCGCAGAGAGTCGGACACGATTGAAGCGACGCAGCAGCAGCAGCATACATTCTTTTTCATATTCTTTTCCATTATGGTTTGTCACAGGATATTGAATATAGTTCCCTGTGCTACACAGTAGGACCTTGTTGTATATCCATCCTGTATCTAATAGTTTGTGTCTGTTAATCCCAAACTCCCAATTGAACTCTCCCCCCGCCTTAGCAACCATGAGTCTGTCTCTATGTCTGAGAGTCTATTTCTGTTTCGTAGATAAGTTCACTTGTGTCGTATTTTATATTGCACATATAAATGATACCGTATTTGTCTTTCTCTTTCTGACTTGCCTAGTTTGATAATCTCTAGGTTCATCCATGTTGCTAAGAATCCCTTCTTAAAGTAAAACATCTTAAGGTCTTTTCACAAAACATTTGTCATTTTTTCTGATTTATATTGACAAGCAGTTACCATGATCTGTTTTTAAATTTTTTTTTTTCCCTTTAGGGTGGCACTTTTACGATCTCAAATTTAGGAATGTTTGGGATTAAGAACTTCTCTGCTATTATAAACCCACCTCAAGCATGTATTTTGGCAATTGGTGCTTCAGAGGATAGACTGGTTCCAGCAGATAATGAAAAAGGGTAAGTGCCAAAATGGAGAGGGAGTTGTAAACTTACTTTCATTACAGTATCCCTGGCTTTGAGTCTTAGGTTTTATAATTATTGGCATGGCATACTGGAGCTTCACACAGAGCTAGATGTAAGCACAGAGTGAAGTTTCTCAGGGCACCAACTCTTCTTATTTTGCTATTTGAGATGGGAAGTCTTATTTACTCTAGGTCAGGGGTCAACATAATTTTTCTTAAAGAGCCAGTTAGTAAATATTTTATTTTTTCTGGGTCACACAGTTGCTATTGCAAATACTCGGCGATTGTGGTATGAAAGCAGGCACAGCCAATACAAAAATGTATTCCAGTGAATCTGTGTTTGGTGGGATTTGGCCTATGGGCTGTTGTTTCCTGACCTGTATCCTTCAGATGGTTGTTTGGTCTGTTTCTTCAAACTATTGATTTGAGCTAGAGATGTACAACCCATGAAGAGTAGGAGAAAAATAATGTTACCTGGTTGGGATTGTAAGTTAGGAGCTGGCATTTGGGCTGGTTACTAGCTAACATCTAGTGATTGCTTTTAGAATACCTAATAATGTTTTTTTAATCTTTTTCTAGATTTGATGTGGCCAGCATGATGTCTGTTACACTCAGTTGTGATCATCGGGTTGTCGACGGAGCAGTTGGAGCCCAGTGGCTTGCTGAGTTTAGAAAGTACCTTGAAAAACCTATCACCATGTTGTTATAATTAATCCAAGAATGTCTAGACTCGCCTAGGTCACACTGTTTCATTCTTACCAAGGTATTAATATGTCATTAAACGGTGGTTCTCTTTTTATTTTAAGGTTAATCAGTTATTTTTGAGTCTGTCCAGATAAGTTATTTGTAATGGGCATTACGAATTTTTTAAAATGCCAATACATCCCAATATTGTGCACATTTAATAAACACCAGATTTTAAGCTGTGTACTCCAGGTCAAGGGGCCTATGGCATAGCCCTTTGGTGGTAAGTCCTTCCACTGGAAATGCAGAGGTAGAATTGTGGTTCCCTATTGAGACAGGCACATAAAAGTAACCTTGATGAGACCTTGAGGTTTTGAAATTTAATTAACTCAAATGTTTTGATTAGATTTGAGAAAAGAGAAGTCAGGAAAACTACTTCATTTGGAGAAAGGATTTGAACTGAAACTTGATTTTGGAATTTAAACCTAGTTAAAATTTTTCTGTTACATAAATCTTGGTTTATCATGGATAAGAAGCATGGAGAACTTGAAGGAAAATATGAGAAAACTTTAAAAGTCAACATTTTCATAGGACTGTTCAACCAGCTGTTCTTTGTTGTTTTTCTATGAATTCAGAAATGGTTGTTTTCTCCTCTTGAGATGAAGATATAAATATGAACCAGCTCCTTGGTATAAGTGAGAATTTGTGTGTGTATCTATTTAAATGTGTCATTGTGAGAGCAGAATTCTATAATTGCCTCAAATAAAAGAATATGCTTATAGAATTTAACAGAGTGAACTTGTGAAAGTAGAATTTTTCCTGTAAAATTAACTAGTGGTTACTTGCAAATGAACTAAATTACTAGGATTTATTACTTAAATACTTGAAAAACTTGTATCAAGTAACTGTGGAATGGAATAAGTGTATATATGTAAATATGGTTCCTAGTGAGATATGTGCCAAAGTCCATTTATCATCAAGTTGTACCTGAAAAGAAAAAGGGGAGAGATACACTAGTGGACAGTTTGGAGTGATAAAAGATGATGACTGGAACAAACTGGTCATTTCTACTTGGATAAAGTGGAAAATGTTAAATGTGTACAAAAAGAAGTGTTCTATGTTTTTCCACCCCAATGTTGTCTCATGTAAAATAAGAAAACCCTAAAATCCTGTCAGAGAGAAAAAGATTATTTAGGTTGTTTGCTACCTTATCAGCCTAAATATTTATTTTCCATTTTCTTACAATTTGCCTTTCTGTAGGGGGGTGGGGGGTGGTGATATTCAGGATAATAAAAATGAATTAGAAACATTATTGCAGTTCTAGACTTTCTATGGAATTGATGTGACTTAATAATAAATTTGGAATTGTTTATGACTATTAGCAAATCTGATCCTCCTTATAAAATGTAATATGCAGAACTGTTCCCTGAAATTTAGGCCTTTCAATGTGGAATCTGTTTCTAAATGTTCATTATTACATGGCGCACAAGTGACACTCGATATATTCCAGGAATATTTTCCTTGCCGTATTATTATGAAAATAAATACGTTAATCTGACTTTTCAGTAGTGATTTTAGCTTGAATTGAAGATTATGGAGAAGGAACAAACTTACGACAAGGGACCATCAGTAGTATGAGCCACATCTGGTTCAAATACATGAAACTTCAAAGATAATTCATTATTTGGTAGTGTTTATGGCTCTGTTGTTCCCTTGAGAGAAAAATTTAAAAGTTGCATTCTAATAAAAATTGTTCTGAGTTAAAAATTAACCTGAGCTATAATCTAAATTTGGATTCAGTTTATTTCCCTTACCAGATGGAATGAACAAGTCTTAGAAATAGTGTTTTGGTTCAAATTAGATTGTTTGAAAAATTAAACTATATGTTTTCAACATGTCTTGTCTAATATTTTTGATTTTTTGGTAATTATTTTTCACATTAGATTTTTTAAGACCAGGAACAGCTATATACATGGTAAGCTCTTAATACAGATACATTTTGAGTTTATAGAATTGGTAAAATAAGTTCTGAATTTGGGAGCATATAATCTAACCTTCAGGCTCAAGGAGCCCTCTTGTTAGGAGGTGGTACATAGCAAGGAAATGTGGTCTGGCTCTGCTAGCTATAAACTCCATTCCTGAGGTTTGTGAATGAAGTAGTATCCCAAGGCCTGGACTACAGAGGTTGACCAGTGCGAGTGGTCCCAGGAATGTGCTGTAAGGAATTCTCATCACTCAGTAATGCATAAACTCTGGAGGACATGAGAAAATAATTACTACTGATTCCTAATCTCTAAAGCCAAGTTTGTAGAAGAGTCTGGTATCTAAATCAAGGATAATTCATGTTCATCTCAAAGTTTTCAGTTTTGAAGAAGAAATATCTTGATAAGATTCAGATTAAACTGCTCAACTGTTCATTATTAGCTGATGCTCTTCCTGACCAGAGTTTTGCTTTTTGTAGGGAGGGGGAGGTGAAGATGTTGTAAGTGAAGGTATTTTGGAAAACTAGGATGTAAGTTTACCATTTTATCGTTAAGCATACTAGATCTTGTACTCATTAATAAGTACACAATTACATAACTCCTGACGTAAGTAGCACCTAAGTGTGAGAGTGCAAGAGTAGAGATTCAGCTATTTCTGTGTAAGTAGGTATAGGAACTTATAGAAATTAAGTTTGACAGTGATTTTGTAGAAGAAAAGCTCAAAGTATTCTAGGTCTTTTGAAGGATAAGTATAGCATATCACAGTTCTAGAAAACTTTCCAACTATAAATTATCCTATTGCTAGAAAAATTCAAGTCCACACCAGGTTTAAGAAAATTACTCATTTCTGATTATCACAGGTCAGTTACTGTTATCACACACTTTAGTTTCTAAAGTTAAAAGTTTTAAAATTAATGAGAACTTTATTTAAAGACCTTATGTTGAATTAGAAACATAATTACAAGGAGAGTGTTTTGTATTTAGAAAAGACAAGGGATGTTTAAAGTTTGGTGTGAATGTTGCTTACTTGGATATAAATTGGAAAACATACTTCTGTATTGAACAAAGAACTGATAGATGAATGGGAGTAAAAGTACATCACTTCTGTATTTTAAAAGTTATTTTCTTAAGAGAAAGGCACTTGTCCCAAAGTCAGCCCCTTTGCCTTAAATTAGAGTTGGATGTATTTTATGTCTTACGTGTAATAATACCCAATGACTGTCACTGCATCGCTTTATCTAATCCACAGACAAGTCCATACCTGATATTAAAGGGAGGTAGGCCTGGGTGGCTTGGACTCCTGGCAGAGCTTGCTTTATAGAAGTACAGAGGTTCACAGAAGCAAAGGTTTACACATTACACTGGTCCTACATCTTTACTGCTGGAGGAAGCTTTCACTGCTAAGGTACATCTTGGTAGTAAAAAACTTCTTGCACAGTCTGGTATTTATTCCTGATGCAAGAATTTACTAGAGACAAAAATGTTTTCAACTAGTAAACAAAGAATTCTTACATATTATAATACCTGGAGACAGACTTTTCCCAAATGGTATTTAAGTTACTTGAGGCCATTACAAATATCTTCAAAACAAGTATATCACGGCAGTACTGTTTTTGGTAGTTTCTGCTTAATGCCAAGTTTACTTGAGGAGAAAGAATTTTAAAAAGCAGCTGATGAGAAAATCTCATTCCATCAAAAGAAACTCCTAGAAAATGAAACTTAAAAGTTTTTAAGATAAACCTCTTCACAGATAATGGAGGCCCTCTAATTCACATGACTTTCACAAAAAACTCCAAATACTTGATGCTTTTAACTTACACCAATGGTATCGTGACAATTAAAGTGGCTTTCTCTTTGATAAATTTTGCTGTAGTCATTTCAGTATCCACAGATTCTGGAAGGTTTAGATATAATCTGTACTTTTCAGAGACCTCGATCAATATATCATCCTAAAAAAAATAAAGAGCGATTTTAAAAGATGAAAATAGAAAAGTATTTCCTGGTTAGAATTTGTTATGGGTTTATTGTTCCCAGTTATTCACTCCTTTTCCATAAGAAGAGGGTCCACTTATGAGCAGTAAAGGTATTGTAAATCCCTGAGATTCTGAGGTGGTGGTTGTTCAGTGCATTAAAAGTGAATTGATAACAGTACCAGAAGATGGATGCTGCCATTATAAATTATGTGGCATTGACTTCACGGCTGACCAGCAAGCAGCAAGAAAACTTGCTGGAGACTGGAAAGATGGTGATCTATGTTTTATGGTGATAACGCCCTTAGCACAATAATTTGGAAGACAATCTACCTCATTAACTTGTGTTTTTAGGTACAGAAATGGGAAAATAGAATGTTATTTGCATGCGTTGGTTCTGTTGGCTACATTTAACAAGGTACTACAAAAAGATGAAGTTAGAAAAGTTCTCAATTTGCAAGGGAATATAAAGAATTGAAAGGGAATACTGGGGGCAGGAGGAGACGGGGACGACAGAGGATGAGATGGCTGGATGGCATCACTGACTCGATGGACGTGAGTCTGAGTGAACTCCGGGAGTTGGTGATGGACAAGGAGGCCTGGTGTGCTGCAATTCATGGGGTCACAAAGAGTTGGACACGACTGAGCGACTGAACTGAACTGATACAGAGCCCATAAATTTTAAGACTTGAATGAAAAATGGAACCAATTTTTATTTTCAACCAGTAATAAAATTGAGAAATAACCTTTCAGCCTCAACATTCCATGGGCAGCAAACAGGTTGAGTAAGCTCCTCAGCACCAAATGACAGCATAGTCTTCAACGCTCTTTTCAGGCATGGCTAAGGTAGATTATGAAAGAGAAAAAACCTCCCAAAGAATGGAGCTAAAAGTCATGGAAAATAATGGAACTAGGAGGCTAGGTAATCAAGGAAGCTTGTCAAGGGACCTCAGCAAGAACATCCTCTACCTCCAGGAAAGGGACCCTTGTACTATCTGCCTACCAGGATTTTAGAATTGCTGAATATCAATAACTACTGTGTGCCTTATAGTTTTCCAGTTTCTGAATTGAGACTGTGGATTGTGGTTATTCTGTCTCCATTCTACATTGTTTGATGCATGGGGTTACAGAAATAGATAACTTGTCATTGCAGTTCATGCAAATTTTGTCTAATGCAGATTATGATGGCAAAATCTTGCACTTCAAAGTCTGATACTGGGATTGGAGATATTTTTCTTGGGAAAAGAAGCAAATACTTGTGACCAAGAGGGTGGACTGTGGTAGACTGTAGATTGTTGCTTTTCTTTTATAAGACGATTTATGCATCCTTATTATGTAACTTCCAGTGACTGCTTGTGAGAAGAATGTTCTTCCCAGCCGTACTGATGTAGGACTTGGCCTTCTGACTTACTTTGATCAATACAATGTGAGCATAAGCAATAGATTCCATATCTGAGAGGAAGTTTTAGGATCTATTGCATGGTTTCACCATTTCTATTTCCCTCTTCCATCAGAATGACTTGTCTAAAGTGAAAATTGTTCTTTCACCTTGTATCTTAAAATGTGCAGCACTCACAGAGCAAAGCAGGATGAGTTGACATGTAACCTGAGCAAATTATTGTAAGCCACTGAGATTGTGGAGTTTTTTTTTTTACTGCAGCATAACACAGTGATTATTGACTGATAGAAATTTACAGTATTACCTATTCAGCTTACCTCAGAAACACTAAGGTCACAGAGAGATACTGAATTAACACCAGGTAATTCAACTTTTAATTCAATTTTCAGAGGTTTCTCATTCTGATCTGCCACAATTTTTAATTCATAGGCTGGTCTCTTCATCTCCACTTTAATCTCTGTACTAGAAATCTCTTCTATCAGACATGCTGTTTTACTTGAAACTTGGTCTTCTGGCAGTAGAAGTTGAGGAAACTGATCTGAATTGCTCACAGTACTGCTTCGTATCTTTTCAAGGGTTAGTTCTTTATTTGAAAAAAGGAAAATGAAATCACAAAATTAATCAACATGAAATACTATCAGGCATTGAGCTGTAACAGTGGTAGTGTTAGCCAAGACGGCAGACAAAACTGCAGGTAAATTGGTTTGGGAATCTGAAAAGATTCTTAAACCAGACAATCTGGTTTAAAAGTTTGCAGGATTTATCTTTAAGGACATGCTAATATTTTTTAAAATTTTATTGAAGTATTGTTGATGTACAGGGTTGTGTTTAATATCTGTGGAATAGCAAAAAGACCCAGTTACATGTTTTTCATATTCTTTTCCATGATGGTTTATCATAGGATATTGAATATAGTTTCCTGTGCCATACAATAGGACCTTGTTGTTTATTCATCCTATATATAATAGTTTGCATCTGCTAATCCCAAATTCCCAGCCCATTTCTCTTTCCCTTGCAACCACAAGTCTTTTCTTTATGAGCCTGTTTCTTAGATAGGTTCATTTGTGTCGTTTTTTAGATTCCACACATAAGCGATATCATATGGTATTTGTCTTCCTCCTTCTGATCTACTTCGCTTTGTATGATAATCTCTAGGCCCATCTATGTTGTTGTTGTTTAGTCACGAAATTGTATCCGACTCTTTTGAGACCCTATGGACTGTAGCCTGCCAGGCTTCTCTGTCCATGGGATTTCCCAGGCAGGAATACTGGAGTGGGTTGCCATTTTCTTCTCCAGGGGATCTTCCTGACCTGGGGAGCTGACCCACGCCTCTTGAATTGGCAGGCGAGTCCTTTACCACTGAGTCATCAGGGAAGCCTCTGTCTATGTTGCTGCTGCTGCTGCTGCTAAATCGCTTTAGTAGTGTCTGATTCTGTGTGACCCCACAGATGGCAGCCCACCAGGTTCCCCCATCCCTGGGATTCTCCAGGCAAGAACACGAGTGGGTTGCCATTTCCTTCTCCAGCGCATGCAAGTGAAAAGTGAAAGTGAAAGTGAGGTGGCTCAGCTGTGTCCAACTCTTAGCGACCCCATGGACTGCAGCCTACCAGGCTCCACCGTCCATGGGATTTTCCAGGCAAGAGTACTGGAGTGGGGTACCATTGCCTTCTCCAGCATCTATGTTGGGACATGCTAATATTTCTAATATCTAATATTTATATTTTTCTATCTTAAATTTCTCATCTTTTAAAATTGCGACTTCTAGTTTGCAAAATGTACACCAGAAGCAAAAAGCATTTTAAATCAGATCACTTTCCATTACATTTCATTAACTTACCGTTTCTCATTTTCTCTCTTAAGTCTGCGGGATTGGTTTGGATTCCCATCAGATTTTGTTTCATTCTTTGAATGCTTCCTTTTATTCTAAATTTGGTAATATAGTAACAGTTTGAGAGAGTAAATTGGAATTGTTCCTCAATGCATCTCATGGCCATCCGTATCAGTTGATCTTTTTTCACTTGGTCTTTCTCTGCTGCCTGGAGAACATCAGGATGATAGGCAACATCGATGACTGTGTAAACATCTGTGTGTGTAATTCAGAAGGTGTGAAATGAAGACAATTTGTTTTAGTAATGATATCGTCAGGTAATATTTTAAGTCATATCCTGATAAAGATGGAAAAGTATAAATTCTATTTCTGTATCTTCAAAGACAATCACAATGGTGCTATATATATAAAATTCCAATTAGAGAATTTCTTGGCATTTTATATGAATTAAAATAGCTCATATTATTAGGAAATTAGTATTCAATTTTCACAAAGTACCTTTATTCAGTTCAGTTCAGTCGCTCAGTTGTGTCCGACTCTTTGCAACCCCATGGGCCCTTATTATTCATTGACTATACCATGACCAAATATGTAATGCCTTTTTACCACGTAAAATCTGGCCCATGCTTATTCCCACATCCCAATTTTTAAAATGTGCTTTCTCTCCCATAATTCTATGTACCTGATGTCTCAGATATATCTTCTGGTCTGCCAATACTTAGAGGTACTGGATGAGTGGCTGATTCTGGAGCTGGGATCCTTTTCCACTGACATAGGTTGATAAAAAGTAATTTTTCTTTCGGTTTCTAGAAAGCAAAAAATTTGCATGTCTCAAAATCCAGTTTTTAAAATTTTTAAAAATATCCTAAAGGTAACTCATCACAGAGTTACCTCCCCAACCAAATAAGTTCTCTTTATTTGAAAAATCTCCAACTATGTTATTCTCTATTAAATAATTACATTACTTTTGATTTTTATTCTAGCAGAAAAATGACTGATTTTGGGATCTCCAAAATGTGTCAAATATGAAATTCCCATTCTTATTCCATCAACACTGTCTTTCACATTACATTCAATTTTCCATTATTCAGAGTGACAGTTTCCCTCAATGTTCTTATGTTGAAGTAGTAATAGCTAAGGGTAAGCCATTGTCTGGTTATTCCAGGACCATTTCAATCAGGACTTCCCTTTCTCTGGGCACCAACTCTACATACCAGGATCCTGGTTTGTAGACAGAGCTGTGGTTCTGGGGCAGCACAGAGCTCTTTCCCCTCTTTGAGCTGCTGTTGAATGAACTTCTGATAGCTCTCAGGGTTACTTTCAGCCAGATCATCTAAGAGGTTCCAGAACTGAGTAACCTGGGTAAGCAGACCCTTTGAGGATGACTCCATGATTGAGATGAATAGGCCTCTTAAGCCTGTGGAAAGACATGACTTAAGGAAGAAAAAAATCTCCCCTCAAATCTATTCTTTGGGGGGAGGAGGAACAGTTCAGGGGCTGTCTTGTTGAAGTTGACAGCTATTCTTAACACCAGTGCCTAAAAGATTATGGATCAGCACTGTTTTATCTTTTCCTTATACTCTATTTAGTACCCTTTCTTACATTCTCAAGATGCTCTCTCAGATAGTAAGTCCTTAACCTCTGCATAGACCATCACAAGCCTTGCTGCTGCTGCTAAGTCGCTTCAGTCGTGTCCGACTCTGTGCGACCCCGTAGACTGCAGCCCACTAGGCTTCTCTGTCCATGGGATTCTCCAGGCAAGAACACTGGAGTGGGTTGCCATTTCCTTCTCCAGTGCATGAAAGTGAAAAGTCAAAGTGAAGTCGCTCAGTCGTGTCCGACTCTTCGCGACCCCATGGACTGCAGCCTACTAGGCTCCTCCGTCCATGGGATTTTCCAGGCAAGAGTACTGGAGTGGGTCGCCAGTGCCTTCTCCGCTTGAGAGGTCATTTAAAATTTGGATTTCTTGGGATTTTCTTGTTTCAGCACCCGGGTATATGCTAACTGGGGCCTGAATTTGCTAGAAGTGTGCTGTGGGTTGAGGGTCACATGAGACTTTCTCAATCCTCAGCATAGTTTAGGAGTTAAAAGCATGGACTCTGCAGCCAGAATGCCGAGATTCCACTCTTAGCTCTATCATTTACTAGCTGTGTGATCTTGAGAAATTAATTTACACATGTGCCTCAGTTTATTCTCCTCGAAATGGAGGCGATAATACCTATCTCATAGGGTTATCGTGAGGATTAAGTAAGCTAATACGGAGAGGCTGGAACACCTGCCAAGAATAATATTCTCTATACCACTTGATATAACCTCTCTCTAAGCCCCCTCCGTCAATGGAGACGTATCTCACAGCATCCACAGAATGAGGAGGATTCTCCAAATACTACATTAAGATTAGACTAAATGGGAAATTTAATTTTTCCAGAGGTCGGCGAACCTACCTCTTCCTTTGGTTTCTTGACAAAACGCGACGCCGGTTACCACGGTAACCACATTGGGACACCCTCTAATTGAGTCCGGAAAGCTCCAGACAGAAAAGTCTTATCTTTCTACATCCAGTTCCCGAGTCTTCTCCTTTTGGTTCTGGGCTTGCTTTTCGGCTTAGCCTGACCCACTTCTTTTCCAGGACGGAAAGAGGTCCTTTTGCCTCCCGTTCTACCTCTGAGGACTTCTAGAGTGTCCTGGAAACCCTTCTTTGGGAATCCTCGGGACTTCTGTTGGTGGGAAGAATTTCCCGTGAGCACCACTTCCGGCCTGGAAGGGAAGTCAGCTCCCTCTTCTCTCAGAGAGCTTCCTCCCCCCAACCCCGCCACGCGAGGCTGCGGCGCACGGTATGGGTGTGTTTGTGTGTGTTTTTGTGGGGAGGGCGTTTGGAAGGAAGGTTACCAGGAGCCCCGTGGCCGCTGGGGAGCAAGGGTCCCGGTGACGAAGATAGGGGTAGTTTCTCTTCCACTTGGAAGCTCCCCTCCCCACCCCCACTTCAGCCACTCTAGATACATCTTAGGGCCCAGTCGAGGGTCGTACCCGTCCAAAGCGTCCTTATCCCTTTTTGGGGAGTGAAACCCAACCCCTGGGATAGTCCCAGACGAACGTGAGCGGGGAATGCCCCAGCCAACCCGGCCGCCCGAATTCCGCTCCGGAGCAGCCCCCGGCCTCAGTCCGGAGAGAAATCTGCCTGTCGGCCTGGGCTGAGGGAACGGCGGCCGTGACCTGGGCCACGGGTGAGGGCGGAATAACCGGTGGGAAGGCTGCGTTTTCACGAAGGACTCGGGTGAAGCTGCAGAGCTGCCTTTGAGCCCTGACTCCTTGGCTTCCTGGGTCGGAGGAGATCTTGTAATGGAATGGTTCTTCGTCTCACACTAACAAGATGCCTGATTTCCTCAGGATCGAGGGGTGAGTGAGCGGTGGGGTGGTTGCCCAAAGCCCCTGATAGCTACACACGTGAATATCTCTGTCATTTATTTTTTGGAGGCTTCTGGACAAAATAGAACATAAAATTCCGTTGAATGAAGCAGTGTAGGGCATCTTTGCAGTTGATGTTTTTAGGGGTCAGTTTTTTTTACTGTTCATATTTGTGGCCCTGACTTTGTTAAATCTAGGTGTTTAACTGCAAACTAATTGAGATTTGGGAATTGATTTCTAATCTGAATTTTGTTTGCCCTGGACTGTGTGCCCTGGGGCAAGGTATGGCTTTAAGGGAATGTCATCTACAGAAAAGGAATGAAGGTGAAGTGAAGTGAAGTCACTCAGTCGTGTCCGACTCTTCGCGATCCCATGGACTGTAGCCTACAAGGCTCCTCTGTCCATGGAATTTTCCAGGCAAGAGTACTGGAATGGGTTGCCATTTCCTTCTCCAGGGGATCTTCCTGACGCAGGGATCGAACCCCGGTCTCCCTCATTGCAGGCAGACAGACGCTTTACCATCTGAGCCACCAGGGAAAATAAAACAGTTATTTTAAGGATTAAATAAAATGGTGCTCTTGAAAGCACTTAATTTGGTGTAGTTTCAGAGAACTCCAGTGTACATTATCTCCTTTCATCCTCACATTAGTGTGGACAGGTGTTTTCCCCTTTTAATGGTGAAGGAAAAACTATTCCTCAGGACCACTGACTTCTAGTTCAGTAATCTTTTCTTTATCTCATGCTTCATAGTGATAAAATATATTAAATTATTAAATGTTACTTATTGATTCATTTCAGATTGAAGAATGTCCCGAGTTCCTTTGGGGAAAGTTCTCCTGAGAAATGTCATCCGGCACACAGATGCTCACAATAAGGTTAGAGATACACCTTAGTTATTCCTCATGGTTAAGGAGGGCAAACAGTGTGCTTGGAGGGATTTTTGTACAGCTGGAAGAGACAAAGATAAATAAAATAAATAGAATATAATTTGGTAAGTATTGTAATGTAGACATACACAAAGTGCTTTCATCCACTGAGGAAGGAATAATGAAATCTGCCTTGGGAAATTGGGAAAGGCTTCACACAATGGGTGGTATTTGAACTGCTGATGTTTGAACTAGTTCTTGATGAACAGGTTCAAGTTTATCAGATGTCAAAGATCATTCAGCACAGAGGAAACATCATGTAGTAGTATATGGTAAGGAGCATGAAGCAGTTAGGGTAAGAAATTGTATGCATCTATAACGTAGAGAATTTGGGAGGTAATGGCAGAAGGTGAGGCTTGAGTGGTGAATTAGAGTTGGATTGTGATGCTTGGAGATCAGACTTTTTCCTGTAGGCAATAAAGAAACCATTAAATATTTCAAAGCAAGGTTTGAGATGTTCCGTTCAGTTCAGTCACTCAGTCGTGTCTTACTCTTTGCGACCCCATGAACCACAGCATGCCAGGCCTCCCTGTCCATCACCAACTCCCGGAGTCCACCAAAACCCATGTCCATTGAGTCGATGATGCCATCCAACCATCTCATCATCTGTCGTCCTTTTCTCCTCCTGCCCTCAATCTTTCCCAGCATCAGGGTCTTTTCCAATGAGTCAGCTCTTCGCATCAGATGGCCAAAGTATTGGAGTTTCAGCTTCAGCATCAGTCCTTCCAATGAGCACCCAGGACTGATCTCCTTTACGATGGACTGGTTGAATCTCCTTGCAGTCCAAGGGACTCTCCAAGAGTCTTCTCCAACACCACAGCTCAAAAGCATCAATTCTTTGATGCTCAGCTTTCTTTATAGTTCAACTCTCACATCCATTCATGACCACTGGAAAAACCATAGCCTTGACTAGATGGACCTTTGCTGGCAAAGTAGTGTCTCTGCTTCTTAATATGCTATTTAGGTTGGTCATAACTTGCCTTCCAAGGAGTAAGCATCTTTTAATTTTATTGCTGTATTCACCATCTGCAGTGATTTTGGAGCCCAGAAAAATAAAGTCAGTCACTGTTTCCACTGTTTCACTGTATTTTTATTTTAGAAAGATGATTTGTTAGCTGGGGAGGGGATAGATCAGATGGGTTGAAATAGTAGAGAGGCCAGTTAGGAGATAGTTGTAGTATTTCAGGTGAGAGATGATGAGGGATTCACATGAAAACAGTGATAGTAGGGATGAAGATGAAGAATTTAGGGACTGGAGTTCAAGGAATTTGATGATTGATTGGATGATAGTGATAATTCTAGAATCAAGTATAACCACCTTGTGTGACTGGGTGAATGATGATGATGATGCAATTAATTGAGATAGGGAATAAAATAAGAAACAGATACGATGGGAAAGGTAATTAATTTGGTTTTGAACATGTTGATGGTAAGGTGCTTATAGGATATCCAGACAGTTGGCAACTTAGACTTGGAGGAAAGGAGAAAAATTGAGACTGGATATAAAGGTTTGAGGGTTACTGATGCACGAAGTGATAGAGGTCATGAGAGCAGATGAGGTCAAAACTTTAGTTGTCTTTGGTGAACTCTGTGCAACTTCTGTTTCAGTTCAGTTCAGTTTCTCAGTGGTGTCCAACTCTGCGACCTCATGGATGGCATCACGCCAGGTTTCCCTGTCTATCACCAACTCCTGGAGCTTGCTGAAACTCATGTCCATTGAGTCAGTGATGCCATCCAGTCGTCTCCTCCTCTGTCATCCTCTTCTCTTCCTACCTTCAGTTTTTCCCAGCACCAGGGTCTTTCCAGTGAATCAGCTCTTTGATCAGGTGGCCAAAGTTTTGGAGCTTCAGCATCAGTGTTTCCAATGAATGTTCAGGACTGATTTCCTTTAGGATTGACTGCTTTGATCTCCTTGTAGTCCAAAGGACTCACAAGAGTCTTCTCCAGCACTGCAGTTCAAAAACATCAATTCTTTGGTGCTCAGGTTTCTTTATAGTCCAACTCTCACATCCATACATGACTACTGGAAAAACCATAGCTTTGACTAGATGGACCTTTGTTGGTAAAGTAATGTCTCTACTTTTTAATATGCTGTCTAGGTTTGTCATAACTTTTCTTCCAAGGAGCAAGCATCTTTGAATTTCATGGCTGCAGTCACCATCTGCAGTGATTTTGGAGCCCCCAAAAATAAAGTCAGCCACTGTTTCCAGTGTTTCGCTATCTATTTGCCATGAAGTAATGGGACCAGATACCGTAATCTTCGTCTTTTGAATGTTAAGTTTTAAGCCATCTTTTTCACTCTCCTCTTTGACTTTCATCAAGAGCCTCTTTAGTTCCTGTCTGCTTTCTTCCATAAGGGTGGTGTCATCTGCATATCTGAGGTTATTGATATTTCTCCCTGAAGTCTTGATTCCTGCTTGTGCTTCATCCAGCTTGGCGTTTCATATGATGTACTCCCCCCAAAAAATAATAAGCAGGGTGATAATACATAGCCTTGAAGTACTCCTTTCCCAATTTGGAACCAGTATGTTGTTCCATGTCTGGTTCTAACTGTTGGTTCTTGACCTGCATACAGATTTCTCAGGAGGCAGGTAAGGTGGTCTGGTATTCCCAACTCTTGAATTTTCCACAGTTTGTTATGATCCACACAGTCAGAAGCTTTAGAGTAGTAATGAAGCAGAAATAGATGTTCTTCTGGAATTCTCTTGCTTTTTCTGTGATCTAAAAGATGTTGGCAATTTGATCTCTGGTTCTTCTGCCTTTTCTAAATCCAGTTTGAACATCTGGAAGTTTTGGTTCACACACTGTTGAAGTCTAACTTGGAGAATTTTGAGCATTACTTTTGCTAGCCTGTGAGATGAGTGCAATTGTGCAGTAGTTTGAGCAGTCTTTGGCATTTCCTTTCTTAGGGATTGGAATGAAAACTGACCTTTTCCAGTCCTGTGGCCACTGCTGAGTTTTCCAAATTTGCTGGCATATTGGGTGCAGAACTTAACAACATCATCTTTTAGGACTTGAAATAGCTCAGCTGGAATTCCGTCACCTCCACTAGCTTTGTTCATAGTGATGCATCCTAAGTCCTACTTGACTTCACATTCCAGGATGTCTGGCTCTAGGTGAGTGATCACACCATCGTGGTTATCTGGGTCATTAAGATCTTTTTTGTACAGTTCTTCTGTGTGTTCTTGCTACCTCTTCTTAATATCTTCTGCTTCTGTTGGGTCCATACTGTTTCTGTCCTTTATTGCATTCATCTTTGCATGAAATGTTCCCTTGGTATCTCTAATTTTCTTGAAGAGATCTCTAGTCTTTCCCATTCTGTTGTTTTCCTCTATTTCTTTGCATTGATCACTGAGGAAGGCTTCCTTAACTCTCCTTGATATTCGTTGGAAGTCTGCATTCAGATGGATATATCTCTCCTTTTCTCCTTTGCCTTTTGTTTCTCTTCTTTTCTCAGCTATTTGTAAGGCCTCCTCAGACAACCATTTTACCTTTTTGCATTTCTTTTTCTTGGGGTTGGTTTTGATCATTGCCTCCTATACAAGTGTTAGGAATCTCCATCCATAGTTCTTCAGGCATTCTGTCTATTAGATGCAATCCCTTGAATCTATTTGTCACTTCCACTGTATAATCATAAGGGATTTGATTTAGATCATACCTGAATGGCCTAGTGGTTTTCCCTACTTTCTTTAAGTCTGAATTTTGCAATAAGGAGTTCATGATCTGATCCACAGTCAGCTTCTGGTCTTGTTTTTTCTGACTGTATAGAGCTTCTCCATCTTTGGCTGCAAAGAATAGAATCAGTCTGATTTTGGTATTGACCATTTGGGGATGTCCATGTGTAGAGTCATCTTTTGTGTTGTTGGAAGAGGGTGTTTGCTATGACCAGTGTGTTCTCTTGAACAATATGAAAAAATGCAACTCCTAATTAGATTGCAGATGTTAATATTGTCCTATCCCCTGATATTTTGATTGTGAGTGAGTGTGTAGCTGTTACATAAGCAGCTTCTGCAATTGCTTTAAACCTCTCCTAGTTGGATGGTAAGCTTATATTTGAAAGCAGTGATTAAAAAAGGTAAATTGAGTGCAAATTTAACAGAATATTATAGGAGGGCTTAGAAATAGCTGATTGTTCTTTGTGCAGCTGTACTCTGCTTTTCAGGAAATTGTCTAACAGTTCTCATGCTATTTTGTTTTGCTTTGTTTTTAACAAAAATTACTGTGTTGTAAAAGAGACATAGCCTAGAAAGTTGAAAGACCAGTCTTTATTGGCTTTTTGACTTTGGTAAAAATCGATGAGCTTTTGTTTCTTCTCAGTAAAATGTAGTAATAGTACCTTTTTTTTGCTTTCCTTGTAAGATTGCTTAAAATTCAATAGAGATGATACAATTAAAATCACAAAGCATTTTAGAAACATAAGGGATTATCGTTTTCTAACTGCAGCATACTTGGTTAATAAGGTGAAGAGTGTATCTATGCAGGGGTTAAAAAGCTCTTTTGTTGCTGCAGAATTCTACATAATTGAGATTTACTGAGTTGGATTGTTTAAGCACTCTAGAGAAACCAGAATTTGTTTCCCAGGTTCCTGATCAAAACACAGTTTGTAATCCAATAACTAGTGCAGACTTTATTTGCAATTACTTTTCTGTGATGTAAAGTGTTATTTTTATTAACTTATTTTTTAAAAATAAGTTTATTTATTGGCTGAACTAGGTATTCATTGCTTTGCACAGGGACTACTCGTTGTATGGACTTCTCATTTTGGTGGCCTCTCTCGTTGGAGAGCACAGGGTCTGGGTGCACAGCACATGAGCTCAGTAGTTGGGGCTTTCAGGCTCCAGAGCGCGGGCTCAGTAGTTGTGGCAGAAGGACTCAGTTGCTTCGCAGCATGTGAAATCTTCCCAGACAAGGGATCGACCCTGTGTCCTCTTCATTGGCATGTGGATTCTTATCTACAGTGCCACCGGGGAAGTTCTAGTAACTTATTTGTCTTTCTTTCTTTTTTTTTTAAATCCAGATACAAGAGGAATCAGATATGTGGAAAATAAGAGAACTGGAGAAACAGATGGATGATGCTTACCGGGGGACCAAAAGGAGAATGTTACCCAGCAGTTCAAGGTGAAGTTGCAACTCTGAGAACCAAAATACTCTCATCTCATTCAGAATCATCAACTTTTGTTTAAAAATATGATGGTGTGCTAAAGATAGATGAATTCAGTTCTGTGAGTCTTTTAAGACCTTCCTTTTTTCATAAATCTTGACTCAAGCATACAGGTAATGGCTATGATGCATATAGCCCCACTCTTTGTACTTATTTGGAATGGAGAACTTAAAAATTCTGCCTTGAACAATTGTAAACGTTAAGGATTCTATGGATTCTGACCTTACCTGATGGCTTTTGACTTAAGATTTTCTATGAGCATGTTATGGTCACTTAGCTGATCATTCACACCTTTGCCTTTTTAGTCTTTCATCCTCTCTCTGCGTTTTCTTTATCTACTCACTGTCTTAGTCACACAACCTTTCACATTACCTTCTTAATAATTTGAGTGTGAGTATGAAAGATTATGTAGGCTTAGTTGTCTTACCTGTGGACGTATAGGAATGTCAGAGTGTTGGAACATCTCCTGGGCCTCATATGCCTATTGGTGTAGAGCTGTTGTATGAAAAATGACTATAAAGTTATCAATGCTGATTTCTAAAGCCATCCAGGAACATGGTTAATAATAGTGAGATATTTAAGGAGTGTGCCTGCTGAGTGTGTGGACTTTGGAGTGATTGTGTGTGAATAGTTTTCCACAAGAAAGTATTCAGGGTATCCATGGTAAACATGGCAGGGTCTCAACATACAAATAAATACCTTTTCAGTCTGTTTTCTCTCTGAGGATGGTTCTTTGAGAATTTGGAAGTACTTAGTGCAGATGATGATTTGTGTTGGTTATTCAATTCCAAGTAACATTCCAGAACAAAATACTGTTCTTTTGGAGTGGATTATTAATGCCTGTCATGATGAATAAGTCTTTAAAACATAATTTCTTTAGGGGCAGTTTTTTGATTGGCTCATTTCCCATTATAGTCCTGCAGCTGTAACAGTGCCTCATAGGCATGTAGGAGGCCCTTAAACATTTTTGATAACCTCTTAGCTGGCTTAGTGACTTGTTAGTGGGATTTTGTAGGCACAGGCTAGATTAGTAGTTCTTAACTGTTTTTCTAGTTCAATATATTCATGGGTTACACCTTGCTACCACTGTTACTGTGATCTAATTACAGTAGGAGCTGGTGTTAGGGAAGGGAGTATATCTCAAAATCACTGGGGCAGTTTGAGATGTCCCCAGCTGTGATTATCGGTCTGCTTCCTTCAGAATCAGTGAGTGAGGTATAACATGCCCCAGTCCAAAAGTTATTTTGTCTGTCCTTTGCAGTAGGAGGGGTAGTGATGATCATATTTTCATTGAATAACTGTACAAATTAAGGAAGGACATAATGTTAAAAAGATATATATATTTTTAAGTATCAGGTTATAAAAAAAGTATTAGATTGTTTTGGTCTCCTTTTAGCTTGTTCAGTGAGTTTTGTGCATGATATTCCATAAAGTAACCTTACAGATTGCTTCTGTATCTAAAAGTTCTTCTCTTTTCTCTTATAGCCGGATGCGCAGTGATGGTTTTGATGAAGAAAGTCAAAGAGACTACTGGAGGCCAAAGAATGAAATTTGTGGAGCACTGGATGATGGTTTTCTTAAGGCTAAATCCTGGAACAAGAAGTTATATGATTATGAAGCTAACATGCCAGACAGGTCTGTGACTAAATTCTTATGACCATTAGTGATATTTGGCTTGAGAATGTGTACTTTTTAAAAATTATCCCTGCAAAAGCTTATTACAGAAATGTTCATAACATACTCATAATAGCCAAAAAAGTGGAAACCCAAATGTCTGTCTGTTAATGGATGGATAAACAAAATGCGGTATATGGAATGGTAATGGAATGCTATTTGGCAGTAAAAGGAATAAAGTACGTTACATGCTAGAACATGGATGAACCTTGAAAACGTTATGCCAGGTGAGAAAAGTCAGACACAAAAGGCCACTTATTATATGATTCTATAGAGAAAAACTAATACGATTATATAAAGTTTAAAAATAAAATAAAATTAAAAAAAAAAAAGGAAAGTAGATTAGTGGTTGCCATGGGCTGTAGGAGATGGAGGAGTGGAATAACTGCTGATGTTTTTTTGGGGGATTGTTTTTTTTTGGGGTGATGAAAATATTATAAAATCATAGTGGTAATGGTTGCACAACTCTGAATATGCTAAAAGCCACTGAATCATACTCTTTAAATGGGTGAATTTTATGGTATATGGATTATACCTCAATTAACTTATTCAAAAAAGTTGTCCCAAGGTAGACAGCATTATGTTATAAAGTGCTTTTAGAGAAGTATTTCACAACTGAAGAGCAGCATATTAAGAGTTCCTCAGTGTTTCAAGGAAGAGAATGGCAAGTTTTCTTACAAATGGATAAAGGAATCCTTTTTTTCTGAAATTAGAGTGTATAGTATGGAAAATGTAACCAAGTTACTGATCTATAAATGTGGTGTTGGCTCTTCCATATCTTTTTTTGTTCTGTGTGTGTCTGTGTATGTATACACTCCTAAGTCTAATTTGTCTTAGTTTTAAGAAATGTATGCATTGATTTAGTAATATGTGTAATAAAACGTTATCTTACAGATGGGGCCACAGTGGATATAAAGAGTTATACCCTGAAGAATTTGAAACAGACAGGTAAGGCAAGTAGGCTTACTGGAAAAAACTTAGAAACTAAGATTAGTACGATGTCTGAATTATAAATGAAGTTCCTAATTTTTTACCAAGTATATGACATTTGCCATTAAAAATGTAACCAGAGAAATAGGCAGTTTAGTTGGGAGAGGACTGATATTTTGCCTTTCCCTGACATTTGGCATATCTGTAGCATGTCGGTTTTATATACAGTGTTCCATACAGTAACTCAGTATGGCAGATAAGGATTTTTATCTTCATTTTAAAAATGAAGAAACAAAACTCAGTGATAAAGTCTGATGGTAAGCTTGTATCAAAGTTTTTATTTAAAATTCAGAGGTTAACCCCAACTTCCCATTTCAAAAGCAGAATATAAAAATTATATAAATACACTTTGTATTTTCTACAGTAAAGCAGTTTTTCTTTTTTATTAGTAGTGATCAGCAAGATATTACCAATGGGAAAAAAACATCTCCCCAGGTAAAATCATCTACCCATGAATCTCACAAACACAAGAAGTCAAAGAAGTCCCACAAAAAAAAGCAGAAAAAGAAGTCACACAAAAAACAGAAGAAGAGCAAAAAGGAAGCCACAGATATAACAGCAGATTCCTCAAGCGAGTTCTCGGAAGAAACTGGGGCTTCTAGTACCAGGAAAAGGAAGCAACCACACAAACGCAAGAAAAAATCCAGGAAAAAGTCTCTCAAGAAATCTCCTTTATTAGAGGCAGAGAGTGACACTTCCCCATCAGATGATTCTGCATCCAGCAGTTCTGAGGAAAGTGAGGAGAGAGACACTAAGAAAACCAAAAGGAAAAAGAGAGAGAAAAAAGCCCACATCCCTGTAGTTAACAATGAAATACAGGAGAGGACAAACAAACGCACAAATTGGAAAGTGGCTACAGATGAAAGGTCTGCCGAGAGTTCAGAGGATGACTAAATGAGAAAGCGGCATTCATGTTTTCTGCATGACTCTGGATATTTACAGTTCTTACACCTTGGGGTTTGCCAGTGACGCTACTGCTCGGCACAGGGCCTGAGGTTAGAGCTGTCCTGTGCCATCTATATATGTTCTGACAGACGTCTTGTCTAGTTTGGCCTGTTAAACTTGATCCTCTTACTGTTAATAGGGAATCCGTTATTTTGTTATGAAGGTTTCTTGAAGAGATTATTTTTTGTGATTAATCACATTTAGGGTAGAGTGCGTATGCAGCAAATTAAAGGACCCAGAAAGTTGAATCCAGTAAAGACCTGGGTATACCAGTCACAGTGTTGAATTTGGGGAAAGCAAGGGCTGGGGTCAAGAGATGGATTGAGCTAGTGCTATATAGAATGGTATGATGAGGAAATATCGTGTTGCTCTTGTTTATTATATAATAGGTGCCACAGTTTGTCTTTAGCTTTGGTGCTTTGATCTTTTCTGTATTTTGGCCCCACAGATGTGGTCCAGTTTACTTAATAAGGAAATGAGCATAAGAACAAACATTTTCAATTCATGGTAACATCCTTAGACAGCTGTTACTGGTAGAAACTAGGGGTTTTTGTCATATTTCCCTGCTGGACAGGGTCTGTGGCTATACTCAGTATACCCCTAAACATGGGTGATTGGATAGTAAAAGGTTTTCCAGTTCCACTGTTTATTGCCTAAATGCACTTGTATTCAAAATTATTTCTTGGGTAAGTTGTCTTGGGTAAGTCCTTAACCAAATGAAGAATTAGGCATCAGTCGTGCTATCTCATTGTGCACTGAAAAGGATTCAGGGCAGCAACAGCCATTTAAATGTTGTCTTCCTTGTTCATTTCTTAGTTAATGAACTTGTAGATTTCCCTTGAAACTAGGTTGAATCGATTCCAAAATGAATAGGCTTCTCAGGGACATATCCATTTCTTCCTAGTCTGCCTTTGGATTAAAGCACCAAGCAAAGATCTTGTTATTTCCCTGTGCTATAATACGGTGATCCTACTATGTTAACTCTTAAGAAACTAAACTCGTTGGAGGAAGGCTGGCAGAACACAAGTGAGTTTTATTTACTATGGCAGAACAAGTGACATTGTATTTTCCTGGCTGTCACTTCATGGGCTGAGTAAAAATCTTGAAAGCTCAGACTTTTTGTCTTGGTTCTGCCATTAGTTGGTTACGAGGTTTGGAGCAGGTAAGTCAACCTCCCTGGAACTTTCCCCATGTGTAATACAGAAATACTTCATGGTAGCCTGACAGTGTATGACACCAGCAATAGCCTATGACAACATTCCATGAGGTGGTAATATTTTGTAGCTCTGAACTATTAAATTGTTCTCTTTACAGAACAGATTTCTAATGCTTAGTCATAAATAAACAGTTGGCCAGAGGTTCCCTAGCCCTTGACTCGAAGCAGGTGCTACCTTTTGGGATATTTATTTGAAATATTAGTACTTTGGTACTGTTGCAGATGTTCCATGGTGCATATTTTTAACATTGAGATTAAGGGCCCAAGTAGGGAAGAACAGTCTATAATTACTACCTCTTAACCTAAAGCAATTGTTTTCTTCTTGGTGTAAGTGAAATCTTTGTGGGAAGGAGTTTTCAGCTCCTGGGTTTGTTTTTTAGCATTGTTTCTGTGCTCTAAAAGTTTTGATTCTAAGCACAGACTCAGGAAGATGGGCCAGTGGAACCAGGCTTCTCCAGGAAGTTGATTGTGTTTAGGTCTTGACTTTCTCTTCGTCTCATACTAGCAGGCCTCTTTCCCAGTGCACACACATCTTGCCTGTTTTGCTTTTTGCCATGTTTACCTTTTCTTGGTCATGTATAAGCAATAAAGCTGTTTCCTGTTTTCACCTTTCTCAACCCCAAATTCTCTCGATGCCTTAGGCTAAGGCTTTTGATGGTTCTTCCCACCCCCTTAAATATGGCTTAGGATGGCTCTTCAAAACCTAAGATCTCTCATTTGCACTACTAATGGCCTTGGAACATACTTATTTGTAATGTTCCTACCAATCAGAGATCTATATATTAAATCCTAAAATGGGATTTAAAAAAGAGAGTTGAAGAATTCACATTTATTGAATAAACTGTTGTGATACAAGATGGAATTTCTGAATTCCCAATAAATAAATTTCACTTTTTGAACATCTGATCTGTTCCTTTTTAGCACCAACGGGCTTGGTAGCTGCCTGAAGCCAACCCGACAGACTGGCCGCCTTCCCCCGCAGGCCCTTCAGGCTGCTTAATCAGTCCTTGGCTGCTGCTGTTACTCTTCCAGGGGTGGCTTACTGCCCTCCTCTCTGTACGATCTGCGCAAACCGACTGGTGATAGCAAGAGTAGTGTCAATGAAGCGGTCCACACAGCTAGAGAGACAATTTTCAGTACGAGAGTCTAAGCGATTCCCTGGCTTCTCCACACATTTATCCCAACATAGCTCCATGAAGTGATGCACCTAAGAGGAAAGAAAAACAGTAACCACTTGGGGTCTGCTGACAGGCCTTACCTATGAATTTCCTTCCCATTTTTCTCATTTTCTGTCACCTGACTGAACCATTCTTTGACTCTTTGCTCACTTCCTAATTTGTCACCAATACAGTCCAACTCCTCATTCCTACCCTGCAACAATACTTTCATCCTCTCCTTGTCTATTTTTCTCCTTAGTAACTGAAAAATAGGTACTTTCGACCAAGTCACCCCAGTGCTGGCCTAATGCATCAGTTTCTTTGTCAGCCACTCAGGGCACTCCCTTATTTAACACCCAACCAATGTGTTTCAATGAGGTAGGTCCATACATAGCATACTTAATTTGGCCCTCAACACTCCTCCCTAAAGGTTTTTCCAGTTTATTATCACCTCCTTGAGAGCACGATTATTTTCTGCGTCACCTCCTTAATCAGATTGTAAAACTGCAGGCAGGATTGATACCTTCTTTATTTCCAAACTGACACCAGTGTAAGCTGGGAAAGCTATGGTACCAATTAATTCCCCCAAACCACTGCACTCCTCTCATTCTAAGCCTATTCCTTAGCAGTTCTTAAGTCGTTAACCTTTTGGGGGGTCAGGGATATATGTGAGAATCCAATGAAGGTTATGGACCCAATCTACAGAAAAATGCACACAGAAGCACAGAAAATGTGTGCGCTTTCAAAATGTTCAGGACCCAAAGATTTCCAACCAGGGTTCTTGCCACTTATCTTCCGCGAGCCCTCCCATTCCCACCACCTCCACTGCCCGCAAAAGCGGGGAATAACCATTTACCAAGGGCTTAGCTATTTCGGGAGGCTGGGGTACTAAGTAGTTAAGTCAATTCTTTTTGCGGTCCTAAAGGATGACTGTGACCTCCATTTAAGAGGCAGGGTAAGTAATACGTCCAAAATCATGCAGCTAGTAAAGGTCAAAGCCGGGGCTGGAACTATGCTCCGAAGCTCTTGTTCTACCTAAGTCTACACTGACTACTTCAGCCCACTTTTATCCAATGATGCTCTACTACTCTACCGTTTTCAAATACATTGCATATGATCCTCGACATCCTGTGAGGCAGCAGGCGACTGTGAAACCAAGACCTACGGTGGATGGGTATTTTGTTTAGGGGCACGTGGCCTGTAAGGGACAGAGCAGTATGAGAAGCTGGGTCCTCCCAATGCCAGCCTAGAGAGCTCGCCACCAAACTAGGCTTCCGTGCACTTGCGTCACCCGAACCTTTTTGCTTCGCTTTACACTTTCTCTTTCCCCTACGCTAGGCTCACAGGGCACCTGAGCATTGCAGGTAACCAGCGGCAGAAGTGACTCGTTTCTTTAGTGAGCAGAACCACGCGCAGCAAGCACGGAGCGGCTGGCGGCCGCCCCACGCCGCCAGCGTTCAGAGCTCCGCGAGTGCCTGGGACTTGTACTTCACCCTCCTTTCTCTTCACACTAGTCCATATCCCCGCACCTGTGCAGTGAACTGCGCTTTCTGCTGTTCGGCCGCCACCAGGCGTTGCAACTCGGCTTCATCCGCCTCACCCAGCTCCGCCATCTTCCGTGTCCAGTTACCGACCTTCCGAAGAGTTATCTGCGCATGTGCGGCGGGTCCGCGCCAACCCCAACTTCCGGTTCACGCGGCCTTTTCCGTTTCCATGTTTTCTTCCTTGTCGCGGGCGGATGTTGTCGAATGACTGCTTCCGGGTTGCTGATTGACCTTGAACCTTCCGGAGCGACATGGCGGCTCTCTGGAGGCTAAGTGTCCTCTGCGGCGCCAGAGAAGGGCGAGGTGAGGGCAGCCGGAGGTTCTCAGCACAACCTCCAGCCGGGGAAAGGGATGCGGTTAGGATTCGTCTGCTGGGCGGTGAGACCTTTTGAACAGGGGTGTCCCTCCTTTCCTTTGGCACAGCATGACCAGCGTTGTCTTAGGGTCCAGATGTCCACCCGAGTGCATATTTCCCCTCCTCTGGGCTGACGTGGTGATGGGGTAGTCTGAAAGTTATAGTCCTGCTGCGGCTGTGTTCACGAGTTCTCTTTTTCTCCGCATTCCCTGTTTTTGGAATGTTCCCACCCTGAATCAGAAAAGAGTGTCAGTGTCTTAAGTCCCAATTTACGTATTGGTCGTTTCCCTTGGAGTTCAGTTCGATAATCATCGAGGGGGCATTTGTGTTATACAAGGTACTGTAGTATGATTGGGTTAAAAATGTGAGAAAGCGTAGTTCCAATTCTTAAAGAGTTTCCATTTTTATAGGAAAAACATATAAGCATAATATGACAGAAAGCAAAAACTACAGCACAGTATCTAAGTTGTATGCCAATCCAGAAAACTATACTAGCTCTGTGTTTTGGAAGGATTATCCTGTCTCACTTCCTGAAGGAGCTGTGCCCGATTTGAGTCTTGAGGGTAGGGAAGGCCACAGGAAGAAGGGCATTACAGTTAGAGGTAGTGGGATGAGCAGAAGCAATGATGAAAGGCATAGAAGCTGCTTGTTGTGAGAGAAAACAAATCGGATATTAGAACATGAAGCTCAAGGTGAGGAATGAGATGGTTCTGGAAAAGTAAACTGAAATCAAATCTCAGAAAAATTTGTCTTGATGTGGAGTATGCATTTTTCTTTGTGTGAAGGGGAGCCAGTGAAAGATTTGACATAGATTTGCAGTTAGATTGACCACCTTGGTAACTGTTTGATATTATAGATGGCCATCATGGGAGATGGGACAAGCCAAGACATAAGTTAGGAGATGAATTGAGACACTTATTGTAGTAGTCTAGGCAAGCATGGTGAGGTCCTGAACTTGGAAAGTAGTACGTAAGAGAAGATTGTCTCAAGAAATGCTAAGGAGTTATATCAGTATGATTTGGTATTTGACTGAATTTAGAAGGGAAGTCTTACAATGATTTCCAGATTTTTGGTTTAGGTTGACGAGTGACTGGGATATCATTAAATAAAATGAGGAACATGCAAATGAGAGGCAAGTTTGAATGAGAAGACGAGTTGAAGGGTGATTTTAGTTTTTGCCATAGTGAGTTTGAGGACCAGGTGGGGTACTTCAGGGGACAGAGCTTGCAGGTACTCAAACTTCTGAAACTCTGGAGAGATATCAAACCTGGGGATACAGAGTTGACTGTCACTAACCTAAAGGCTCTAGAAGTTGAGTGGACAAAATGTCTAGGGGTGGGCTTAGGCAGCAAGGAGAGCAAAGGGCAGATGATGGACTCCTGGGTGAGCATTTAAGAGCAAATGCAGGAGGAGACTGATATATAATGATCAGAAAATCAAAGGGAGAAGCTGAAGAGAGTTCTGTCAGAGAAAAGAAGGGAGAAGTGGCCACCAGTGCCTCGTGCAGAAAGGCCCAATAAGATGTTGGATGTGGTCACATGAGAACATTGGTAATTCATGAATGCAGCTTTGGTGGGGATAAGGACGAGTTGCAGGCCATGAAGAATTTTAGGGAAGTGAGGAAGTCAAGGTGATTTAGACAACACTTTAAAGAAGCATGTTTAGAAAGAGAAGAAAGGAGGGGAAGAGTGCATGGGTATTATAGGACATAGGATGAAGGGAGGGGTTAAGTATATTGCATCAGTTGAGGGAAAATGGTCAGTAGGAAGAAAGGAGGGGTTAAAGATACAGGAGAGAAATTATCTTTTATTGAGTGCTTATAACACTGTGGGACTTAGGTTGAACATCTTACATATATTACTTAATTTTCAGCAGAGTATTATGAAGTAAATACCAATGTTTTCATTTTACAAATGAGGACATTGAGGCTTGGAGAGCCTATTTAACTTAATTGTCCATTATCTCATAGTCGGTATTGATAGGCTTGGGTGTTCTTAGGTCTGCCTGTTTTTTAACCAAGATCTATAAGAGGACAGAAAGGGATGAGTTCAGGCGTGCAAGCACAGAAATTGATCTTGAAAAAGAAAGTCGTATCTCCCAAACTAGGCTGAATTACTTGAAGACAAAGACTTTGTCTTTATCTCTCTTGCTGTTGTGCAGAGCATAGTTTTGTATGTAGTAAAAGTTTGTTGGATGAGTAGATGAATGAAAGGATAAAAGAGCCATAATTAATTTTTGAGAATTGGTCAAAGTGAAGCCCTTTTTGCAGAAGTGTTCATCGATTTATCAGTCTTTCCATGGCTGCTTAGTCTAGTCTCACAGCAACCCAGTGAAATAGATGCTATCCACATTTTACAGATTAGCTGGTGATTCCCTATTTGGGGTTAAGTAGCTTACCTATGGGTCTTCCTGGGTGGCTCAGTGGTAAAGTATCAGCCTGCAATGCAGGAGACCCGGGTTCGATTCCTAGGTTGGCAAGATCCCCTGGAGCAGGGCATGGCAATGAGAATCCCATGGACAGAGGAGTCTGGCAGGCTGCAGTCCATAGCGTCACATGGAGTCACACATGACTGAAGCAGCTAAGCAGCAGCAGCAGCAGCTTATCTATGGTCATGTAGAAAGTCTCAGTCCTGTTACAGGAAAGGTGCTTATGATTCCCTTGATGTCTCTTTCCTCAGCTCTGTTCCTCCGAACCCCAGTGGTCAGACCAGCTCTTGTCTCAGCATTTCTCCAGGACCGACCTGCTCAAGGATGGTGTGGAACACAGCATATTCACCTGTCACCCAGCCACCATTGTATGTGCATCTTTGTCTGCACTGATTATCATGCCTTTGGCAGGACTTGCTCTCTCTGAGGGGAACTCTTGTGTCCAGCTCTGTCAAGTGAAGACCTAATCTACACTTGTGGGCACACAATGCTAGCACGGTTGAATGATGCCATTTCCACTTATACAGAACCTTCTGGTCTAAGTCTTTTTAAAATGTTTAAGTTTCTTAAAAGAAAATAGCTCTGTAGGGACAATCTGTTCAATATGGTTTAGTTACCTTTATTTATTGCAGAGGAGCTGGATCTGGATAATTTAGAATAGCAGACAGTTTTTAAAATCTTGCATATTCATAGCTATAATGATATGTTTGTTTTTATTTAGGTTGCTATTAAAATCATGTTATTTCTTGGATGAATACTATTTAGGTATTGTTAAGTCTTAGAAAATCCATAGGTGAATAGTGAGGTAACTATTTTCATTTTTAAAGTCTAGAAACATCAGTATTTTATAGAGATAAAGACTTTTGATTCTTAAGCCTGTCACTTGAAAGCTGCTTCTGAGTTATGAATAATTAAGCAAGTATAGTTTTTCTGCTATTTAGAATTATTTTAGCTTTGAAAAGTTGTTGATGAACTTTGTTCAGTTAGATTTAGCAGAGCGATTTTAACTTGGGGTGCATGGGACTGAAGGAAGGTCCCCAGGGTTGTGTACATAGTTTGTAACGTGTGTATCTGTGTGCATTTTTCCAGGAAGTAACTCCATCATTAATAAAACATTCCCAAAGGGGTATGTAACCCCCCCAAAAAAGAGGCTTTCAACGAGATGTTTAAAGCCCATTTTATTTTTACTTGTTTAAAAGAAAGTTTCATGTTCCTTCTCTATATTGGGCTATTTATAAGTAACAGAACAGAAGAGCCATAATCCTAAAAGTTGACATTAGAACTGCGCTTCTCTTTTAATTGACAGGCTTAATTTTCTTTTGGGAGGATTTTTAATATTACTTAGAAAGATCAGGTGTAAAATAAGATTGATGTTTTAAAGGAATTCCTCAGGTGTCACCAGCTTACATTTATAAGGTATCTGTCTATTATAATGAAGTCCAAGGTTGGTAATTCTGCAACAATATTTCATCCATCATCTTGCCTCTAAGCAGAGTGGATCTCTCTTTTAATTAATGTATGTAGGCTTGAGAAACCCTGTGCTGAAAGACTTCAGAGAAGGGAGATTGCATCTTTCTCATTTACCTCCTTTTTCTTACCCACTTTATGCTCAGAGTTAAATCTTAAATGCATACTGTTTGCCGTTCTGTTGGTTTGGGTTAGTTTGTGGCAAATACTGAGATGTGTATTTCCCCTGAAACTCTTAGGAATCTCGTCCTTCCTTTCTATAGCTGGTTCCAAGGCTGCATCTCTCCACTGGACTGGTGAGAGGGTTGTCAGTGTTTTGCTCCTGGGCCTAATTCCAGCTGCTTATTTGAATCCGTGTTCTGCGATGGACTACTCTCTGGCTGCAACCCTCACTCTTCACAGTCACTGGCAAGTACAGCAGTCCTTTCAGTCTTACCTTGTCTGTGCAGTTTGTTTGCTGTGAGCTTATCTCACAGTTGCATATGAGGGAGAAGTTGCTCAAAATACTGAAGATCTGAAGAGAACAATAAAACATACGTAAAATATTTACATGCCCAAATTTGTGTATCCACATGCCTGTAAGATGTCTTCCTTTTCATATTTTAGAGGCTTTTGAACTTAGCATTGCTTTTGAGAGTTCCCCATTTTATGTGGTTTGGCAAGGACAGTATGCTGTCATGGATGGGGAGGTGTTTTTTGGATTTGTTAGAACTGAAAGGACTTGAGGGAGTATCTTAGCCAAGCCTGTTATTTAACGTCTGTGGAAACTAAATCCCAGGGACGTTAAATAATTTGTCAGAATCATTTTCTTGATAGTATTAAAGGGGTTGTTTGCTTACCTAGTTTTCTTACTTCGTAAGCATTGGTTAGGAGAATTACCCTTCAACCAGATAGACCTTGCACAGTAAATGATCCCAGTTGCTCTTGAAATACTAGATCACAAGTACAGTAGGATTTCTCTAATGTGTGTATCTTGAAAGAAGATCAGTCTAAATTGATGAAAAATCAGAATAAGAGATAAATCTAAAGTCATGCTTTTTTTTTTTTGACCATGCTGTGTGGCATATGGAATCTTACCTTAATTCCCTAACCAGGGATCAAGCCTGTGTGCCCTGGAGTGGAAGTGAGTCTTAACCATTGGACCACCAGGGAAGTCCTAAAGTCATACATGTGAATAATTGCAATTGACTTCTCCAGTTACCTTATCAATTCTCTCCTTTTTTACACATATACAAAAAAGACTTGAAAGAGTTGTCTGTAATTGTGCACTAGTTCTTTAGTATCCCGTTTTTTTAAACCTGCATTGATTGGGCTTTTATCCCAACTATTTAACTGAAGTCATTCTCAACAAAAATCACTGAAGACCTTCATTTTTCCAAACCAGTTGTCCATTCTTTGTTCTCCACTTGAACTTGGCAGTATTCAACTTAATTGACTGATCTCTCGTTAAGTAATTTTTCTTTGGCTTCCTAGATACCATCCTTACCTTGTTTTCTTCCACCCCACCAGCTCTATATACCTTCTCTGTCTCCTCAGCCAGCACCTCCTCTTGTCTGACCTCCGAATAATGAAGGTCTGAACCCTAGGCTCGTTCTTGGCTTTCTTAAATTTCTCTGCCTACATACTTCCCCCAGGTGAGTTCAGATAGACCTCTTTGTTTTTTGTTCCACATGGCCCTCTTTTTCTGAACTGCAGACTTAGTATTTCCAGTTGTCCACTGGGATATCTAGTAGGCATCCCCAGTGTAATATTGCCCCAAATCACTCTTCCCCTCAAATCTCTCAGTTTTTCCTCACAAGCTTCTTCTCTCCTGTTCTTCAATAATTCAATTAAGTCTTGTTGCTCAAATCAAAAATCCTAGGAGTCATTCTAAATACTACTTTTTGTCTTAACCCCGCCACCAGTCCATCAGGTCTTTCTTTTAGTTCTCTCCTCAAAATATAGCCTGAATTGTCACTTCATGGTATCCTCACTATCACCACCCTAGCTTAAGGCAAGTTAAGCCAGCAGCCTTGCCTCAGCTACTTCAGTTGCTTCCTAACTAGTTCTCTATTTTTGTTCTTATTGCCCTTCTGCCTACACGGTCCATTCACCACATATAGCCAAAGGGACCTTTTTATAGGGAAAATTAACGTTTATCTAAAGAAGATATGGAAATGGCAAAAGGTGCATGAAAAAATGTGTTTGTTATTCAGTTCAATTCAGTCGCTCAGTCGTGTCCGACTCTTTGCGATCCTATGAATTGCAGCACGCCAGGCCTCCCTGTCCATCACCAACTCCCGGAGTTGACTCAAACTCACGTCCATTGAGTCGGTGATGCCATCCAGCCATCTCATCTTCTGTCGTCCCCTTTTCCTCCTGCCCCTAATCCTTCCCAGCATCACAGTCTTTTCTAATGAGTCAATTCTTCGCATGAGGTGGCCAAAGTACTGGAGTTTCAGCTTTAGCATCATTTCTTCCAAAGAGCACCCAGGGCTGATCTCCTTTAGAATGGACTGGTTGGATCTCCTTGCAGTCCAAGGGACTCTCAAGAGTCTTCTCCAACACCACAGTTCAAAAGCATCAATTCTTCGGCGCTCAGCCTTCTTCACAGTCCAATTCTCACATCCATACATGACCACTGGAAAAACAATAGCCTTGACTAGATGGGCCTTTGTTGGCAAAGTAATGTCTATGTTTTTGAATATGCTATCTAGGTTGGTCATAACTTTCCTTGCAAGGAGTAAGCGTCTTTTAATTTCATGGCTGCAATCACCATCTACAATGATTTTGGAGCCCAAAAAAATAAAGTCTGACACTGTTTCCACTGTTTCCCCATCTATTTCCCATGAAGTGATGGGACCAGACGCCATGATCTTCGTTTTCTGAATGTTGAGCTTTAAGCCAACTTTTTCACTCTCCTCTTTCACTTTCATCAAGAGGCTTTTTAATTCCTCTTCACTTGCTGCCATAAGGGTGGTGTCATCTACATATCTGAGGTTATTGATATTTCTCCCGGCAATCTTGATTCCAGCTTGTGCTTCTTCCAGCCCAGCCTTTCTCATGATGTACTCTGCATAGAAGTTAAATAAGCAGGGTGACAGTATACAGCCTTGACGTACTCCTTTTCCTATTTGGAACCAGTCTGTTGTTCCATGTCCAGTTCTAACTGTTGCTTCCTGACCTGCATATAGGGTTCTCAACAGGCAGGTCAGGTGATCTGGTATTCCCATCTCTTTCAGAATTTCCCACAGTTTATTGTGATCCACACAGTCAAAGGCTTTGGCATAGTCAATAAAGCAGAAATAGATGTTTTTCTGGAACTCTCTTTCTTTTTCCATGATCCAGTGGATGTTGGCAATTTGATCTCTGGTTGCTCTGCCTTTTCTAAAACCAGCTTGAACATCTGGAGGTTCACGGTTCACATACTGCTGAAGCCTGGCTTGCTGAAATTTGAGCATTACTTTACTAGCGTGTGAGATGAGTGCAATTGTGTGGTAGTTTGAGCATTCTTTGGCATTGCCTTTCTTTGGGATTGGAATGAAAACTGACCTTTTCCAGTCCTGTGGCCACTGCTGAGTTTTCCAAATATGCTGGCATATTGAGTACAGCACTTTCACAGCATCGTCTTTCAGGATTTGAAATAGCTCAACTGGAATTCCATCACCTCCACTAGCTTTGTTTGTAGTGATGCTTTCTAAGGCCCACTCGACTTCACATTCCAGGATGTCTGGCTCTAGGTGAGTGATCACACCATCGTGATTATCTGGGTCATGAAGATCTTTTTTGTACAGTTCTTCTGTGTATTCTTACCACCTCTTCTTAATATCTTCTGCTTCTGTTAGGTCCATACCATTTCTGTCCTTTATCAAGCCCATCTTTGCATGAAATGTTCCCTTGGTATCTCTAATTTTCTTGAAGAGATCTCTAGTCTTTCCCATTCTGTTGTTTTCCTCTATTTCTTTGCATTGATCGCTGAGGAAGACTTTCTTATCTCTTCTTGCTATTCTTTGGCACTCTGCATTCAGATGCTTATATCTTTCCTTGTCTCTTTTCCTTTTCGCTTCCCTTCTTTTCACAGCTATTTGTAAGGCCTCCTCAGACAGCCATTTTGCTTTTTTGCATTTCTTTTCCATTGGGATGGTCTTGATCCCTGTCTCCTGTACAGTGTCACGAACCTCCGTCCATAGTTCATCAGGCACTCTATCTATCAGATCTAGGCCCTTAAATCTATTTCTCACTTCCACTGTATAATCATAAGATTTTTGATTTAGGTCATACCTGAATGGTCTAGTGGTTTTCCCTACTTTCTTCAATTTCAGTCTGAATTTGGCAATAAGGAGCTCATGATCTGAGCAACAGTCAGCTCCAGGTCTTGTTTTTGTTGACTGTATAGAGCTTCTCCATCTTTGGCTGCAAAGAATATAATCAATCTGATTTCGGTGTTGACCATCTGGTGATGTCCATGTGTAGAGTCTTCTCTTGTGTTGTTGGAAGAGGGTGTTTGCTATGACCAGTACGTTCTCTTGGCAAAACTCTATTAGCCTTTGCCCTGCTTCATTGTGTATTCCAAGGCCAAATTTGCCTGTTACTCCAGGTGTTTCTTGACTTCCTACTTTTGCATTCCAGTCCCCTATAATGAAAAGGGCATCTTTTTTGGGTTTAGTTTTAAAAGGTCTTGTAGGTCTTCATCAGATCAGATCAGATCAGTTGCTCAGTCGTGTCCGACTCTTTGCGACCCCATGAATCGCAGCATGCCAGGCCTCCCTGTCCATCACCAACTCCTGGAGTTCACTGAGACTCAGGTCCATCGAGTCAGTGATGCCATCCAGCCATCTCATCCTCTGTTGTCCCCTTCTCCCCTTGCCCCCAATCCTTCCCAGCATCACAGTCTTTTCCAGTGAGTCAACTCTTCGCATGAGGTGGCCAGAGTACTGGAGTTTCAGCTTTAGCATCATTTCTTCCAAAGAACACCCAGGGCTGATCTCCTTCAGAATGGACTGGTTGGATCTCCTTGCAGTCCAAGGGACTCTCAAGAGTCTTCTCCAACACCACAGTTCAAAAGCATCAATTCTTCGGCACTCAGCTTTCTTCACAGAACCATTCAACTTCAGCTTCTTCAGCGTTACTGGTTGGGGCATAGATTTGGATTACTGTGATACCAAATGGTTTGCCTTGGAAACGAACAGAGATCATTCTGTCATTTTTGAGATTGCATCCAAGTACTTACTGCATTTCGGACTCTTTTGTTGACCATGATGGCTACTCCATTTCTTCTAAGAAATGCCCGAAGTAGTAGATACAATGGTCATCTGAGTTAATTCACCCATGCCAGTCCATTTTAGTTCGCTGATTCCTAGAATGTCGACGTTCACTCTTGCCGTCTCCTGTTTGACCACTTCCAATTTGCCTTGATTCATGGACCTAACATTCCAGGTTCCTATGCAATATTGCTCTTTACAGCATCGGACCTTGCTTCTATCACCAGTCACATCCACAACTGGGTATTGTTTTTGCTTTGGCTCCATCCCTTCATTCTTTCTGGAGTTATTTCTCCACTGATCTCCAGTAGCATATTGGGCACCTACTGACCTAGGGATTTCCTCTTTAAGTATCCTATTGTTTTGCCTTTTCATACGGTTCATGGGGTTCTCAAGGCAAGAATACTGAAGTGGTTTGCCATTCCCTTCTCCAGTGGACCACATTCTGTCAGACCTCTGCACCATGACCCGCCCGTCTTGGGTGGCCCCACAGGGCATGGCTTACTTTCATTGAGTTAGACAAGGCTGTGGTCCTCGTGTGATTAGATTGACTAGTTTTCTGTGATTATGGTTTCAGTGTGTCTGCCCTCTGATGCTCTCTTGCAACACCTACCGTCTTACTTGGGTTTCTCTTACCTTGGACGTGGGGTATCTCTTCACGGCTGCTCCAGCAAAGCGCAGCCATTACTCCTTACCTTGGACGAGGGGTATTTCCTCACCGCCGCCCTTCCTGACCTTCAACGTGGGATAGCTCCTCTAGGCCCTCCTGCGCCCGTGTTTGTTATTAGAGAAATGCAAATCAGAACCACATTGAGATGCCACCATACACCTACTCAGATGGCTGTAATCAAAAAGATGGACTGTTAAAAGGGTCACCAAGTTAGAATCCTCATATATCTCTGCTGGGAATGTAAAACATTGCAGCTACTTTGGAAAATAGTTTGGCAGGTCTAACAAGTTTTTACCACAGAGTTATAATATGAGTTAACAACAGAGAGTTGCCATCTGACGCAACAATTTCACTTGTAGGTGTATACCTACTGAAAGTGAGAGCATATGTCCCCATCCACACAAAACCTTGTAGCATAATGTTCAGAGCAGTGTTATTTTAGCCCCAAAGGCAAAATCATCCAGATGTTTCAATTAATGAATAGCTAAATAAATAAAATATATGTTTACAAAGGAGTGTTATTTGGCCATACAAAGGATTAAAGTGCTTATTTGGCACGCACTTGTTACCATGAATTGCATTTTGACCTTGACTGATTATGTTGTGCAGCCAAGTTAACTGAATAGCCTTCTAACCTGACATTACTTGTGGCTTTTCATTTGTACTGTGATGTTTTTTTTCCTTCAGGGGCATTGGACAAGTTGTTACTGACTATGTTCATGGAGATGCAGTGCAGAAAGCTGCCAAGACAGGCCTTTTGGTGCTCTCGGCTTTCACCTTTGCTGGGCTCTGTTACTTCAACTATCATGACGTGGGCATCTGCAAAGCTGTGGCTATGCTGTGGAAGCTCTGACCTTTTAGACTTAATACCTTGAGAATTGATTGTACACCTCCTTGCCTCTGCTCTGTCATGCCATTTCAACTCACAATAAGAAGGAAAAACATTGGTGAGACAAACCTCTTCTCCTAATCACCTGATTGTTTTTAGAATTTAATCTTTGAAGAAAGATTTGAGAGAAGTTGTATCTTAAGAAATTATAAGACTGAATTTTGTATTCTGGGGAGCTAATGGAGTGTCTCAGCTTTTCATAAGTCTCATAGTATAACTGAACATTATATATGAGCTTTTTGCCTTTTAATTGATCAAACTCTTAAAGGGAATTCAGCTTTATTACTCTCGATATCTGATCAAACGTCTGTGTTTGTGCTAGGATGATGGAGAAAGGGAAAGACTTAATTCATAAGTAACGACTGCAGAAAATTAGGCAGTGTTTAGTTTTTGTAAACCTCCCCCTCTGTTCAGTTGATACCAGTTACTGATGGTTACATGTCTTAGGGAAATTTGAAAATTAGAAATGCTGATATTTCACATTACTGATTTCTAAATCCTAGAAAGAAGAGCCTGGAGAGTTTCTGAATGTAGAGAAGTTCCATTTAGGGAAGAGGTCCCTTTATAGATGTTTCAAATTGTTGCAGATTCTAAACCAAGACTTAATCCTCAAATGTGTTTATTTTACTTGTCCTAAAATAATCTGTCCACAAATATAAAATTATAAGTGATAAGTTGTTGTTTTCCCACTGGGAATTTCTAATGTGAAAATGTATTCCATGAAGGTAATTTTTTAAAAAAATAAAATGCTGCATAATAAAAATTTATTCTACTCTTTTATGTCTTAATTGTTCCTAGTTTTATTTGGTAGAACTGAGTGTCTGTTACATATATGGCTCTGAAGCAGGACTGTATTTCCTTTAATTTCTTTCTGAGTTTAGCAGATAGGTAAGTTAGACACAAAGTACTGTAATACAGAAAAGACTTTCATATAATAGGCAGAAATATACTGAGTATAAGTAGTTTGGTATGAGGAGACTAAGATTAAGTAGTAGGAATTAAAATTAGGTCCAGATTATGGTGTTCTGTGAATGCCATCCTTTATATTCAAATTATATACTGTATGCAGTTAGTCTGGTCTAAGGAATGAGTGTAAGGCAGGATGGTTTCATCTAGCAACATAGATTAAATGGGACTGGGTGCATTTCACTCACTGAGGACCTTACTCCACAAACTGCTGAAGGGGAGGTGGCTAGAAGGGTAAGTGTTCATCCTGGAGGTTAAAGATGAGGTCCCCTTAACATGCTTACAGTCTTGTAGGAGATTCAGATGTGTATTAAGGATTTAGGAAGAGGTGGTTAATTCTGTCTGGGGGCAGGTTAAAGGTTTCAGAAATGGGTGGTGCCTGAATAGTAGTGCTTTGTCAAAGAGTGGTGGTGGTGGGCTGGTCTGTCTTGGTGGGGAGGAGTATTTTTTATTACTGGCTTTCTTCAGAGTTGGTGGCTCATGATGATGATAAAAAGCAGACTGACCTTTAGTCTGTTTCATTGTTTTAAAATCTCTATAGACAGTGTTCCCCTTAAAGTCATTTCTCCATCCCCACCTAGCCCCCAGTACCCGACTGCTGTAAAATGGAATGGAGAAATGGAGTTTTCCATAGAAGTGAAATGGGAGCGCAGTAACTAAGTAATGTGGGAATCTTGTAGCTATCACCAGTACCATCAGATCCTAGTTGGATCGACTGAGTGACTGAACTGAACTGAATGCTGATGGGCTAATTAGATGATGATTGAATGTTAGAGTCGAGGCTGCTTGGGTAACGCCTGCCCCTAGTCCTGCTCAGTTTTGTTATTAGGTTGGAGCTCACCTATCACTTTGGAAAATCAATGGGTTGCTATGAACCACTGTAGAGGGAAGATGAGGCCGGGGCTGACAGCAATAGGAAGTTTCTGAGGTTAAGCAGGACGTGATAAGAATTGTGCTTCAGAGAGAATTCAGGTGTCATCAGGAAGGTCGGTGAACTGGAGGCAGAAGGGTGTGTGACAAGATAGATGTGGAAGACAGTGGTGGTGGAAAGTAGGAGTCACTTTCAAAGGTAGAAGTCAACATTCATTTGTTTGATAGGTGTTAAGTAGCTTCTATAATTGGCACCATGCCTGGTACTGTGGCAAAAGAGGTAGGAATTTTTTTTTTTAAGAGGTAGGACTTTATCTCAGAAGGAACTCATAGACTAGTTGGGACAACAGATAAATGATTGCAATACAGTGTAATATGTGCAATAATAAAGTACATTGAATGGGGATATAACAAAGGAAACAATTTGCTTGCAAGTTTCCTGGGAGACAGAAGAGTCTTGACCTGGATTCTGAAAGATGAGGACTTGATACGTGGCCAAGGAAGCTGGGTGACTGGAGGATGGATGGCAGATAAACAAGATGGCACGTGATTTGGTCCGACTGCACCAGAGACTGACTGTAGTGCCTTCTGTGCCATGGTAAGTAACTGAGACCACCTTGAGAACACCCGAGTCACGGAAGATTGTAAATTATGCCGAAGACAGGATCACATGTTTATTGCAAATAGGTTGTGCTGGCAGCTGTGAATTTGAGGGAGGTAACAGGTTATTTCAGTGATCCAGAAAATATAATAAATTCTGAAGGCCATAGTAGAGTGAAAAGAAATTCAAGACATATTTAGAACCTAGAATCAGTAAGAATTATACTGGCATGTGAAAAGAGGGAGGGAGGCTATACTCAACTTTTTCATTATGAAAAATGAGAAGCAGTGTCATTAAATTTTGAAGGAAAATTAGATATGGTAGTGGAGGGGCTTCCCTGGTGGCTCAGATGGTAGTCTGCCTGCAATGCCGGGGACCCACGTTCAATTCCTGGGTTGAGATTCCCTGGAGAAGGGCATGGCAACCCACTCCAGTATTCTTACCCGGAGAATTTCATGGACAGAGGAGCCTGGTGGGCTACAGTCCTTGGGGTTACAAAGAGTCAAACATGACTGAGTGACAGTTTTAACTCATTCAGTGGAGGGATAGGTCACTAAGTTTTTGATTTGTGAGATACCCAGGAAAAGAGATTTTGTAGACTTGGCATTTTTTGTCAATATGACAGACTAAATTTTAGGTATTACTTTGCTATGACACACCTAAGAATGTTGAATACCTTTTACAATGTGGCTGAGCTTGCAATAGCTGTTGAACAATACTAAAATTACTCTTTTATCAGCAAGGGGAAGAAAGGCAGTTAGATTTTAATTGGAACAGTTACTTATAAAAGAAGCAGACAAACAATATAGAAGGCAATGAGCTTATGTGGTTCCTAATTTTGAGTAAGCATCACTAAAACACACATCAACAAGAATGGTTTAAAGGAATGAAGTTAGAGGTTAGGTTAGTAAAGAAAGAAAAGTCCTGTTGAACATCTGTATCCCACAGTACAGCTCTGGGATATTTTAAAGTTTCAGCTCATAGAGTGTTTTAGCTAATCGAACTACAAAGAATACAAAACATACCTAATTATTTTTAGTATCTCTCCTTTCATGAGGTAAGAAAATAACATTACAGTCATCCAAGACACTCCAAAGAAAGTTTAGATATAAAAGACCTCTTAACAATTCTGTTATTCTGAATTTAAGCCTTTTGAGCTTAGGAAATAAAAAGAAACAGCCTATCAGAGAATATTGGTTATTAAAAATAAGCTTAAGTCAAAGATACCAAAATACAAGAAAACATTTTGCTTTAGAGTGACAATATACACAACAGGAAACTTAGAAGTGAAGAACTTTTGCAAAGACTAATTCAAGAGAATGATAAAGGTGTAAATACAATATTTAAAGATAAATCTTATTTTCTACTACTAATTTTGCCTGTAAAAATAATTTATAAGGCCTTTTTACTTACTAATCTTCATATATCTTCATATATTATGATTATATACATATACAAATATATATTTAAAACTTTAGCCTTTAGCTTTAAATTTTGATTTTAGCATGTTTCACAAACATTATTTTGTTAAATTTTCTACCTTCATGAACTGTAAAAATTCCCTTGAGAAATAGACAAATATCCATTTTTTCAAATTTATGTATATTTTTATTGCACCTACTATATCTAGTGTGTATATATATATCTGCTTCATCTTTTTATTTTTAATGGATGGTATGCTACAGTTGTAAAGCAATAAGATTTGAGGAAACACTGAGAATTTTGCTTTTTGCTAAATGGTAGCAAGTTGAACAGCAATCAAAAAATATAGAAGGTTTTAGTTAAAAGTTATTGCTGCTTTCTCTACCTGAATTAAAAAAAAATCAGTTGTCATCTAATACAATTTTATATTGTATATACAGAAATATGGATGTCTGAAAAAGTCATGACTATAAACTCCCACTGAGGGGGCAGGTAGGAGACAAAGATGAATTCTGAGCTGCTACTAAGAGTATTCCTGTTTTTTCACCATGGGGCAGGGCAGGGAACTGAGGTTACCTGACCTTGTTTGGGGATGTGGGTTGGTTTGTTTTTAGTTTCATTACTTGTTATCTCTAGGAGACTGGGAGCCAGTGATCCTCTTATTCTGCTACAGTCTTTAAACAGTCTTTAAAGAACAAAAAGCAAGGGCCGCCAAAACTTAAATCTTTCTTGACTTCCTATTTTATTCTCTAATGGTTCATGTTTTTAGATATCTATACGTATCTATTCTGTTTCTTGGATAAAAGATTTTGCCAAGGATCAAAAGAAGAAACCCTAGAATTTAAATGGGGAGTGCTATATATCACAATGGGTTTCTTCCCAAACTGACAGTGTTTAGGTTTTAAGCAAAATAAAGTGTCAGTTAATGTGAAATTCACTCACGAAGACTTGAGATTTTTGCTTTATGAAAACAGAGAATTAAAATTCTTTTATGCCAAAAATGTGCATTCAGAGTCCATGAACCATGCTCTGTTTTTATTTAGGGATAGACTGTCAGACCCCGTTCTTCCCATTTCTTGGTAGAAACATGGTATAGAGTGCATCTCTTGGCTTCCTGCTGGTGCGCAGGACACCACTGCACAGCCCACTCACAGTGCCTACCAGCCCTCTCTAGGACATGATCTCTTCTGGTTCTGTTCTACACTTACTTCATATCCTGTGCTTGATGGGAGTGTGTGACATGCTGCTCTGACACTATTCAATTAGCATTTGTCTTTATACCGGTGCCCTTGCTTACTGCATATGTCGCTTACAGCAGCAGTTTAAGGGGCTCTGCAGGGCTGGAGAAACCATGCATTCAGGAGGCCTGTGGGCAGTGGGTAACAGACCAGTTACATGCCTTATGAAGGTAGTCAGGAGACATCTGTAGGCTTGCTTCTCCACATTCTGATACCGTGAACTAATGGGAACAATGTCTAGGGGGCCTTGGTGTGCTAATGGGCTCCCCAGGTGGCTCAGTGGGTAAAGAAACTGCCTACAGTCCAGGAGATGCCAGAGATACGGGTTCGATTCCTGGGATGGGAAGTTCCCCTGGAGGAGGGCATGGCAACCCACTCCAGTATTCTTGCCTAGAGAATCCCATGGACAGAGGAACCTGGTGGGCTCAGTCCATAGGTTGCAAAGAGCCAGACATGACTAAAGTGACTGAGTGCAGCACAATATCTAGTCTTAATTGTCCATCTAGTTATAACCTTTAATCATAGCAATAAATTTTTGTGCTGTTAAAGACAGACGGTGACTTAAGTGACCATAGAAGGCAGGTGACTTAAGAACTGATGTACATCAGTAAACACTCATGTTAAAAGGACATAGGAACATTCTACTAAATAATTGATGGTCAATTTATAATGTATAAAAATACTTTAAAGTATTTTTGATTGGTGACCAATGTTTTCTATTCTCTGTCTTAGAAATTATCCAGGTATCCAAGGATGATGTACTATTTACCTTAAAAAATTGTTGTTCCGTTGCTAAGTCATGTCTGATTCTTTGCAACCCCAACTCTGTCCTCCACTATTTCCTGGAGTTTGCTCAAATTCATGTCCATTGTGGAGAAGACAATGGCACCCACTCCAATACTCTTGCCTGGAAAATCCCGTGGACGGAGCAGCCTGGTAGGCTGCAGTCCATGGGGTCGCTAAGAGTCGGACACAGCTGAGTGACTTCACTTTCACTTTTCACTTTCATGCATTGGAGAAGGAAATGGCAACCCACTCCAGTGTTCTTGCCTGGAGAATCCCAGGGACAGAGGAGCCTGGTGGGCTGCCATCTATGGGGTCACACAGAGTCGGACACGACTGAAGTGACTTAGTAGCAGCAGCATGTCCATTGAGTCAGTGATGCTATCTAACCATCTCATCTTTTGCCACCCTCTTCTCCTTTTGCTTCAGTCTTTCCCAGCATCACAGTCTTTTCTGCTGAGTCAGCTCTTTGTACCAGGCTGTCAGAGTATTGGAACTTGAGCTTCAGCATCAGTCCTTCAAATGAATATTCAGGGTTGATTTAAGGATTGATTGGTTTGATCTCCTTGCTGTCCAAGGGACTCTAAAGAATCTTCTCAAGCACCACAATTTGAAAGCATCAATTCTTTGGCACTCAGCCTTCTTTATGATCCAATTCTCACCATACATGACTACTGGAAAAACCATAGCTTTGACTATATGGACTTTTGTTGGCAAAGTGATGTCTCTGCTTTTTAATATGCTGTCTAGATTTGTCATAGCTTTTCTTTCGAGGAGCAAGCCTCTTTTAATTTCATGACGCAGTCACTATCCACAGTGATTTTGGAGTCCCCCAAAATAAAGTCTGTCACTGTTTCCATTTTTCCCCTATCTGTTTGCCTTGAAGGGATGGGAACAGATCTTCATTTTTTGAATGTTGAGTTTTAAGCCAGCTTTTTCACTCCTCTTTCACCCTCATCAAGAGGCTCTTTAGTTCCTCTTCACTTTCTGCCATTAGGGTGGTATCATCTGCATGTCTGAGGTTGCTGATATTTCTCCTGGCAATCTTGAGTCAGGCTTGAGCTTCATCCAGCCCAGCATTTCACATGCTGTACTCTGCATAGAGGTTAAATAAGCAGGGTGACAATGTACAGCCTGGACGTACTCCTTTCCCAATTTGAAACCAGTCCATTGTTCCATATCTTGTTCTAACTGTTGCTTCTTGACCTGCATACAGGTTTCTTAGAAGGCAGGTAAGATGGTCTGGTATTCCCATCTCTTTCAGAATTTTCCACAGTTGTGATCCACACAGTCAAAGGCTTCAGCATAGTCAATGAAGCAGAAGTAGATGTTTTTCTGGAATCCACTTGCTTTTTCTATGATCCAACAGATGTTGGCAATTTGATCTCTGGTTTCTCTGCCTTTTCTGAATCCAGCTTGTACAGCGGGAAGTTCTCAGTTCACAGACTGTTGAAGCCTAGCTTGAAGGATTTTGAGCATTACATTACTAGCATGTGAAATGAGGGCAATTGTGCAGTAATTTGAACATTCTGCGGCATTGCCTTTCTTTGGGATTGGAATGAATACTGACGTTTTCCAGTCCTGCGGCCACTGCTGAATTTTTCAAATTTGCTGGCATAATGTGTGCAGCACTTTTACAACATCATCTTTTAGGATTTGAAATAGCTCAACTGGAATTCCATCACCTCCATTAGCTTTGTTTGTCATGGTGCTTCCTAAGGCCCACTTGGCTTCACATTCCAGGATGTCTGGCTCGGTGAGTGATCACACCATCGTGATTATCCAGGTCATTAAGATCTTTTTTGTACAGTTCTTCTGTGTATTCTTGCCACCTCTTCTTAATATCGTCTGCTTCTGTTAGGTCTATACCATCTCTGTCCTTTATGTGTCCATCCTTGCATGAAATATTCCCTTGATATCTCTCATTTCCCTGAAGAGATCTCTAGTATTTCTCATTCTGCTTGCTTTCCTCTATTTCTTTGCATTGATCACTGAGGAAGGCTTTCTTATCTCTCCTTGCTTTTCTCTGGAAGTCTGCATTCCGATGGGTGTATCTTCCCTTTTCTCCTTTGTCTTTTGCTTCTCTTCTTTTCTCAGCTATTTTTAAGGCCTCCTTAGACAGCCATTGTGCCTTTTTTCATTTCCTCTTCTTGGGGATGGTTTTGATCACTGCCTCTTAAACAGTGTTACGAACCTCCATTCATAGTTCTTCAGGCGCTCTATCAGATCTAATCCCTTGAATCTATTTGTCACTTCCACTGTACAGTCATAAGGGATTTGCTTTAGGTCATACCTGAATGGCCTAGTGGTTTTCCCTACTTTCTTAGATTTGAGCCTGAATTTTGCAATAAGGAGCTTGGTAATATGAGCCACAGTAAGCTTGGTCTTGTTTTTTCTGACTGTGTAGGGCTTCTCCATCTTTGGCTGAAAAGAATATAATCCGTGTGATTTCAGTATTGACCAGCTGGTGATGTCCATGTGTAGAGTTGTCTCTTGTGCTGTTGGAAGAGAGTGTTTGCTCTGACCAGTGCATTCTCTTGGCAAAACTGCTTTGCTTCATTTTGTACTCCAAGGTCAAACTTGCCTGTTACTCCAGGTATCTCTTGGCTTCTTACTTTTTCATTCCAGTCCCCTCTGATGAAAAGAACATCTTTGGCGTTAGTTCTAGAAGGCTTTGCAGGTCTTCATAGAACCATTCACCTTCATCTTCTGTGGCATCAGTGGTTGGGGCATAGACTTAGATTACTGTGATATTGAATGTTTTGCATTGGAAGTGAACCAGGATCATTCTGTTGTTTTTGAGACTGCACCCAAGTACTGCATTTTGGACTCTTTTGTTGACTATGAGAGCTACTCCATTTCTTCTAAGGGATTCTTGCCCACAGTAGTAGATATAATGGTCATCTGAATTAAATTTGCCCATTCCCATCTGTTTCAGTTTACTGATTGCTAAAATGTTGATGTTCACTCTTGCCATCTCTGTTTAATGGCACTTCCAATTACCTTGATTAGTGGAAAAAACATTGCAGGTTCCTATGCAATACTGTTCTTTACAGCACTGGACTTTGCTTTCACCACCAGACACATCCACAACTGGGCAGTGTTTCTGCTTTGGCTCAGCCTCTTCATTCCTTCTGGAGCTATTTCTCTGCTCTTTTCAGTAGCATATTGGACACTTACAGACCTGGGGGGTTCATCTTTCAGTGTTATATCTTTTTGACTTTTCTGTTCATGGGGTTTTCAAGTCAAGAATGCTGAAGTGGTTTGCCATTCCCTTCTCCATTGGACGACATTTTGTCAAAACTCTCCACCCTGACTCATCAGTCTTTTGTGGCCCTACATGGCATAGCTCATAGTTTTTATTTGGAAATTTGTGTGTATATACATATTTGTCTATTTGGTCTATTCCAAATTTTGGAAAGACCCTGATTCTGGGAAAGGTTGAAGGCAAAATTAGGAGAGGATGACAGAGCATCAGTTCAGTTCAGTTGCTCAGTTGTGTCAGACTCTTTGCAACCCCATGAACTGCAGCACGCCAGGCCTCCCTGTCCATCACCAACTCCCGGAGTCCACCCAAACCCATGTCCACTGAGTTGGTGATGCCATCCAACCATCTCATCCTCTGTCATCCCCTTCTCCTCTTACCCTCAATCTTTCCCAGCATCAGGGTCTTTTCAAATGAGTCAGCTCTTTGCATCAGGTGGCCAAAGTATTGGAGCTTCAGCTTCAGCATGAGTCCTTCTAATGAATATTCAGGACTGATTTTCTTTAGGATGGACTGGTTGGATCTCCTTGCAGTCCAAGGGACTCACAAGAGTCTTCTCCAACACCACACTTCAAAAGCATCAATTCTTCGGCACTCAGCTTTCTTTATAGTCCAACTCTCACATCCATACATGACCATAACCTTGACTAGATGGACCTTTGTTGGCAAAGTAATGTCTCTGCTTTTTAATATGCTGTCTAGGTTGGTCATAACTTTCCTTCCAAGGAGTAAGGATCTTTTAATTTCATGACTGGAATCACCATATGCAGTGATTTTGGAGCCCCAAAAAATAAAGTCAGCCACTGTTTCCACTGTTTCCCCATCTATCTGCCATGAAGTGATGGGACCGGATGCCATGATCTTCATTTTCTGAATGCTGAGCTTTAAGCCAACTTTTTCACTCTCCTCTTTCACCTTCATCAGGAGACTCTTTAGTTATTCTTCACTTTCTCCCATAAGGGTGGTGTCAAGATGGCTAAATAGCATCACTGACTCAACGGACATAAATTTGAGCAAACTCTGGGATATAGTTAAGGACAGGGAAGCTGGCATGCTGCAGTCCATGCGATTGCAAAGAGTCAAACACAATTTAGTGACTGAACAACAACAACATATGCATTATCTTGACAGTGATTAATTGTATATTTTTGTAATGTTTATTATTTTGGCAATGAATATATATTCCAGTTAGAACAATAGCTTAACAAAATAGAACGACAATGCATGGGTAGTATGTCTCTATCTTCCTACTGGGGTTTGGCCTCTTCCTACTCTTCATTCTTTGATGAAACTGGATAGTGGTTTCAATAGTGTGTGAACGCAGGCTGATGATCTTAATCTTTTGTTTTAGGCTAAATAGTGTTGGTATCTGGAGCCTCCTTCATCTTTACTCTCCAGAAAGTGTGTTCACTTATTCATTTGAGCACTGGGGATAGACATGGAGACAAATATGTTGGTATTGTGTAAAATTTTTTTAAATTATTTGTTTATTATTTGTTTATTTTTGGCTGTACTGGGTATTCGTTGCTGCATGAGAGCTTGCTCTAGTTTCCGCAAGCAGAGGCTACTCTTTGCTGCAGTGTGCAGGCTTCTCATCGTGGTGGCTTCTCTTGTTGCAGAGCGCCAGCTCTAGGCGCCTGGGCTCAGTAGTTGTGGCACATGGGCTTAGTTGCCACATGGCATGTGGGATCTTCCTGGACCAGGGATTGAACCCATGTCCCCTGCATTGGCAGGCAGATTATTAACTACTGGACCACCAGGGAATTTGGTACTGTTTGACATGTTAAGTGATGGTGTAATGGAGGAAAAAAAAAAAAAGTGTTGTATAACCACAAGTGAGAGAATGGGGTCAACACACAAAGAAAGTCTAAAAACATTGGTTACGTGAAAATCCCTTTTGTTCTGCTGAGCAAATAATGATTGGGAAATATAGATGTGAGCTCAAGTTTGGGAGCAAAGATTGAGGGGAATCAAAAATTGTTCCAAAAAATAAAATAAGGAGAATTTGAAGTTTCTAGGACTAATCCAGAAGAGACTTGGGAAAGAGAAGAGAACAGAGGGACAGATGAGAAAAGAGGTGGTGAGATGGTGTGAGGCCGGGATCTGGGGACAATAGGGGACAATAGGGGACAACTGGGGACAATACAGTAGCCAGAGGGGAAAAAAAAATCCTGATTGTGGATGACCAACAGATGGACAAGGTTATTCGTGTGCAATTTGTTGTTTTTTTTCTTTTTCATTTTGACAGCATGATTCATTCTTTTGTCCCTCACACTTTTTTTGGTAATGTTGCTAGAGACATAGAGACTATGTCTTGAAAAAATATTAGTGGTTTGTTTTATTTTACTTTGGATATTTTATATCAGGAGTAAATTTCTATCAGGATCAAAGCAATATCCTTATTCCAGAGCACATGCTAGATGCCAAGATGATCCACAAACTGTATCAATTCACTGGAAGAAGGCGTCTGGAGCCACAAATGACTATGAGAGTGTAAACCTCCTAGGAATTTGCAGAACTCCTTGGAGTAGATGTGGAGATCTAATATTCTATGCAATGGAGTTCCACAATGTGGAATACTAGATCTCAGGAAAACCTCAGGTGACATCCAGGTTACACTATGCAAAACCCCTGTTCAGTGTTCCTTCATGTTTGTTGAATTCAAGTTCAGCCTTATGCATTGAGCTTTCTCATTACTTAGAAGGTATGATTTGAATGAGCTCCTAGACCTAGCCTACCTGGACTATCTCCTCTCTGACCTCAAAGCCTTACCTGCAACTCTCTTCACTCTTCTAGTCTAGAAAGCGCAAATGAGGCATTGTTTCAGCAAAGTCCTATCTACTTTACAGGATTGCAATAGAGATTTTAAAAGATGTTAAAATACTTAGGGCATTTAAAAATGCTATACCAATATAGACATTCATTACTGTGTTATTGTTTTATTTCTAATAAAGATGATCAGTTCAGTTCAGTTACTCAGTTGTGTCCGACTCATTGCGACCCCATGAATCGCAGCATGCCAGGCCTCCTTGTCCATCACCAACTC